>NC_086185.1:1155000-1490357 GCF_023053635.1 Elgaria multicarinata webbii | reverse complement strand
TCAAGGAGACCCTCCACCTTTCTCCCATGCCTGGAGAAGCCTGAATGTCTCTGTGATGTCAAGCTGACTTCAGGGACTTGGGAGAATGGCAGGAGCTCCCCCTGAGGTGGCACAGAGCCTCAGAGGCACGTGGAGAGGCACAAGGCGTCCTGCTGTTTTGCAACGGGGCTTCCGGATGGACAGGGCTCCCAGTACTGCCAAGCAGAAGGCTTCGTGCAGCAATGCCGTCTTTCCCTCAGGATGTTTCTTTTTCCCCACCTTGTAAAAAATTAGACTGAAGAAGTGCTGTGGATGCGAGATGGTTGCAAGTTGGAGACAACGTCATCTGGTCCCCTGTAAAATTTGGTGAATGAGACCAAGCAATGGTGGCAGATAAACCTCATCCGGTGGCATCCTGAGTGTCCAAGGCCTGTTGCAATGGAAGGGACACTGCCCGGGGTCTTGAGCTCAGGGTAGTGCCAGAAGACCCGGCCACCATCTTCTGGATGGGAGCAGTAGAGTCATGGTGAGAACGCATGTTGGCTGGTTACCAAGGCCAGCCAGGATCCATTGATCCTTGTGATTAGCCCATGCCCTCCATCATTCCGCAGGGAAAGTGACATGCTTCGCTCACCCCAATTTTCACGATAAGGATTGGTCTCCAAGCTGCCACTTTGTTGACGGTTCTGCTCTACTGGCTACATGCTGCATTCATTCATGCAACGGTCCTGGCCATGAGTGATTTAAAAGCACAGAGGGTGTGTGTTTCAAGATGTACTTGAAAAACAAAATTGCTCTATAATGTTATCAGCAGTTCAAAATATGCCTCCACTGTGGGAGTGTACAGGCTGCTACTCACTGCACCGTGCCTTAGCGTTCACGTGCAGTGCAGTGCTGGCTCCGGGTTTTGAGGGCACTTGGGCGAGACACCCTCAATGGGTGATTCTGCCTTCTCGACGTCGTTGTCATCAGCTGCTATTCCTCCTCATCCCCTCCTCATCCCCACGGCTACCTTTCACTTGCTTAACAGGCAGAGAGCTAATGATGAAGTAGGCAGTGGTATCTCCTCCAGCTCCTCCTTCTCATGACATCCGTTGTCTGCACAGGTGGATGAGCTGGGGGGGCTCTTGTCCATGGGCCCCTGCTGGGGTGTGGGCCCTTGGCAGCTTCTGGCCCTGCTCCTGTGCTTCCATTCACCTGCATTCATATGAGAGCCAAGGTGAATCCACACCCACCATCACCTCCACATCCCACTCGAAGACTGAACTTCTAGAAGATGCCAAAGCCCTGAAGAATGGCAGTGCTTAGTGATTCACGCTAATATATGGTAACAAGGCATCCCCCCAAGGGTAAAAACAAACAAACCCAGGAACGAAATAGTGACTTAACACAGATAGAGAAGAAAAACAATGTTGTTATTGACTAAGTTTATATACTGCTTTTCTGCCAAAAATGGTGCTCGTGATATGGACTGGCCTTGGTTGGACGATGATGTTAATGATGTTTGAGGGAGTTCTCCAGATTTGGAATCTCAGCAAATACTTGATTTCATGGCTTAGAGACTGCCTTGTAAGAGTGGGCGAAATCTAGAGCTGTGTGAAAATGGCTTTTCAGAATTCTTCATTCTATTTGCAGAGAAATGTCTACCTACATGGAATTTCTTCAGGAGGCCAAGAAATTCCCTAACAGTGCTCAGGGCTGAGGCTCTCCATGATCAGTGGCAGTCACAGCACTTCTTTCTTCCCCACACGGTCTTGTTGTCATTGTAGCTGCAAGTGGCGACAGCAGCAACTGTGTTGGCTGCCTGGCCGCCATTTTGCATCCTTCGCAATGGCCAGGACCTAGTTTCATTCTGGAGCATTGTGGGGTAAAAAATGGTTGCCAGCACACAAAAATGGGAGCGTATTCAGAGAAAATTCTGTAAGGTGGGTTTCTTTTTCTTGGGGTGTGTGTGTGTGTGTGTGTGTGTGTGTGTGTGTGTGTGTGTGATAGAAAGAGAAAAAGAAAAATCTCAGAAAATGTTCTCAGAAAACAATGTTGTTTGAGAAAATCCTGTTCAACTCCAGAGAAAACATCAGAGAGGCCAACAATGTGGTTATTTCTATTACAAGCAACCTGCGTCAGGCGAAAGGGTGATGTTGGTGTGGGATTGTTGGCTCCTCTCATGGGGCGAATCTCCTTCTTCCAAAATGGAAACATGATGAAATGGAGTCATAATGAAGCAGCAGTAACGTAAGAGCTGCCCCTAAGTGTCCCACTAAAGGCAACACGGTGGGACAACTAACCTTTTACTGGATTTCTACCCAAAGAGTGTAACCTGCCTCTCTCTCTGCTGTGTTGGGTGATTATCAATGCAACAAAGTCATACCACTGGTAACCCAAACAATTTCCAGCACTTTTGTTTGTGAGTATTGCTGTATTTCTTCACTCCCCCCACTCGCTCTATTGCTGACGTTCTGTGCCAAATGACAATTTTAAACTTGCAACACCTTTAAATCTGGAAAATCAAAATAATAATAATAACCCTGTGCAAAATTTACATTACCGTTGATACAAATCTTACAAGGTCAAGAAGTTTAAGAAATGTTCAAATCAGGGGTCAGTTCACTACAAGACGATCCCGTTGGTACATAAAAATGTAAAAGGAAGAAAAGTCCTTAGAAACCTGCAAAGCCAGTTTAAACAAGCTTTAAAAATCTACAGAAACTGAACTGCTGGCAACTTCCTAATCATTTGTTTAAGAAAAACTCAATGGCAATTATTGAGTAGGATTAAGAAATGCGTTGAGAGAACAAACTGAGCGGTTGATGTTTCCCCAAGCACAGGAGTTGCTGAGTGGAACCTAGAGGCGGTTTCACCTGGCCCATCTTCCAACATAGATTTGGTGGTATGTCTTATATAGGCACAATCTCCTAAATATGCATCCTTAATGGGAATGGTTCCTCCAGGCGTGGTTTGAAATGACAATACTTCCTTTCATAGCTGGTTTTATTTCACATTTAGGAATAGTGTTATTTCTATCTAATGTTCTTGCTAAAAAAAAAAAAGTCTATTTAAATTTCTGAAATACTAATATATAAATATGGAGCCTTCCTCTATCATACATAGCATTGAATGTCAATCCATTGCCAGACTGTAAATCCTACTTCAAAATATCTCCAGTGCCCTCTTAATATTTTTTTTATAAAGAAGCAATAAAACTGTACATTAAAAGATACGAAGTTATTTGTGAGCTACAAAAGTAGGTCCCTACCCTTTGTTAATAACTTTTGAAATGTAAACAAAGAGGTTCAAGTATAAAAGTGAGTTACTTGTGACTTGGCAACAAATTTTGGCACCTGATGTTTTGGGTTCTAGGTCCTTTAAAGACCTGTGCAATTGACCCAGTCAGCCAATGTTGTGACACTGAGATCTTTTGCTACCATATATCGCTGGTGAAACTGAGCTCCCTCGTGGATAATGGCAGCAAGGGATTGTTCCGGTGAAATTCTTGAGCGTCTTTCATGCCGCTGTTCAGAGGTAGCTGCCCATTGAGGAGTGTCAGGGGGATGTTACAGTAAGTGTGGTGATTGCTGCTTATGGCAGCGAGCGGCAACGTTGCAGATTGCACGTCGTATTCGTATCCTCTGCAATAATGTCTCGCCTGCACCGGATCCGGTTGCTGATAATCGCCCAAGTCCACCTGCGATGCCACCAACGAGGCAGAGGTGTCTGTCACGGCGATGGAAGGCACCGTGTGGAGATCCCCAAAAAGGCCCTGTTCGGCGGAATCCAGGACTTGTCGCCGAGACAGGACCTCCTTTTTCTTGGCAGGCATCTCATAGAGCAGGCGTTTCCAAAACTTAGAATTCAGCTTGCTGCTCTTTGGTCCGTTCCACTGGATTACCGAGGAAAGTTTAATCGTGTGCTTTAAAGCTTCCACTTCTTGGTAATTCACTTTGCCTTTCAATTCGGGGCACTCGATGAAAACCACTTTAATTTCTCCACTGACAAGCAAGTTGTGGAGTCTGTTTTCCATCTCAAAAATGCTCCAGCCCCTTCGGAGTACATAGTCCGGCGTTAGGACGATAATGACCCTGCGGCTTTGTTCGACGCACCTTGCAAGATCTTCAAGGTATGCTGTGAATTGTAAGAAAAGAAAGACAGTAAAAAAGAGAAGTACGCGCACTGTACAAAGAAGAAGTTAGCCTTGTAACGGACTTAGGGGGAAAGCCCCGCCCTCCTCCTTAGCCAGGGCCACAGACATTATTTCCTGCTGAGAGGTGCCGTGACCCTCCAGCCCATGACAGGGAGCTTCTGATCAGGTCATGGAGATGAAAGGCGCATGAGTAAATTTGCAAGATCCAAGTTTTTGTCTTGGTGCAGAATTTTGGTTTGGGCTGCAATCCTATACCCACTTACCTGGAGTAAGCCCCACTGAACTCAATGGGGCTTTCTTCTGAGTAGACCTGCATAGGATTGCACTGTCTAGTTTGATTTGTATTTTAAAGCCTAGGGGTATAGATTGAGACAGGCTGGCATACGCTGAGGCAGACCAGCTCAGACAATCTGCTCGTCTGCTTCTAGGACTGATGCATAAGAGGACGGAGATGTTTCGAGATGTGCTTATTATTATGGGTTACTGGGCCATCCATATGCAGAAAGCCTCTTTTAAATACCCCTTATGAGCTGCTTTTCAACCTTGCCTAGGACTGGCCACATGGAGGGAGATGCTATTGACTCTGATATCATCTCAATCTATAATTTTTTAAATATGAAATAGACTGAAGGGCAAAGAGAAGAGACTGGAGTATTTCCAGTTCACTTGGGGGTGGTTGCAGACCAAGGGCTCCTAGCATCACTACGGGGATTAGAAGGCATGGTGCAGACCTCCTGTTTTTTCCTCCTTAACAGGAAGATGGAAGAAATTGGGAGGGTTACGGGCGGAAGGCGTAGTAGTTTAGCCCCCTGGTAAAATTCCACGAGGGAGGGAGGGAGGGAGGGAGGGCAAATGGAAGCACCCAAAGTGCACAAAAGTATTATCCCCTGTTGCTGCTGAAGGTGTTTACCCCTCTTTCAACCTCACACAGCTTTAGAACTCAAAGGTATGGTTTTAGGTAATACCTGCACTACAAAGCTATTTTGGTTTTATAGCAGTCTATCAATCACTTCCTCTCCCCTGCCCCAAACCACGGAAATTGTACTTTTGTCAGGATGCTGAGGATTCGAGTACAGATTCCTAGCTCCAACTCCACAAAAAAGTAGAGTTCTCAGGCAAGAGGAGGCGACTCGTAAACCAATTTAAGGATGCAACGCAGACCTCTCTTCAATGGGGTGGTGGTGGTTGTTCTCTTCTTTTCATAGACTACGGAATTCATTCAAAACCCTTGAATTCAAAATTTATTCAAAAGCAATGGGGGCAGGGGAGGAAAGGAAGAAACTACTTTGGGTGACGTTTCCGGTATGCACAGCACAGACGTATGGAATGGGGCCCCTTAAGAGCCACTGCACTGGGCCACCTGCGTTTTGTGACACTTCTCAGAAGGTATTGGGCAATAATGATCCCCACACAAGCCGTTGCACTGGTAGCCTGGCTCGAGGGAAGAATTGGCTAGAGGCAAGGAAAGCCAGGCAGCCCAGGCCCCTCCCCTTCCACCCACACCCCCTGGCTGAGAGGAGGACTGGTCAAAGTCCCACTCGACTTACTTCTTTCAACTCTCCTTCCATTGGAAGATAGGGGCACCAGTTGGAAGAAGAGCCTGCAGAAGAAAGAGCACATTGGAGGAGGCGTTCCAAGTGGAACTCATCCCATATGCAGTGAGGTTGTGTGTAGGCTGGCCAAAAAGCAGGGGGTCCTGGGCCCACCATAGTCGACCCTCCAGCGATACAGTGGGTTGGATCGAGGATCTGTACAGCTTCAGTCATGATGGAAAGTCCCTCTGCCCGGTTTTGGGGGATAGCCCCTCCCCAGCCACTGCATTTAGCAGGGTCTCCTGGCTCTCTCTAGCATTTTCAGGGGGCTGCCTTGGCAAGAGGGGAGTAGTAGTGAGGTCCACTTCCATCAACGCAATGGGTCCAGCATAAATCTGGATCCAACCCATATATAACATTTTGCAAATTACTGATGCGGCAGATGCGTAAATGGTGCACTGTCATCTAGATCCATGGGGTCAAGTGTAAATTTAATTTATCACAAAGAGGGAGGCGGGGGAGAAAAATAATGAACCCAACTGAGCTCCACAGACTTTTAGAATCAGTTCTGAAGCATGGTTGGGCTTGCCATCCAAGCCCTGCCTTTGATTTCGGCGTGGGTGCGTGTGTGTGGACTCCCCTCTGCATTCCAGACCTGCCTGTCAATGAAGTGGGCAGCGATCCCCCCCCCCCCGCCCATGTGGCAAGATGCAGAGCCAGCGGCCCACATGGATCAGGCCCGCCTTTTCTCCCCAGAGAACCGACGCGGCTTTCAACCAGGGATGGAGAAGACTCAGGTCCATTCGGTTCCTCATTTTTCCTGCATTAAGTTCATTCCATCCCTGTTTCCACATCAGTTCGTGATTTCCAAGAAAAGTCTAAATGAAAGATTTGCACTTAATTATCTAAATTTATCTGACTTTAAGTATTTCCAACTCTGCACATATTTTTTTCCAAATATACACATGGGGTTTTTTGCAAGCAAATGTAGAACGGGGCGCGCTTCCTCTCTCACACACATCCGTGGAAAGCCCTTCCCAGAGACGCTTGCCTGGTCCCCAGACATATTGCTGCCTGAGGCAAAGGTCCAGAAGGTGCCCCCCCTCCCGTTCCAGGTCCAACAACAGACTGGCCTGGCAGAGCCTTAATGCTGAGGGCGAGGCAGCATCCTGCACTGGGCCTGAAGGCAGCAGACTAATGTAGGAGGCACAGAGCAGAACAAATGGCAGCAAGGTCTCTCCTCCAACACCTTGCTGGGCTCTCCCACCATCTGCCGCCTGAGGTAACAGCTTCACTCTGCCTAATAGTAGGGCTGGCCCTGGCAGAATGAGCCGGTCACCTCAGGCGGCAGATACTGGGAGACAGCAGTGAGAGGTTGGAGGAAAGGGCTGTGTGCCGTGTGGCCAACCTCATGCCCCATAAGCTATTCTGCTGCCTTAAGGTGCAGTAGATGATGCCGTCACATCACTAGTGCTGAAGACGTCCAACAGCCACTCTGGTTGGGTTTTGAACATGGAATGGAAGGGGACGGCGTCTTGTCTTTTGCCTCAGGCAGCAAAATGTCCTGGGTGAGCCTTGTGGAGCATCCCTCAAGAGGATACTGAAGCCCTGAATAAGAGCCCTCCCCATGGCACGCTTTGCTTGAAGGTCCCCCTTGCTCCGTGCTTCACGGCAGAGATTATGCAGACTGGCTTGCTTTAAGAATGCACTGATCTAGCCAGGCACGACTGCATCACCAGATGCTGCGCCGGCCTCAGCATCCAAGGCTGCTGCCCAGCGTGCCTTTCCCGGCAGCTGTGGCGTCCTTCTGCATCGCAGTCGGAAGCAACAGCTCACAGACTCCGCTGCTCTTCTCCTGGCCGGGCACCTGCCCCTGAGGGGAGCAGGTGGAACTGACACCCTCGTTCACCCTCACCCGAGCCGAAGCCAGGCGCCACCCCCCCAAAGGGCACCAGGAGGACGCGCTTGCCGGCTTGGGAGGTCAACCCTAAAGGGCACCGCCTGACAAGCGTGCCCTTTCCTCTCTGAGCAGCCAGCACGTCCCTGGTGTGCGCGAGAGGGCAAGGCCTTCCTTGGACGAAGCACTCTCTGCGGCAGGGAGAAAGGGCCGGGGCCTGTCAGCCCTTCTCCACCTCATCATTTCAGCAGGCAAATGGTTTCTCTTAAGAAAAAAAAAGAAAGAGTTTGGCGCCGTCATCTAGCAAAAATGTCCAATATCTTGTTTTAAACAGTGCAGACTCCCCCCCCCCCAAACTGGTGCACTGGACATCAGCTCCCATCAGGCACTGCCAACGTGGCCAGGAATGCTGGGAGTTGTAGTCCTAAAAACATAAGTAGAGCCATCCTGGATCAGACTCAGGTCCATCTAGTCCAGCATTCTGATCACCGCTTCCTGTGGGGTGCCTGCAAGTGGCACAGGAGGACAGTGGCGCCCCCCCCCGCTCATGTTCCCCAGCAACTGGTGTACATTGACATCAGTGGAGTCTAGTGGCTCTGATCTTGGTGGGGCTGCGATTCCATTCTGGAGTCCATTCAGAACCAGACAGACTGCTAAAGGAGCTCTCCAGGGTGCGGAACCCTTTCCCTAAAATGGCACCTACTTCTGGCCATGAATGCTAACATTTCCTTCAGTGCCTGGATTTTCCCATAACTGGACCAAGGGAGTAAGTTTCCTGGGCTGGCTGAAAGTCTGGGCTAAAAACAGTCTCCCTCGGATCTGTATCCAGGTGTGGGGAACCACCAGGACTGCAGGACAGGGCCGGTTTCCCCAACCTCGTGCCATCCAGATGTGCTGGGGAACAACCCCATCACCCCTAGCCCAAGAGTTTGTCTCAAACCTCTGTTAACAGGAGGAGGAACATTGCCTTGGAAGAACGAGGTTCTATTTAGCTGTCGCAGCTCAAGGCCCATCAAAGACTGTCCTCCGTGCAGAACTGTGTGGGCACCTCAGGCATTCAAAGTTTTGATTTCCCTACTAGATTGTGTGTGTGTGTGTGTGTGTGTGTGTGTGTTTACTGTAGACCGAAGGGATTAAAAACAAGAGTCTGCTTTTACGTTCATATTCTGCATTGTCATCATTAGGTGGGTGATTAAATACTTCTTCTGTTCCCATGAAAGAATCAAATCTTTTCAAAATATTGAATCATTCCAGTTGCAAGGGAGGGAAGAGGCTGGATGGGACGCGGTGCTGAGCCACGAGAGTGCCGACTTCCTCAGGTAGTGAGGGGCTCGCTGATGATGGCTAATGGCTCTCTGAAACGGCGGTGATGGTGATGAGGGCTCGTTGGAGCGCCTGAATGGCAGGTGGAAAGAAAAGAAAATGCCGCTCTGCCTGTCGCGCCGATGGAGGCACCTGTGAGGAAGCCAATTCATTTAAGGCATTTGTTCTCTTCATGAATATTCCTTGTGACTTGAAACACTTTTGATTCTGTTCTTTCCTTTTAAAAGTTGAAACTAAGCCTGGAAGAAACAGCAGCTGTACATGAAACACAAAACGTGTTCTCTGAATGTCTTTGCAGTGGTCTGCAGTTACAGCTAATGTTTGTTTTAACTTTGATTCGTTAAGTGCCTGCGTGTAGCTAGGCTCCAGGACTACACAAAAGAAAAAGGCTAAAGACAAGCTCTGTCCCGCTAGCTTTCCGACAAACTTCGGGGTCCGTGCTGTTATCAAATGCTTGAGGCGAAACACACTTAGAGAGCAATCCTATCCATGGGCCAGATGGCCAAAGGGTGGAGACAGTGGAGGCTGGTGTCTCTGAGGCCAGTGGGGCTCTGGCTTTCAGTCAATGCCCCCAATGGATTCAGCACCTTGGAGAACTCTTTTAGAGTTCTGAGTGAAACCCAGAGTGGATTCACAGCCCCATAGACATCTGAGCTACTAGCTTCCACTGGACGGAGGCCCCCTAGACCGTTGATCCCTGTCTGTCCTGGGCCCTGAGCGGCTCTTGCCAGTGGAGCAGGAGCAGCAGCAAATGGGGCGTTGTCTCTCCACCCTCTTGTCAGAGCATTTGAGAGCTTCTTCCTTTCTTTCTTCCTTTCTTTCCATCTGTTCTGTACTGCCCAGTAGCTGAAGCTCTCTGGGCAGTTCACAAAACCGCTACAAGGGCCCATGAGTGTATCTAATGTGCTCTGTGTCCCCTCGAGGCTGAGAGCGTGCATTCGATCCATGGGGTCGCCCCTCCCCACCAACTGGCCAACTACAACACACCCAAGTCCTCCCTTGACTGAGGTCAGAATCCCAACCACAGAAGAATGAGAGAGAGAGCTAGCACGGAGGCTTCCTGATCCACACACCCTAGGAGAACGTGCAGATTGGAACACAAGTCATTTGCCTGTCTCCAAAATTTGGAATACAGTTCTTGGCTGAAAAGATGTCTCAAAATGCACATCAATTCCACATTTTAGTATCAAAATATGATGACCAATGGAGGGGAAACTGCCATTAGAATTGCATATTTTGTGAGAAAAAGTTTTTTAAAATTAGTATTTCCATACTGTGTATTTAAAAATCGCAAAGAAGTGCAGACAGAGGATGGAGCGAACTTCTGAATGAGCCCCCGGGAAACCAGCATGGACCTGAAATAGTCTCCACTCGTCCACTCTTTGTGCTGACATGTCATCACATGTTCCCCTCAGGCCATGAAATTTTGCTATTGGCTTCTTTGAGCCCTCTCGGTAGGGCAGAGAGGCAGCCTGTTTCCTGTGTGCTGTCTGTGGCAAAACCGTTAATTGCAAAGTTATGGAGAAGAAAAGAGCGCACTTCTTTTTCATCGGGGGTTAATTAGGGTCAGGAATGCTGCCAACACCATGAAGTTAATCCAACCAATAACATTTAGAGAAGGTTTAATAGCAAATCATGAAACACTGTAATCCTGGGCCAACTTGTTAAAGTCTACTGTGGAACATTAACAATGCGAGAGACTGATTTCTCCTGTTCATGTTTTGTAATGTTTAATTGCATTTTTAAACAATTCTGTTATTGGCCTAGTACAGATGTAACACCCCAAATCTCCTAACCACTTTTCATACTTCAGTTCCTGTGTGGAAAGTGTGCAGCTTTTAAAAAATAAAGGAACGTGCACTTTTCCTATCCGAAATGCACACTTTTGCTGTTTGAATGAGCCAAAAAACAGGTAAAAAAACCTGAAAACACAAGTGAGCCAAAATGAGCGTTGAAGAATTTAGATGAGCTTGAGAATGGCTTGCTACTGCACCTTCTCCCCTTTTCCATGCAAAATCTCCCTTCCTTGCATGATTGACATAATTGTGACAAAAGATTATATTTGCATCAGGATGAACCACATTCTGTTTTGTTCAGGGTTTTGCAGTTTGGCCAAATTGTAAAACACACGTAAAAACCTTGTTTTTGCTTTGGTTCAGAGAAGTAAACCCAGCCTCTGTGTTAACCATGGTTAGTGCTGATGGAAACATAATGCTACCCTGGGGGTAAAACAAACTAAGGAAAGGAGAGATAAATGGGTTGCACAGGAGAGAGAAGGGAGGCTAGAAGTCTATGTCTCTCTGGAGTAACGTGACTGTGGAAAACATAATAAAGAAGAAAGAAAGATGTAAGATGTAAAAGAACCACCCACCCTCAAACAGGAGTTACAGTGGCAAAGGAGGTCTTTTGTTGAGCTAGAGGCTGCCACGGATTTCCAATTGACATGAAATTGCTTTCTCCAGAACTTCCTTCCTTACAAAGTAGCCGTTGCTTGACCCCGGGCACAACCCCCTTTTTGGGGTCGCAGCTTTGCTCAGCTAGACCCCTGCAAAGCCTGCCACCCCTGCCTCACCACAGTCAGGACCATTATTTAGTTTCTGAGAGCAGCCACATAAAGAGGAAATGCAAACTCAAGAAGTAGAATTCGCATCCTTAGCAGCATCAGATGGGTAATCGCAAATGCCCAGCTGATCAGTACTTACTCCCTGTAGGGATCAGGTCCCTGTCTGGAATGAAGAGTTTGTATCCATAATGCTTCTCCAGGACATCTGGCAGGATTTCCAGGGCAAATCGTTCCTCCTCACTGTTGTTGCAGTCCAAGGTGTCTGGGTCCACTTTGGTGTAAGACAGATACGCGTCGTATTCCTTGTTGTCTGTAAATAAAAACAGATATCTCATTTTAAAAGAAAAGGAAACGAAGAAGACTTCAACCTGGCAGCAAGGCAATGAGGAACAGCTGTGGGCGTTTCACGAGGTGCCTTCCATGTGTTTTCAACCACAATTCCCACAGTCCCTGACGGCCTGGTCTGAATGAAGGCACGGGATCAGGGCTGGCCCTCCTCCCACGAAGCAGGCGAGGCACCTGTGTCAAGGGCTGAAGTGGACGGAGCGTTGACCTGCACCACCGCTCTCCCTGCCCCTGCCATGAGGGCTGGCCGCTGTCGCCCGGCCACCTCCAGCAGGGCCCCCGGAGATCCCCACCCACCACGCTCTCCCCATTGCATTTGCTGCAGTGAGAGAAAGGCACGCGGGGTGGTGGTGGGGCGCTCCAGAGTCCTGCCATGAAACAAAGGTGGATTATCCATGAAACAAATACATGATACATGCAAAGCCCAGTGTGGTATCTGTAAACAAATCTCAAGGCAGGAAAATGAGTTTTGTTTTTGGGCGTGCTGTGCTGGCCCAAGACGGATTGCTGTCAAAGACAAGATGGCGCCTTCCCCCATTCCATGTACAAAGCCCAGCCTGACTGGCATTGGGCCATCACTTCAGCCCTGGTGCTGGGACAGCAACCTCCAAAGCACCTCAGGGCCTCAGGCTGCCTTAGGAAGTGGAGGACATGGTACGGAAAGCGCTCCCTTCCGACACCGCCCGTTCAGGCAGCCGCCTCACTCTGCCCAATGTCAGGGCCAGCCCTTCCGAATGACCTCCATGGGCTGAAACAGCCGCAGGTGGGTGGAGGGCGGCAGCCTTTTAATAAAGCAAACAATAAATAAACTGTATTAAACTACAGGCATAAATGGCTTCATTGTCCACATTAAAGCCTGATTAGGTAGTATATTCAGATGGAAGGTTTAACATATACTTTAACGTATCCATTTATTATAACCCATTTTCATGCACAGGCACAAACTTTCATAGCACTTCCTAGGGCTGTGGGTCTATTGGAGAAAAGGTACTGTACGTCTGTGATTGGGAGCACTCCTGGTATTTGCAAGCTCCCATTATTCAGAGAAAATGAAAAATCAAACGGTTAATGTAGTGAAGACAGAAGTATAGAATGCTCATGAAGCATCAATTTTCTTTGAACAGCAACTGTGGGTGGAGGGGAAGAAAACGCAGGAGGCAAGTTTAAGACAATCAATCCTTTGCACCACTGCGAGGCTAAACAGCCAATCAGAACGTGGCTTGTTCATTTATGTTCTTCAAATTATGGTACTTTCCCTAATTTTCATCAAAGAGATCTGGCTGTGACTTATGGGGAGACTCAGGGAAGGTGCCGACATTTATTTTCTCATCTAGAGAATTGATTTTCCTCCACTTCTTATTGAAGAACACAAGGTGTTCCACTGAGCTGTTACTGGTTCTAGCAGGAGATGGCATATTTCAATATGAGAGCAAGGATACATGATGGATGGAGCAAGGCCGGATCCCGGCATGGTTCGGTTAGCAGAAGGAAATTGGCTTTTTAACCCCCCACGGACCATGTAAGTCTTTAGCCGGTTGACAGGAGAGCGCTCTGCAGCAAGTGGATGATTAAAGCAAAAATATCTCAGGCTGATTATGGCAACCACGACCTTATTTATTTGCTACGTTTAGAGCAAAATCCAACATAGGTCCTATGTAGAGTAGACCCATTGAAATGAATGTGGATTTAATTTGTTCATCACAAACTTAAGTCCCATTCAATGGGTCTACTCTAAGTAGGACCTAGGTTGGATTTTGCTCTTAGATCACTGTTTTTCCTCTCAGGAGCTTAAGATGGCCATGTACAGGATCCGCCTCCTCTCCATTTCACCCTTAAACTACCCTGTGAGATGGGTTAGGCTGAGAGTCAGTGACTGGCCCAGAGGCACCCAGTGAGCTTCATGGCCAAGTGGGGACCAGAACTTGGATCTCCCAACTCCCAGTCCAGCACTCTAACCACTGAACCACACTGGGTCTCCTTCCTACCACCTGCAGCAAAGGAGCCGGGTCAGCCATCCGTGCTACCCTGCTTTCGTACAATTGCTCTTTTCCATGGAGGGCAGTGAAGGGGCTGGAAGGGAAGCGCTGCACATCTCTAGAGGGGTCAAAGAAGAGATAGGCATCATAGCCCCCCCCCCCCAATTCTTCTCCATCTTGGATTTTAATCCAAGTCAAGAAGAACGCAATTCCTCACCCACCTCTACCCTCCTGCCTATCAAGGCAGCCGCCAAACTCCATTCACCAATGACCCTCCCCAAGCCCCCTCCTTTTCACCCATTGACTATGCAGCTGCTGGTGGCAGTAAGTGTGCGGAAGGGGAGTCTCTTCCCTGTCTCCCTCTTGCGGGCGGCTGGCAGACAGCTAGGTGCAAGGAGACTTGGGACATCTAGTTTCCCAAGGGCTACGGGCTGCCATGCTTTTTGCACAGCTCCCCTGAATGTCCCAGTGGACCGCGCCACTAGATTTTTGGACCAGGGCTCTGCTCAGCCCTTCGTGCATGTCACCTCTGCTCCCTTGCAGCAGCCTGCATCTGCAGTCAGGTGCAGTGACTGCTCAATATTTTGTTGATCAAAACAACAGTGATCACAGCCCTTTAGAGATGGCCACGTACCGTCCGTTGCTTCATCGCCCCCAAAGGTTTGTCTGTAACACAGCATCAGCTCTACGTTGTAGCATTTGTAGATAGTTACCAGCAAAACCAGCAAGACAAGGATGGCTCCCAAACCTCCAGCAAGTTCGATTTTGGAGATTAGGTCTAGGATAAAGTGAGAAAAGATGGCTGGGCTAGAAAAGCACGGCTGTTGTGGTTATTATTAAGAATGACAAGACCACCATCACCATCCTCTTCTTCCTTCAAGGAGTTCATGGCAGCATTAAGGGCCCTTGTTTAATAGATTCATAGCCCACTGTGAATTCAGGGCCGTTTCAGTGGCTGCATCCAGACTCTGGAATTCAAACTGGCCCCTTCCACCACGGTATGAAGACCTTCTTTTTTCCTTTTTCTTAGGAAGGCCTTCATTTATTGGAATCCAATGCACATGCAATGGGACTTACCTCTGAGTACGTAGGAGCATGGGAAGCTGCCTTACACAGAGTCAGAGCCTCAGTCCATCTTACCCAGTAGTGTCAACACAGACTGGCAGCAGCAGCAGCAGCAGCAGCACTCCAGGGTTTCAGGCAGGAGTTTTCCAGCCCTCCCTGGAGCAGCCGGGGATTGCATGCAAGGCAAGTGCTCTACCACTGAGCCACGGCCCAAGACGGGCACAGGATTGTTAGCAGAGGTCTCTCCATTTTTAACAGGAAACTGTAAAGTAGCCATCATATTGCAGGCAAAATGTCATGATGTCCTGTATGCGAGCATGTCTCCTTGAGTGCATCCTTCTTATCTAACATAAACAAGAGCTCTGGCTCCAGCTGGCTCCAGTGCTGCTGTGTCAAAGTTAACTTCTGTAACTTACTGTCAGGCCAAAGGTTTTGTATACAGAACTGTTTAGCATAATTAGCTATGCCCCAGTGTTATGTTCTGATTGGTTAATGCTGCTACTGGCCCCTGCCCCTTGCAAGCTCAAATACTGTACTGTATTCCCTATGTCTTTTGTCTGATTGCTCCCTTTGAAGAGACCAGGCCTTGATTACTAATCAATAAAGCGCTTTTGAACCCTCTTTCGCTGGAATGGTGGAGTCGTGCTTAAGGGCTGTTTGGATTTCGTCCTTGGGTGAAAAGAACATTGATCTAACAGGATGGCACCGTTAGTGTGGACAGGTTTTTACAACTCGTTTTATGGTTCTGTTTTTCTGAGTTTTGATGCTCTGTTAGTTTTTTTGAAGTAATGAGGTTTTAATGTTTTATTGTATGTTTTCTAAAAGCTACATCTCTATGTTTTTTAGAGATATGGACTGTGACAATGGACTGGATGAGGGCTAATAAACTGAACCTCAATCCAGACAAGACTGAGATGCTGTTAGTAGGTGACTCCGCTGACAGGATGGGGTGTGTGTGTTCTACCGGTTCTGGATGGGATTGCACTCACCCTGAAGGAGCAGGTTCGTAGCTTGGGGGTTCTTTTAGACCCATCATTGTCACTTGAGGCTCAGGTGACCTCAGTGGCACGGAGTGCCTTCTACAAACTCCAGTTGGTGGCCCAGCTATGACCCTATCTAGACAGGGATAACCTGGCTTCAGTTGTCCATGCTCTGGTAACCTCCAAGTTAGATTACTGCAATGCACTCTACGTAGGGCTGCCTTTGAAGACGGTTCAGAAGCTGCAGCTCGTGCAAAATGCAGTGGCCAGATTGATTTCGGGAACCAGAAGGTTTGACCATATAACACCTGCTCTGGTCCGCTTGCACTGGCTGCTTGTATGTTTCCGAGACCAATTCAAGGTGCTAGTTTTGACCGATAAAGCCTTACATGGCTTGGGACCACAATACCTGACGGAACGCCTCTCTCGATGTTAATATACCCGGTCACTACGTTCAACATCTAAGGTCCTCCTCTGGGTGCCTACTCTGAGAGAGGCTCGGAGTGTGGCAACGAGGGACAGGGCCTTTTCGGTGATGGCTCCCAGACTATGGAATGATCTCCCTGACGAGGCTCACCTGGCACCAACGCTGCTATCTTTCCGGTGCCAGGTTAAGACTTTCCTCTTTGCCCAGGCATATGGCAGCACATCTTAATCAGCCACATGTTTAGGTTTTTTTTAATGGTTTTTAATGCTTTATGTGTGCATGTTCTGTGTTTTAGAACTTTAAATTTTGTATACTTGTTTTTATCTCAATTTTAGAATTTCTGTAAACCGCCCAGAGAGCCCTGGCTATGGGAGCGGTATATAAGTGCAATAAATAATAACAATACTTTTTAAAATTCTACATTAGCTGCCTTGAACTTGTTGGAAAGGGGGGATATAAACAAAAATCCCCCAAAGCCAGTGTCCATCTCAGTGAGAATAAAGAGAAGCCTACTTGAATGTGCCATTCCACGATGGACATCTGTGTGATGAAAACCATGGGCAAGAGTCCTCTTTGTAGACGCATGCCAGTGTGCGTGGCGCGTGCACTCCCCTTTTGCCATGCTGCACTGCAGGGGTTTCATTGGCGCAGTGCAGCACAGCAGAAACCAGTGTGAGCCCAGTGGTTGAAGCAGAGGGGGGCCCTCCCCTGCCCCCTGGACACTTCGGGGCCTGCAAAATCACCAGTCGTGGGCTGGAAAAGTGTGGGGCCATGGAGACATTCACAAGACTGTCCTCCCCTCCATCTCAGCTCGAGCAGCAAACATGGACTACCAAAAGTCAGGATGATTCATGAGGGCCGTAACTCTGTGCCCCCTGGGAGGCCCTCACCGCAGACTGAAATGCCGCTCTGAATACCGCACGCAGGGCACCTGCAGCTCTTAACCTGCCTTTCCCGTTCAGCCGCCCATTAAAAATCACAAGAAGCCCGTCTAATACGATGAGAGGTACGTTGAGAAGATGTATTAATTTACGCCCTGTGTCAGTGCAGATATTTACTGCCATGATAAATACGCATTGGGAGAAACATAAAACGCTGGTGATGGAAAAGAAAAGATAGCGGAAGCGTTAACGCTTCTTCCTCAAACTTGGGAGCGTTGATGAGTTTATATAGATCATCCATGTTTACATAGAAAGGCTGCCATTCCAGTGCAAGGAGTCAACTTCTCTGCTTGCGGATGTTTTGGCTCCTATAATTAACAATCAGAACACAGTCACTTATTCCCTAGCAAGAGATAATGACATAAGGGAATGAGAGAACGCAGAGAGGCCCAGCCGGCCCGACCCTGAGGCAGCAGTGGGGAGGAAAGAGCTGCGTGCGATGGATGTGTGTGTGTGTGTGTGTGTGTGTGTGTGTGTGTGTGTGTGTGAAGGAGATGGATGGGCTGAGAAAGCTGGTCAAGGCAGAAGGGAGCTACAGCAAGGGCTTGCGATGTCTCTGCTGGCCCAGACCTTGACAGGAGCATGGCTGGCTGGGGGATTCTGGGAGTTGTAGGCCAACAGAACCGACCAGGGCCAGGTTGGGGATGGCTGAGCTCGCCCAGTTCTTTGACAGCAGACCTCAAGCAGAGAGACATCATTTGGCACACTGAAGTGGTTTCAATATTTCAGAGTTACATGATAACCACCGAGCTGAACATCAAATGATTAGAATGCAAGCGATAGATCCCTGCTTTGAATATCAAGTCCCCAAATAGGCTTCACTCCTGCCTCGCATGAAACAGACATTCTCAGGCACAAGGGCTAAGCTGACACTGATGTCTTATTTCCTTTTAATCTGCAATGTGTAACTTGTCAGGAGCTCCAGGAACAAATCAGGCTGTACTCTTGAACTGAAAGACAAGTTATTCCTCTTGTTCTGTTTATAGAGTACTTAGAATCTCTTTCTTTTTTTCTATTTCTTTTTTGTGCTACAGGAAAAGTGTCCTTAGGGGACTAACTGCACGGCACACATTTCTTGGAGCAAACATGCTTTTTGAACCCTCCAGGAATTGGGGGGCGGGGGGCGGAAGGCACGGGGGTGGAAGAGAGCCATGGGGTAAAGGCGGGGCTGAGGAAAGGGCTACGCAACCCTCCTCTCCTTTGCTTCTCAACTCTAAATTCTCATCTCTTGAAGCTGCTTTTAATTATTATCTTTAACACAATGTTGGGGGTCAGTTCCTTGTGTTTGTACGCTTGGCTGCTAAGCCGGTTTTCTCCTTCCCCTCAGTGAAGTCCAAGTCTAAACCAATTTCCTTGTTCCTCCCTGTGAAGGAAACTGGTGCCAGGTAGGCAAGTAGCAGAAGCAGCAGCCTGGCACAATCCCGGTGAAGAAGGATGTTCAAGCAGCACTGAAGCGGGGGCTGTATTGAAAAGGCGCTCCTTCTTTCTTTTTCCAAATAACAAGAAGCCTGTGAAAGACGCTGAGGGGGAGACCTACCGTGGTGTGCAGAAGATGGACCCTGCCGCCATCCAATCATTCGGCTTATTATGACTGCAAGACTTTGGGATCAAAGGGCCCCGCGCGTGTGCCTTTACTCACTGCTGTGCCCAATGACTTTACCACAGACTGAAATTGCTGGAAGGGACTCAAAGGATCAGGTAAGGGTAGAAAAGGAGTGCCAACATCGCTTCAGCTAGCCTGCGTCTGACAGGCTTTTGAGGTGTGCCTGGATCTACCACCAACATTCAAAGTTCCCGTGATACTTCTAAAATGCATGTATGGACCATGTGTCCATATTTATTTATTTATTTAAAAAGTCCTTTTTATTGGTAAGAGAGTTTTTCTGAGTGAGAGGGATGACTTCATCTTGGCCTAGTCTGTCCAGGACATTGGGGGGGGGGGGAGGTTTCATTTTCTGCTGCTTCTTGATCCCCAGTCTCAGACTTCCTGTGGCACTGTCCATCTTTAGAAATGGGGTGAAACACTGTTTCTGCAACTAAAGGCATGGGGGGGGGGCATCCTGGCCAAACAGCATCAAAGGCCAGGTGTGCAGCATAAGCTTTCATATGTTTTCAACTACAACTCCCATCAGCCCCAGCCAGTTTGGCCAATGGTAAGGGATGGTAGACTTGTGGTACCAAACATCTGAAGAGACCCTGGTTGGAGAAGGGTGATTTAATGGTTGGCTGCAATTCTTTAGAAAACAGACGAAGAAGGACAAAACCAGACCTCAGGGGTCTCAAAGGGGACAATTGCGACAAGGCAGAGAAGAGGAGAAACGAGCGCATTTTATTTCCCATTCAACACAACTCCAGAAGAAATCATTAGGGAAGCTGAGCTTATAGATATCCTGGGGGGTGGGGGAAGAATCATTTGTGCCATTCATTCAAAAACCCAGTGATTCACACAGATGGGAGCAAAACAGCACCTACCTTTTTTACGCAGAATGACGCTGGCGTGTTTCCTCCCATTCCTGTTTTCTACGTGGCAGGTGTAGTTGGCCAGGTCTGCCTCCTTCAAGATGTCAAAGATTAAAGTTAACTCCACTATTTTTTCTCCGAGATGCTCTTTGAGGAGCCTAAGGGGAAAGAACAGGATTTGGAGGTTCGTTGGACTCACAGAGGCAGGGAAACCGAAGACGGGGTGGTCTGATTCTTTCTCTCTCTGTGGTCGGGGCGCTGGACCGCTTTCAGCCCCAGGGCTCAATCCACTGCTGGAGAAACTCTCTCTGGTGCCATATTGCAGTGGAGGAAAGGGAGGGAGCCAGGAATTTGGAGGGAGATAGGATATGTGTGCCCTCTTTTACAGAGGACAGTCCATGGATTGAAGGACTGCCGGAGGAACAGCGTGTATTTTAAGGCATCCTCTGTTTGTCCATCCCAAGTCCAGTCTAAAGAAGCACCAAAAGGAAGAGCTAAAGGGCCCGTGAAGACACCCATCAACACCAGACTGGGCAAAGGCACAGAGCTCACCCGGTCACTGCCTTCTATATCATGGTGAGACATCCCATATTTCTATTTAAATTATAATAATTTTATCTAAATTTGCACCTACACATATAATTTGGCATATGGAATTTTATGCAAGTCAGCGGCCTCTTTTGCCCTCTTTTTTGGTGTGGGCGTTTCCTCATTTCTGGCAATGCATAAGTGGCCACACAGCTAACTTGGTGTCTTGGGCCCAGCTATGGAGCCGGTGGGAGAGCAGTCTCAGGTTCAGCCAGCTCCTCTTCCTGCTCCTCCTCGACTGAGGGCAGGGCCGTGACGCGGAGGCATGTTAGTGCTGCAGGCAGGAGATCCAAACCGTGTCTCCGCCCCAGGAAGGTGAAAAGCTAATTGTAAATTAAATCATTCCCCATCTGCTGCTGTTTCATGGAACCTCCCAAAAGCTGCCACCTGCAGCGGACAGTGTGGCATTGCCTGTCGGTAGGGCCGGCCCAGTTTCAGAGGCAGTTTGCGTGCGTTGCTGTCTGAGACATACAAGCCTTGAGCCACCTCAGGCACATATTCTTTGGATCCCAACCAAGTGTGAAGAGTGCTGATGAATCCTCCTTTCAGACCTGACGAGTCACAACGGGGCGGCAGATTGGATCGTGCTAAATCCCAACTTTCTATCGGCTGCGTAAGACCCTTACGAACCTTCCTCCCCCTCCTCCCCCATGATATATTTTTGTTGCCAGTCTGAAATTTTTAAACGGATGCTCCTGCCTCTTTTCGGAGTAGCCAACGCACCATCTCACGGCAGTGCTAAATGGGCTCCCCTCCTCTCCCTTGCATGGCTTCTTCCTATAATTCCTCCTGCTGTCAGAGGTTTCAGGATCCCCTAATTAACTCCTGTGGGTGAGAGTGCAGAGAGGTAAATGAATCAGGGTGGGGGACGTAAGGGTTTAATTTAAAGTGCCTCCATTCTCCCCCTTCGTGCCTCTAACATGAATCACGTTTTTCTTATCTTAAAAATAATAAACAGGCAACATGGCGGACAGCGGGGGCTGGGTGGGGAAGGCAATTTAATAGAGTTTCTGGTTAAGTCTCTAGAGAGATTTGTTCCCTGCTTTATGGACTCAGCCAAAGAAAAGGGAAAATTAGCAACTGATCAGGTGATTTATATGTAGTAAAATCCAAGATGGAACATTTTCCTCTGGTACAGCAAGGCGATGGTCATTGAAATTCACAGCCGGCTCTCTTCCCAATCAGACACAATTCACAGCCCTCCAGGCAGACTTAAAGACTATTATTTCTTATTTAAGAGCACCAGTTCGATTTACACAATGTTTTTATTACAGCTCTTAAAAACCCACCTGGCAAGGAATTCTTCATTCCTCCCCCTTCCGGGCCACCACCCGCTCAATCTGTCACTCCTGTCAGTAGCGGATCAATTAGACTCCGCCCTATGGGGCAGAGCTTGGTGCCCAGGCCGCACCTGATTGGAGAACACATCTGATTCAGACTGTGTGCCTCACTTAAAGAGCCGGCCTGTTTGCCTCTGTGCTACTTTGCCCATTTTAGGGGTGCTTTAACAGATGGAGCCCAGACCCAGATGGAACCCATCATTTTTTTGGGGGGGGGCTGCTTTCAGGTAGCAGAGGTTGGAAGAGGGGTGGGCAGGGTCACACTGGTGACTCCATCACCTGGGTTCTCAACCCAGCTTGTGGTAGGAGGAGGAGGTCACCCACTCAGCTTTCTCCTCCTTCCACGGCTTGCCACTGTAAGGGGAAAAAAAGGCAAGATCTCCTTCTGTAAGGCTGCTGGCTCCTTACCTGGATAGAAAAGAAATTGGTTTTGAAAAGAAATTCAGAGGAGGAGAAAATGTCAGAGAACTTCCCATGGGATGGGTTCAGGGTTCTTATATGTACCCTTACTTATGGGATCACCAAGAAATGTGACTGGTCTTTCATAGCACGATAACCTCTCTGGCTGTCTGGGGCCTCCTTGATCAATTTTATACATTTGTCGCCTTCCCTCTCTTCCCCTACAATGCCATGGAATGATGCCAGGTGTGGGATATTGTGGGTGTGTGTGTGCAAAATGGGGGTCAGGCTGCCAGTGCAGTTGCTGATATTGCCGCTTGCACTGCAGTGCACCCACCCACCTACCTGAAGAAAGGAAAAATAAGCTGTGCTACAACCCTGCCAATGGGGAACCCAACCTGGGAAAAATTGTGGGAGAATTTCACCTCCCCCAGGAGAAATTCAGTAAAATTGAGGGTGGAGAGTTTTGAGAGGCCATCTGTGCACAGCGCTGATGTTCATATGCAACCATCCCACGCAAACATATTTTGCAAGCATTTCCCCCTAATATACACATTTTTGTATGTATCTTTTCTTAATATATGCATTTTTGTTTGTAATTTTTGAGCCAATAATAGCAGCATAATGTTGGGAGAAGTGGACAATACAAAGGGGAACTCTTTTGAACTACATAATAGGCAAGTGCAAATCAGATCAGTTCACTTAACTTTAGGGTACTGTTAGATGCCAGGCAAAGGGCAAAGCAAGATAAAGAAACACAAAGAGACGTTGTCTTGGGCTGGACACACGTTTGGTCAATAGGATGCTCAAGGAAACAAGTTCAGTTATGGACCCACCAAGCTTACAGTTCTCTCATGTGAGGCCATCCATCTTTCCGCTTACGTCAGCATCAGGAAATCAGGCTACTTCCCCGAGTGCCAGGGCAGATGGAAAGTGTGGCCTACAATATGTTTAGGTCTAACTGCTACACAAGCCCCCAAACCCATTGGGAACAATGCACTGGCGATAGCTAAAGGACTCCGGAGACCTCTTTTCAGAACACAAGCAGCCACTGTATCTGCACAATTTCTGCTGAAACAACGGCCCAAACTGATGGTAGAAGCAAGACATCTGTCAACCAACATCTAGACAAGGAAATCATTCTCTGTTCAACACAAACAGACTGTTAAATGTGCCATTCTGAGACACAGCATTGTTGTTGATGCATGAAAAATCGGAGGGTCCCGCCCCCGCCCCCAGCCCTGTTCTTCAAATACCTGATTTCACCTTCTTTAATGTGATTTTCAAGTTCTTCAATGAATCTCTCTCCACGTGTCCAGTAGATCATGGGACCAGACTCTCCACTAAACCCAAAAAATGCTTTGCAGGCTACAGTGAGTGGCTGACCTGAGAAGAAGCACAAAGCAGGGGTGGGGGTGGCATTACTTTTGGGGGTGGAGAACAATACAAAGCACATTTTGCTACTGAATTACGTTTTTTATTAAGTTTGTGAGTTTGGGTTAAGAGAGGCGCATGGAAGGGCTATCTCAAATGGATCCAGGGGATAAAAATAAATAAATGGAGGTTTCTGTAGACCAAGACCCATCATCCTCAGCCACCATGGGCATAGGGCTGAGTCGAACCCTTGGGCTGAGAGTGGCAATAGGCATCCTGGGTGTTCAGCCCTGCAAGCAACAAAAGATCTGGGTATCTAGCTATAAAGACTCTTTTCCAGAGATACTGGCTGTGCCCTGCAGTGGTGCAGAGGACGGACAAATTAGCCAAAGATCTCCAAAGCTAGGTATACACTGCCCTGATTTCAGCAAAAGACCAAAAGCACTTCAACCAAGTATAAGTTTACAAAGAAGTCATCAGTTGTCAGCAGCAGGAGGGGTCAAATCCTGCCCTCTGTTTGGTGCTCTGTAGGGAAGGATTGAATCCAGTTCTCCAAGTTCCCATCAAGAATCATTTTCCATTTGTGGATTCTTACATTTGCTACGGTTTGCACTGAACTCTTTTGTATGCAATGCTTATTTTGTTAGATGCCTGCCTGTCAATGATCCATTTCATCTTTGGTTATTATGAACCTAATCCTGGAGCCAGGCTTTAGAGACTCAGAAACTAGCATTAACTAGTATAAAATGAGAATGTGGACCTCTTGACTGAATGATATTTCATGATCTCTCTCATCAATGCCAGCCCTAAGTCCTTTGGCCACAACCTCCCTTGAAGCCACAAAGAACATCTGGGAAGCGAGGAAAGTGGTTCCTTCGGTTCCCAGCAGTGCTGGCAGGGAGAAACCCTGGCTAAAGTAGGCTACCATCACCCCTGATGTCCACTTCAGCGTCAGCCAGGGGACTCTCAGACCTTACAAGACACCCCTGGAGCTCACGAAACAAGAGTTCAAACAGGCCCTCTCCTTTCAAAGCCCAATGCATGAAACCATAAAAAGTAGCACTGACCAAGCAGAAGGTTTAGAGGGATTTAGTTCCAAGGTTTACTTGGAAGGAAATGCACTCAACACTTGAGATAAATGTATCAGTGATGCAGGAACCAGAGCAGATTTAGAAACAACACTCAAGGTAAAAAACAACAAAGCTTACCTAAGCCTGCCTGCAAACCCCTAAGTAGGGTATTAAAATAGTTCAGGACCATCTAGTCATACGTGGAGGCAAAGACAAACCAACCCAAATGAAGATGAAGGGCAGCTGTAGCCCCCTTTATTTTATACTCAAAAGCCTTTGACAAAAGCCTCCTTAGCCAATCAGTAGCTGGCTGAATAGTTTCCCAAGACTTTCTGGGAATTAAGAAGTTTTTACAGAAGCTCAGCTGAAACCACTTGGTCTAATTGGCAAGAGGCCTTAAGACCAGAACAGCATGAGGTGATGATGCACCCAGGTGGCCTAATGAGCGCATGCCGGCCCATCTTCACGGAATGGAGTTTCTAATAGCAGCTAAAACACAAAAGAAAAAGGGATTTCTTGACAAAATCCACTGAAGGTAACAAACCTATGCACACTTCTGAACATAGTGGGACTTACGTCTGAATAAAAATGCATAGTGTTGCACCTTGTTATATGGTGTGTGTTTTAGCATTTCTTGTGTGTTTGTCTGTGTGTGTGTGTACAGTTCCTTTTTTACTTTAATGGAAAAAGACACAGTGATACGAGAAGGAAAGAACTTTGGTCAGTCAGAATTGACAACATCTGCCCTTTATGCCATGCTGGGCGGGAAGTGGAGGCCGTGGTGTTTCCGATTCACTGACCCAGCAAGACTTCTTTTTTAAAAATATAAATCAGAGGAAATGAGAATACTCTAGAGAGACATCTAATTTCTACAAATGTGAGCAAATTTCCTGCAGGGATTCATATGGTTAGAAGAAATAACAAAAATAATGAAGTTAAAACCAAACTGCTATGGAAGATTTATTTTCATTTATTAAGGGGAGAAATTTATACCACGGAGCTTCCAAAAACGGCTTCTAAGTGCTGAATTTAAAATGGGGCATACACTGTAGGGGATAGGCCCTCAGGATTAGCAGCCATTGGTAGCCCTGCGCACCATGAGTTTGTCTAATCCCCTCTGAAAGCCAAGCAAGTTCTTTCATTCCAGGTGGACGTCTTTTGCGGTGCTTGGTGGAGTTCAGGGTTCCAGCAAAAGAAGGCAGTAGGTCTGCAAGCCTGAAATATGCCTGGCTCTACTATGGACCCGGGTGTTGAGCCTCTTGCAGCCCAAGTGCTGAAGTCTACTTTGGAGAAGCTCTCAGGGGGGAGGGGTGCATTCCAGTGGTGGGCAGAGGGCCGAAGGTGAAAGGGGGAGGAGGCAAAATACCAGCATATTTTAGTTTGAAGCTCTTACTGCTCGTTACTTAACCTTATTAGAAGCATTTCAACCATTTAGAAGAGGGGAAAACTGCACAAATGATTGGTGGTTGTGGAAAGGGGGCAGGGCCAAGGAAAGGAGAAGGGGGAACCCTGGCGGGGCAGATTTGGCCCCCAGGTCAGCCAGATTCATTCCCTGGTCCTGAGGTTCCACACCACTGCTATGGGATCACCTCAATGGGAACAATGGTGGTAAAAGTGACCAGGCTAGAGAAGCGAACCCCAATATGTCTGGCTGGGGCCCCCTGGCCAAAACCTAGCTCAGTAAGTGAGTTGAGCTTTGCTTCCAAAGCAAAGTGCTTCAAGGAGGGAAACTGCTGTTGCTGCTTAGGATGAGGTGGGACAAGAGGAGAAGCTGTCCATGACGGCTTCCTGCAGACGTAGCTCGTGCTGCTGGGTTGACAGAGATGTCGAAGAGGGAGAGAGGGAGCCCACGCAGAACACACAGCCTTTTGGGTGCATCCCACTGGGGCCATTTTAAAACATCGGCAAACGTGGCCTGCCACTTGGGGGTATCTAGCTGTCCAAGGCCTCACATGTAGCTTAATTGCACTGTGTATTAGAGAAAGCACTCGGAAGCACCCTGGCTTTTAATTACTTCTCTTTCAATATCTCCCTCGGTTTATCTAATTAAGCATCAAAGGCCCGCAGAATGTCCGTGGCATCTTCGTTTCAGATCGATCTCCCTTTTGGCTGTCACAAGTGTAGCCCAATGGTTTAAAGATGCATCGGAGAGGAAATGAGAGTGGAGTTGCTGTGGTCCCAATGAATTAACATTTAATAGGATATTTCAAGTGGCAAAGAGGGGGAGGAGGGCTGAACGGAACATTGGAACATCATTAATTCTCCACTTTAAAGTGGGGTCACCTTGGTACATGAAAGGCCCCCGGTTCCAAGCAAGAAGTGTCTTCCTTCGCTTTCTTCTTCTCTTCTGTCAATCAGACCTGTTTGTTGAAAACTCCCTGCTGATAAGATCGTAACTTCCCCACTGACTGGCTGGAATGACTTCTGATAGTTCGGTTGCATTAGGCACATTTTAGCGGGAGTTTGCATGATCTTGCACTGTGAGAGTTGACATATTTCATGAGAAACTGGAAGAAAAGAGGTCCAGCTGAACAGGCCTCCATCCAAATGTGTGTGCATGTGGGACACTTTTAAGGCAGGTCTTGGATGGAGCAAAAACTCTGTTGATTTTGAGTTTGAAACGATCCTATAAATATGACTTCTCTAAGAACATAAGAAGAGCCATGCGGCACCAGACCACACTATGCATACCTCTGTACACCTCTATCATGTCTCCCCTTACTCACCTTTTCCCTAAGCTTTCACAGTCAAAGTGTGCTTGAAATTTGTGTGGTGCAGGTGGGGAAATCAGCTTCTGTCTTTTCTCCACATACCTGGTGTGCACTGAATAATCCCTTCGTTCTAATTCTCCACTGAAATTAAAAGCACAATCCTAGTCGTTTATTCAGAAGTGAGTCCCGCTGGTTTCAATGGGACTTACACCCAGATAACTGTGCCTATGACTATGGATGTAAAGTACCATTGGACTCAATGGGTCTTACTTCCAAGTAGTTATTGTAAGATTGCACTGTATGTTGTTTGCCTTTGCTTCTTCTGTCTCCTGTTTCCTCCCTTACTTTCTTCCCTATCCCTTACTCTAAATTAGGCTGCAAATTCCTAGGAGCAGGGGACGGGCTTTTGCTTCTTTTATCTACACTGCACTGTGGGCAAATGATAATGATGAGCCTCTGAGCATACAATGGCAAAGCATAGCAGATGTTTGGCACTAGAGGGCGCCCTTGCAACCAGAGAACAAAGCTTTTAGTCCAAGGTGCTGAAACAGAGCGTGGCAGCGTCCGTGGCGTGGATTTATGCCCTTCTGCTCAGTGGGTTTAGAGGGCCGCATGCAAGAGGTGCCCATGAATCAAAGGACCTGGCTGGTGATTTCCACTCTGCAAAAGCTAAATATCATCATCATCATCATCATCATCATCATCATCATCATCATCATCATCGGACAATTAAAGAAAACTTGGTTTTAGTTGGTTAATACATAGAATAAAACCGCATACATTTTCATATGAATAAACATATTTTCTGAAGGGAAAAAAGGCCTGCTTTGATTAGATTATGTATGTGCATATCGCACCAGTCAATAACATAGCAGCAGCATCCCTTCCTTAGGATTCCATCCTGTGCGAGAGAAAAGGGGAATCGCTTTTCTAAAATTTATTCATTTATTTTATTTGTACCCTGCCTTTTCTTACCAAAAAATGGCCCTCAAGGCAGCTTAAAATTGATTACAATACATTAAAGACAGAACAATTACAGAATAAAACATTAAAAAGCCCAAATAAATAAAAAAACAACAGCCAGCCCAACAGGCCTTCAGGAAGCTCATTGGTTGATGGGAGAAGGGCCACAGAGAGGTGATGGCAGCAGCCTTTCAAGATTTTTTAAAATACTTTATACGTTTTGTCCTTATGGTCCATTTCATCCGGAGGGCACAGGGTTGGGGGAGGGGGAGGGAAGCAGCACAGCCCTCGTGGTAGGACACGTGGCTCTGTATGCAGAAAGACCTGGGTCCAAACACCCACGTAGGGCTGGGAAAACCCCTGCCTGAAACCCAGGAGAGACACAGCTGCCAGCCATTCCCAGCCAATGGTCCTGCTGGCTGTGGAGGATGTGAATTGTAGTCCTATCAAGGGCACATGGGGAGGGGGGGAACTCTGTGGCCTAGCATGGTATAAGACACTTTGTAAATTCAATGTTAGCGAAGGATAGATCCCACCTTCAAACCTAACCCATGAGAATTCCCCTGAAATTTCTTCACCCTATGAATTTCTTTTTCAAAGCCATTTCCCTGCATATCATATGGAATGAGAATGGTTGGGGGGGGGACATTCTGGGTTTCAGTCAGAACCAGCCAGAACTCTAAAGGAGATATCCAAGGTGCTGAACCTATTTTGGAGGTAAGATGCAAGGAACCCAACGCCTGAGCATCCCCAGTGCAGTGCAGGCTACAGTGCTGAAGACGAACAGCAGCTCCAGTGGGCTCTCTGGTCCCCGTTCCCCTGCTGGTCCCTGGGTCCATTTCCAAACTGCTCTGCTCATCAATAGGTGTCTATGGATGATCAGAGCACATTCCACTGAAATCTGCCCTTCTGCAGCTTAAGCCCATTAGTTCAAGAAAAAAGGGCTTGCCCTCTTCTAGGTGGCAGCCCTTCACGGATTTGTGTCATGCTTTCATGCCCCCACCCCGCCCCAGTCTTTTCTGCTCTTCTCTTGGGTTGCTCCTCACAGGACTTGATTCCCATTGAACAGCCAAGAACGGAGCCAGGCGCTAAGGGCTTGAGGCAGAACAGCCAAGAACAGAGCCAGGCGCTAAGGGCTTGAGGCAGAACAGCCAAGAATGGAGCCAGGCGCTAAGGGCTTGAGACAGAACAGCCAAGAACGGAGCCAGGCGCTAAGGGCTTGAGGCAGAACAGCCAAGAACGGAGCCAGGCGCTAAGGGCTTGAGGCAGAACAGCCAAGAACGGAGCCAGGCGCTAAGGGCTTGAGGCAGAACAGCCAAGAACGGAGCCAGGCGCTAAGGGCTTGAGGCAGAACAGCCAAGAACGGAGCCAGGCGCTAAGGGCTTGAGGCAGAACAGCCAAGAACGGAGCCAGGCGCTAAGGGCTTGAGGCAGAACAGCCAAGAACGGAGCCAGGCGCTAAGGGCTTGAGGCAGAGAGCTTGAGGCAGAACAGCCAAGAATGGAGCCAGGCACTAAGGGCTTAAGGCAGAACAGCCCCGCTCTTCCAGCGTCCATAGAACTTTTGATGTTCTTGGCTGCTCCTGCAAGTTTGTTCCACCAATCTCTGGCAAGAGCAAACACTGGGGTGGGGTCCATATAGGAATGTGGGTCGAGGAAGAGATGCCTGGCTCCGATATTCCTTGAACTGCTTGTAACTGCTGGATCGCAAAAGGTGAAACAACGAAACGTACCAAACTTGGGTTCTCCAGATGTTTCGGATGAACACTCCCACAATCCTTGACCGTGTTGGGTAGGGCTTATGGGAACTGGAGTTCAGAACACCTGGAGGTCACCAGGTCACCTATCCTTGGGCTAGAGTGTTGGATTAGAAACAAGGAGAGCCGAGTTCTAATCTCCCCCAAACCATGAAGTTTTACTTCGTGACTTTGGGGCCAGTCTTTATACTCTCCCCCGCACTGCAAACAGTCATCACTTTAAAGGTGTATCTCCATGCAAGTTTAGACAGAAGAAGGCTGATGCCTGGCTGGGCAATGCTGGGGGAACTGCAGGGCTTTTTCTGTCTAACTATGCCTAGGATTGCACCCAAGATATGTGTCTAGCAACTGTATTTCTTTTTACTCTAGAATAGGCACAGGGCCCCCGATCTGGATTGGGACTCTAGCATGGGGTGGTGGTAAGGGATCTTTTCAGATCTAGACTAGATCCCCTGTGTCTACTTTAGAGTAAAAATGAAAAGAAGACATAGCTGCTAGACACACCTTTATAGGAATGTCTGTTTTGCCCCTCTGTCAGCCTTACTAACCTCACAGGGTTGTTGTGAAGATAAAGTGGGGGGGGGGGAGACATATATGCCACCTTGAGCTCTTTTGAGGAGGACTGGGAAAACATTTAAAAATACATATTTGTCTCTGGATAATTCCCTTTGCATTTAAGGTCACATTTAAGTTTTCAAAGTTCTATGACTATTTTCTCAGGAATTCTTACAACAAACCAGTAATGTGTGTCGTTTCCCCCCCCCCCCCCCCCGGCCGCCATATTGCAGGTTGGGGGGTGGAGTGTGGCAGCGGTGGGGATCCCCATGTCTGAATCCGCATAGTGTCACGGTGTGGGATTTGAACTGGCGCTGAGCGCTACGCGTAGCCTGACCTGTCTCTGCTACGAGGGATGAGATGGAGATTATCCAGCTGAAAGGAGATTCATGCAAATGGATGCAACAAAGAGGCAAGATCCACATAGCAGCAGTACCAACGGCACTAATCAAGCTACTTCAGCCTGAAAGAGACTTGTCCCTCTGCCCGCCAGCCTTGTTAAATCAGTTTAACCACACTTAAGACACTTTCTGCTCAATGGCTCTATTCCTCCCCGCACCACCACTCAAAAGCGAAGCCAAGCGGCATTATCAGAGCAGGCACCAAACACTAGCCTGCATTTCAAACATCCATCAAGTTAGCGTCTTGCGAATGGTATGTTTGGCAGCTCCGTCAATGTGAGCAAAGACGGATCTGGAAATTTATCATGGGGATTAACTTATGGACCTGTACATTTGCCCCACATATTATTCTCTCTCTCTCTCTGTGGCTTTTTGTCTCTCTCCCTCCCCCCACCCAAAGCATCAATTCTTTAACAATAAGCAAAACACATGTGCAGAAGTATTTGGCAAGTGAGAGCAAGTGCCTGAGTGCTGGTGCTCACTTGTCCTGCCCTGACCCCCTCTGTTCGGTGGCTTAGCAACGCCAGTTATTTCATACGCACAGAACTGGGAGGGTTTGAAAGCTCCAGCTGCTCTTGGGGGCTGCATCAGAAGAGCTTATGTTGGATCACACTAAGAATCCATCTACTCCACTGTCTCTAACAATGGACAAACAGATGCTCCAGGGAAGCCCGGAAGCCCGGAGCACGTGGCAAGGAGGAGCTGCCGCCAGGTGGCGAATGAGAAGGTCGGTCCAGCTACCCCAGTATTGGCTACGATGGGAATGGAAAGGTTCTTCCAGCCCCAAGGTTCAATTCCATTTCAGGGATGCACTCGGGGGGCCCATTCCCCTGGTGGGTGGGGCCAAAGGGGCAGGACCAAAGACAAAAGACACACCCACACACCCAGCCTAAAACTCTCACTGCCAGCAGCTAAGCCTTAGAAGAACCATTTCAACATGGGGGGGGGGGGAACAGTGCCAAAGCCAGGGAACTCCCCAAAGACCAGTAGTTGGAGGAGAGGAGGTGGGATCAGGGGAGGGGGATGTGGACATCTAGGGAAACCCAGGGAGTGGGAGCAGCATCCCAGGAGGGCTGGATTTTGCCCCCTTCTACACCATATCGTTTCCCTGTTTGCCTCCACGTCCTTCCTCTTCCTGTGTTGCTTCACCAGTGCCAAAGGCCTGATGCTGCTTATACTGGGTTGTTTGGCACAAGATGGGGGCCTACCGTGGCTTAATTAGCCGCAGGGGGTCATGGCATTGCTGGCCACCGTGCTTATGGGCCCCAGCTTACCATAGCTTGTCATGTCATGCGAACCTAGGTGGCGTGGTTTGTTGGGAGTGGGCAGAAACCCTTCAGCCACCCATGGCTTATTTGAGGGTTGCTATCTACTACAAGAGGCTATACTGCCCAGGGTCACACAACCTGGTAATCTGCACTGGCAAAGGTAATTCCTCCAGCATGCAACTGGCACACAAAGAGGGAGAAATAAGCCACCATAGCTTATTTCTTTCCCACCATGATCATGTGAACCCAGACACTGAGACAGACCATTGGTGCATCCAGCTCACTACTGTCAACACTGACTGGCAGAGGCTCTCCAGGATTTCATTCAGGAGTTTCTCTTGCCTTACCTGGAGATCCTGGGGATCAAACCCAGTACCTTTCTGCTTGCAAAGCAGGTGGTCTACCACTGAGCTATGGCCCCTCCCTTGGCTATAGAAAAGGCCGTCTCCTTGGACCTTGCAGGGCACCCAGAGAAGAGCCTCAGTTGAGATTCCCATTGGGCAGCTAGTCTTACCTGGGAGAAAGCAGATGCTTAGATACTCTGCTCGAAACCACCTTAGATGTATACCTAAAAATAGCCTTTCCCAACCTGGTGCCTGCCAGATGTGTTGGACTACAACCCCCACCATTATGGGAATTGTAGTCCAACATATCTGGAAGGCACTGGGTTGAGAAGGCCGTTGAAACAGAAGGAATGTGTGAAACAGCCTTCCAGTTTTGAAGTCCCAAGTGGATCTTCAATGTGACATGGCCGAGTCGATGGCTTCCGAGAAAGAAATAGGGCCAAATATCTTTTTTAAAAAAAGTACAAGAGTGGGATGAGTTTGGATCACCAGCATGCTACTCCGGTGTAAGGTGCACATCCAGGGCCTTTGGAGCGATGCCATTGTTTAATGAGCAGCTGAAGAGATCTTGCTGTCCATCTGTGCTCTTCCCTTTGACACCACGGAGTTGGCTTTCCACTGTGAGCCGGCCAAATACATGCAGATTGTGTGGGATTATAGGTCGGCTACTGATCACTGGCGAGCCGTGCAAGTGGAGTTGGCGGGGTGGCTGGTTCCAGCCACTTGATTAGCCTCCTCGCCAGCTTATCAAAGTGCAGAATCTTGGATTTAGAGGTTATCTTGATGGCTGTGCCTTGAACAGCAGGGAGAATACTTTTAACATTTTAGCAAACGTGAAAACAGATGTGGTTGTCTTGCAGCTCGAGCTGAGTGAAAATAGCCTCCCCCTGGAATCTCTGCCTATTTGCAAGCAGCAAAATTGGAGGTACCGTTTGTATGGATATGCTCTGCAGAGAGAAGAAATTCTTCAACACATCACCATCATTGTCATCGTCATCATCATCATCATCATCATCATCTCTTTCTTTTCATCCTTGCTGTGGCAACTAGGTTTAAAGCCCAGCTACCATTTTGCATCCCTCACAATGCCAAAGACCTAGAATTATTCTGTGAAATCAATATTCCGGGGCATTGCAGGGAGAAAATGATGGTGAATACATAAGTATACTTTGCCTTCTTTTTTTGGGTTGCTGGGTGGGGAGGAAGAGAAAATTCTCAGATGTTTTCCCAGCTCTTCTGCTATGTTTCAGCTCAGCTCTGTGGATCCCATTTGACTCAAAGTAGGGGTTGCTCTGATGTGTGATGCAGGAGATGGTTTGGGAAATTGTTTCCCATGTGCTTGCATTCTTTCATTGCAGCTGTTTTGTTCCTTTTCTTTCTTTCTTTACCCTTTTTGGCCTCAGCTTCTAAAACGCCTCTCAGTTAAAGGCAGGTCTGCCAGTTACATCCGTCCTGTAGGAGCCTACAAGAACGTGTGCAAGATTTTTCTTTCTGCCTGGCAAAAGCTGTTGATGAAACAATTCCAGGCACACTTCAGGCAAAGAAAATGAAAAGACTATCTGTGTCTCTGTGTCTGAGGCAGATTCTTGCTTCAATTAAGTTGTCAAGATGGCCCTGTGTCTCAGCAGGCCCAGAAGGTCACGGCGAGGAGGGATTTGCGTCTGAATTGGCTGAAAGCGAAAGTAATCAATGCGGAGGCAGCAAGTGCAGCAGGAGCCGCTGTCCGTGATAGTCGGGACAGGGAAGAAAAGAAGCCACCGGCAACCTCAGCCATGACGACTAGTGTGCTGCCGCAGCCCTGTCTGTGTGTGCGTACATGTGTGTATGTGAAGCCAGGATCCTGCCTGCTGCCTTTGCTCCCAACCTTTGCACTTCTGCTGAAACTGTGAATGAGTGTGCAGACATGCATGGCTTTGCCCGCATAAGCAGAGGATCACTCTTTTGTAGAGGTTCACGGTTGTGCAGCAAGAACCTGTGCATGGATGAGCTGAGCTTGTATGGGCTCTCTTTGGACCTTCAGCTGAATGCATGGAGGTGAGAATGACGAAAATGCGTCCCATCCCAATGTCCCCCTACTTATGCACGTATCTTCATTGGAAGTCTGTATAGGGCTGCTTTTGTTGCCATACAGTCAAGTGACCAGCGGTGTGGTGGTAAATTCTGAAGTGCAGGTGGTCATCTTGTAGCACTTGCAAACATGACTGTGTGGATGGGGCCTGTGAAGAGATAAGCTGTGAAGAGATAAGGGAGCCAATAGGATTTGTGAATATAGGACTAAAGTGGAAATTAAGTCTGCTTGTGTGTGAGACGGTATTTATTTATTTATTTATTACATTTTTATACCGCCCAATAGCTGAAGCTCTCTGGGCGGTTCACAAAAATTCTATCTATATAGATAGAAGCATTTAAAGTTACTTGTTTACTGTTTAACATCTTCATGTTGATTTTTTTTTAAAAAAAATCTTTGTTTTTATAAAAGCCGACGCCTACAGCTCATGGCTACAAATGGGTACAGCAGTAAAGAGAATAATACAAGTCAGAATAAAAGCCAGTGTGCCCTCACAGCTCAGAGTAGAAGGGCTGGATCTGGTTGGACCTGCTGGCAGCATTATTGGGGTTGCTTGCTGTGGAAAAGGCCTTATTGGAAATATTGAATATTGAAATGAGGGGTAGAGGGATTTCAGCCTTCTCTCCCTGATCTGGAGCTGGGAATCTGCACTATCTATATCTATCTTTAACAGTGATCTATTTGCTTGAATATGTCTTTAATATAAGTCTTCTCCACCAACAGTTCTCAGTGATGGCCTCACAGTAGGCTTGCCAACTGATCAGAAAGACAACTACTGCTGTGCCTACAGCAGCTAATTAATCTTCAACCATCGGCCAGCAACACGGCAACAAGCATCAACACCTGCTAATGGTTGGAGGTCAAACTTCAGAGGCAGCAGAGCTAGTAAAAATGTTGGCCATCCTATTTCACAGCCCACCAATTTGGCAATGGGATTGTTTGAGGAGTGCCCAGAAGTGGTTTGTGGTTTGGTCTTGCCCTGGTCCTGTGTCAACCCAGCCCTGCAACACAAGAAGACCCAGCTGCAGAGGCAGCATGCTCAGGCTAGCAAATCACCCTGCAGTGCAGACGCTGGGCTGACTTTGTAAAGTGCAGGGCTTATTTTGTCCTCAGTGCAACATTAAGTGCGCAAGAAAACTCAAATTTCAGCCAAAAAGAGATAAGAGTTTGAAGGAAAGCCAGAACCCAAAGCGAAGCACAAAGAAGAAGCAATATTTCTCCTCCCGATTGTGGAAAACTCTGTGTGAACCCTTGGTTCCATTTTGGAAAGCTATTTGATTAATACCTCCATTCTGCCCATGCGTGGCAAACACAGACCACTTGCAGGGGCACATTAAAGTAGAGGAGGGGTTGTTTGCCAAAAATATGTGGGGTTTTATTATTAAAGTGTGTTTAACACACACTCTGCATGTCCTATAACTCATAAATACTTCACACCTGAAAGGGACAGAATCAGCGTCCCCCCCAGGTGACCTTAGGCAGGTGTGGACTTTTTTGCAGCAGATGGGAGGGGGTGGAGAGGTTTTCTTTGATGCTGCTTGGAAACAGAAGGGGATGGAAGAAGGCGAGAAAGTTCACAGCCAGAAGCAAGAATGGGCAAGAGAAGCTGGCAGAAGCAGACAGAGCAGAGGAGCGCAGGGAGCAGTTTTCCACTGAGGCAAAAACACTGGCCCTTCTAGCCCAGTGCTGCAGTGGTTTTTGAGGATTCCAGACAGGGGCCTTTCCCAGACCCACCTGTCAGGATCGGGCTCAGACTCAGTGCAAAGGCCATGGGAACGGACTCAGAGTCAGATGAAGAACAGTGTGAAGGGAAGGGTGAGGGGCCCTTCAGGTGGGCCAAAGCTTCACGTGCAGAATTTGTGCTCATCACAGTAGCTGTTAAAGCCACAGCAGCCCTGCCAGGAAAAACCTTTAGTAAGGATTACATGGTACTAGGTTCCCCCCTCCCCAGTTCTGAAGACTCCTCCTCTCCCATCTCCAGCAAAACCACTTTTCAAAATCCCACTGCATGATATCACTAAAGCCTATTTGTAGAAAAGAAATCATAAGAAGGAAAGAAAAATGATACAAAGGATTAATGCTGGGCTTGAGCACCAGGCGTGACTTTAATTCAAGGATTTCTAATAAGGGAGGGGGGAATACACAAATAGAAGAAAAATGAGCTAAAGCACAAATCTAATCCAAATGTCATAAAGAAACCAATAAAGGCTAAATTGGAACAATCAGGAGAATAACTGTACATAATGCGGCGTTGCCACTCTGCAAGTTTTCAGGATAGCTCTGCACCTGCAGTTAAACAACCATATTCTTCCCCCCATTGTCTGCAAGAGTAAAGCAGCTTCAGAGGCCTGTAACACAGCACTGATTAGCTGCACTACTAAATGGCTGCCATTTGCAACATTGCGGTGTTAGCTTAAAAGCCTTAAGTATCCAGGCAGGAGCGTCGCTCGGATGTGCTTCTCCCACGGAGGGAGTCAAGGCCCACTTGGAGCAACGCAGCGATCTTCTACCGCATGGCGCTAATTTGCAGAACCTTGCCTGGACTCACAGGCGTTTTTCATCACTAACTAAGCCAGTGTTTTATACCACGTTACATGCAATGGGAGCCACCTTGAGAGCCATTTCTGGGAAGAAAGGCAGGGTACAAATCAAAGCAGATCAATCGATAAATGTTATTTCCCTAATCTACCTGCTTTTACATTCAGTTTTTCCATGAATAAATCTCCCGATCCCCCCTTGAGGTAAAGGTTGTTTTGCCCTGGGACATTCAGAAGCTCTGGCCTGCCTGTCTGAGCCTTAATATCGTTTGATCCAAAGCTACTTGGTTGTGATATTCCTGAGGAGGGAAAAGCCAGGTTGGAAAAGCAACTCTGAGTTAAATAAAGAAGTGCCCCATAGGCCTGATGTCAGCTCCAGTATTCTGATTCTGAGCTTCGCCAGGCTTTCCTCCCCATCTCCCGCTGAGCTTTTCAAAAGGAGGCTGCTCACTCTCAGGCTGAGGGGCAGGAGGCTGCTGCCCGGGCAGGTCTTGCAGGAAGAGAAGAGCCCCCTGCTCACCCCCCCACTGGATCAGACCAAAGGCTCACCTTGTCCCACCTCCTGGTTTCCCCCAAAGCCTGGCCTGATGTCTCTGGGAGTTCCAGATGCAGGCCAAGTGGCTCCCCAGCAAGTGGCACAGACCGGTAACGCTGCCTCTCCTCCTTGCTGAATCCATCATCCTTCTCCAAGAGAGCACAGAGAAACGCTTCCAAGGTTTCCCTTTGCACTCCATTCTGTCGGAGTGGAGCCCCCCCTTCTCACTTGTCCTTTCACTGGTCTTGGCAGACACCCCTGTGTTACCTTTTGCTGCCCTCCCAATATCGTAACAGGATGGGGGGGGGGAGGGCACAGATGTCCTTTCTCGGTGTCACAAGTCACCAATATGACCTTGTCATTTCAGTTTTCAAAACATGTTTTCTTCTCTCTCACACTTTGCCTCGGTGTGGCGTCATCTCGGCAGCTCGAGGGCAAAGGTGGCCGGAGCCAAACAAAGCACCTTCTCAGTTTCACATGTAAGAAAATGGAGTTGTGATGGTGGAGGGAAGGAACCCTGAGCGCCAGAGCCCTGAAAGACGGCGGGCTCCTTTGCTTCCTCTGCTAAAACAGAAAGCAGCAGCAACCCTGCCCAGCCTGCTCCACTTTCCCCTTCTTTTCGTCACCAGGGCTCACCCTGATGAGCAGGAAACAGGACTGTGGTAGCCAGGAACCCCTGAGAGGGCTCCTGGGAATTGTTCAGAGGACAGAAAGCGCAGTGGTCTCCTGACACCACACCCAAGCAGGATTGCAGAGAAGCAACTAATAGATCAAGGCTGATGTCAGGAAGAAGAGACATCACGTAACAGTGTCACAGAGGCACCTGCACACACACACAGACACAAAACCCCACTTCAAATTGTTATAGGAACATATATTGTTCTTTGCTCAAAAAGCAACTCTGTGTGTGCATGTGTGCGCACAGCGGTAATAGGGATTTGGAGTGGAGTTGTGGCACTGGGGAAGGAGCGTTGTCCCCTTTCCCAGGACCATTTCTCCACCCCCACCCCCATGGTGCTATGTAGGGAAAACTACCTCCTTTTCCCTTGCTTTGCTCAGTGGTACAGCTGATGCTTGCAGAAGGGCCCAGGTTCAATCCCAGGCAGGGCTCGGACAGGCATCCAGGGTGGTGGTATTCCTGCCAGTCCACAGAGACCACCTGCAGGCAATTCATAGAATCATAGAATAGCAGAGTTGGAAGGGGCCTACAAGGCCATCGAGTCCAACCCCCTGCTCAATGCAGGAATCCAGCCTAAAGCATCCCTGAGAGATGGTTGTCCAGCTGCCTCTTGAATGCCTCTAGTGTGGGAGAGCCCACAACCTCCCTAGGTAGCTGATTCCATTGTCGCACTGCTCTAACAGTCAGGAAGTTTTTCCTGATGTCCAGCCGGAATCTGGCTTCCTTTAACTTGAGCCCGTTATTCCGTGTCCTGCACTCTGGGAGGATCGAGAAGAGATCCTGGCCCTCCTCTGTGTGACAACCTTTTAAGTAGGGATGTGCTCCGCTCCGATTAGGAGCGTAGAAGCAGTAGCGGATTGGCCTGCTCCGCCTTACCCAGAGGCGGAGTAGGAGCGGACCGTGGACCCCCTAGAAGCAAGGCGAAGAGAAGCGGCCATTTTTCGGAGCTCCGAGTTCAGGCGGAGCGCTCCGGTCGCCATCTTGAAAACATTTCGCCATAGGATTGCATTGCGGCAAATAATCGCGCATAACTACGTTGTTTTTGAAGCTATCATTCTGAAAATTCTTGTGCACAGAGAGTCGTGGATGGGGGTCATTTTGAGACCACTCTCACCTCTCTGCATCGTACGGGTCACGGGCTATATTTTTGTGAAAATCGGGTCAACCGCGCGGCTCAAACTGCGTTTTCGGCTTTTCGCCCATAGGATTGCATTGAGGGAAAGAATCGGGGATAACTGGGGGGGGGGTTAAGCTATCATTCTGAAAATTCTTGTGCACAGAGAGTCGTGGATGGGGGTCATTTTGAGACCACTCTCAACTGTCTGCATCGTACGGGTCGCGGGCTATATTTTTGTGAAAATCGGGTCAACCGCGCGGCTCAAACTGCGTTTTCGGCTTTTCGCCCATAGGATTGCATTGAGGGAAAGAATCGGGGATAACTGGGGGGGGGGTTTAAGCTATCATTCTGAAAATTCTTGTGCACAGAGAGTCGTGGATGGGGGTCATTTTGAGACCACTCTCAACTTTCTGCATCGTACGGGTCGCGGGCTATATTTTTGTGAAAATCGGGTCAACCGCGCGGCTCAAACTGCGTTTTCGGCTTTTCGCCCATAGGATTGCATTGAGGGAAAGAATCGGGGATAACTGGGGGGGGGTTTAAGCTATCATTCTGAAAATTCTTGTGCACAGAGAGTCGTGGATGGGGGTCATTTTGAGACCACTCTCAACTTTCTGCATCGTACGGGTCGCGGGCTAGAATTTTTTAAAAAATCGGCGGGAAAAATACCTTTTTCAAAGGGCTGAGGGGCAGAGTCAGCTCCCGGTCATGATGATCCCAAAGTTGGAGGAGGGCATAGGCAAAACAGGTAACTTGGGATTCTGGGAAACTTCTCTTTCTTCATCTGAACGGGCTTTTCCCCGTGTTTTTTAACACACCTCGCAGGGATGTTGTGTGTGGGGTGCCCGATTTTCAAAAATTCGCCAAAAATCAGGGGATGATGGGATTGCTTTGAAACTTGGCGTGCGTGTGTATATCCCCATGAGGTGTCATGGTGCCAAACATGAGGTTTCTAACTTGAACAGAAAAAAAGTTGTATAATTTTTTAGCTTTCAATGCAAGCCTATGGGGGGGGGGGGAAACGGAGCTCCGGATCCGGATCCGGAGCTCCGGGCGCAGCGGAGCGGAAGTGGGCGGAGCGGGGGCGGGGCGGAGCGGCCCGATCCGAAAACTGGCGGATCTGCAAGTGAAGCGGAGCGGGGGGTCCGTGCACACCCCTACTTTTAAGTATTTGAAGACTGCTATCATGTCTCCCCTCAATCTTCTCTTCTCCAGGCTAAACATGCCCACTTCTTTCAGTCTCTCTTCATAGGGCTTTCATAGGGCATCAGTCTCTCTTCATGGGCCACAGCTGATATGTGGGCCTTGGGGGCTTCTGCTGCAGTTGACACACACACCCGATGCCCGTCTGCTGCTGTTGCTGCCTTTTCCTGCACCTGATCTTATTGAAAGCATTCTGTGACCATCTTCACGGCACCTGCCACCAAAATCTGTGGACGCTCCCCGCTCTGCCCAGTTCCTGCTTCACTCTGACCATCACTTGCTGGTGCAATTAGGAAAAGTGGTGATTGGCCACTGAAAACCAGTGGCACGGGGTGGGGGGGGGAAGGGGGCGGAGTTTGTTGCTGTCATACTAGCCAATTTCAATGGCAAATGGCTGCTTTCTCCTGTTGGGCTAGCAAGCGCCAGTTACATTGCATAAGTGGTAGTTTAGGGTTAGCGCTAGCGCTGGGACCCTGCTGGATGCTGCCCCAAGTTTGGATTTCTCTGTGGGAAGGAGGCTACTTTCCCCACTTCTTTCTGGTTTTCCTAGATGGGGAGCCAGGATTCCAAGGAGCACGTTTCATTTTTGCATTCTAGAGGCATGCGGGAGGGTGCTGGGCTGTGAAACAAGCCAGAATGATGAGGCAAATAGTGGTGTTGCAGAGATAGATAGATAGATAGATAGACGCCGTCCTGCTACAGATATCGGGCTTGATAAGTCTCTCTCTCACACACACACTAAGAAGCACAACAGCAGTGGTGCCCGTGAAGCCCCATGAAGTTGTTCTGGTTGCCAAAATGGTATAATGGAGAAGAGAATGAAATGTAGGATGGAGACAATTTGAGGACCATTGGGGGATGGGGGCGGGGGAAGAGGTCTTGGAAATGTGTAAAACTGCAGGTGGCTACACCACAGGACGTGCCTCCCCTGTACACCAATATGATTCAAATGGAAAATTGAGCCATTTCCACTGCTGTTGAATCTTTACTGTTTTACTAAGCATTTCGAAGCCACCCCCTCTCTCTCTGCATCCACCCTGTTTTCTATGCTTTTTCTATGCTCAAAAAGCAAAACATAGTTCAATACAGAAGGATTCAAGCCCAGACCTTGAAGAGATAAGAAGCACTCAAAGCCTCCAGCCTAACTGGAGAAATCTGCCAGTTTCAGTTCTTCTCATTTTCAGTTTCATCTCTGGTTCTCTTTGTCTCAAATATGGCAAAATTCTTACTGATCAAACGACTGAAATACTCACCCCTCCCTTCTTTTCACCAATTCTTCTTACCTCCTGGTAAATTCACAGCTTTCCTTTTGCATGCACAGTTCTCTTCTTGGTTGCTTCAGTAAATCACTCCTCCCCAATCTGAGCATGTCTTTCATTTCATTTATCTACAGGTTTTCCACCCTGCTTCTCAGCCAAAAAGGCTCCCAGAGTGGCTTACCGACAACCAGGAAAACAAGATAGTTCCTGGGTCCTGCAGGCTTACAATTTAAGAAGACACAGCACACAAGCAAAAAGGCGTGGGCAGGGAAGAGGAAAAAAGAAGTCGTCTTTCAGCAGCGCTGGTGGAAATAGAAACCAAATGCACAGTTACAGGATGGGGGATACTTGGCTCAGCAATACTACAAATGAGAAGGATCTTGGAATTGTTGTAGATTGCAAGCTGAATATGAGCCAACAGTGCGATATGGCTGCAAGAAAGGCAAATGCTATTTTGGGCTGCATTAATAGAAGTATAGCTTCCAAATCACATGAGGTACTGGTTCCTCTCTATTCGGCCCTGGTTAGGCCTCATCTAGAATATTGCGTCCAGTTCTGGGCTCCACAATTCAAGAAGGACGCAGACAAGCTGGAGCGTGTTCAGAAGAAGGCAACAAGGATGATCAGAGGTCTGGAAACAAAGCCCTATGAAGAGGCACTGACAGAACTGCGCATGTTTAGCCTGGAGAAGAGACAATTGAGGGGAGACATGATAGCTCTCTTCAAATGCTTAAAAGGTTGTCACACAAAGGAGGGCCAGGATCTCTTCTCGATCCTCCCAGAGTGCAGCACAGGGAATAACGGGTTCAAGTTACAGGAAGTCGGATTCCGGCTGGACATCAGGAAAAACTTCCTGACTGTTAGAGCAGTACGACAATGGAATCAGTTACCTAGGGAGGTGGTGGGCTCTCCCACACTAGAGGCATTCAAGAGGACTCTGGACAACCATCTGTCAGGGATGCTTTAGGGTGGATTCCTGCATTGAACAGGGGGTTGGACTCGATGGCCTTGTAGGCCCCTTCCAACTCTGCTATTCTATGATTCTATGAATGGCGGGCTGCCTTCCCACTGCACAGGGCTCTGCACACGCGGCTGGCTCTTCCGTGCCCTGCTGAAGGATCAGCCACTGCCGTTCTCACATTCAAGGGTGAGTGCCACTGTTTGTCTAGACAAAATGGTGGCATGCATCCACAAGAGGGAAGTATTAGCAGGCTCAGGACAACAACATGTGGCACATTTTTCTTTTGGATGTGGATGTAATACGTAGGCGTGGATAGATGTAGACAATGCTCCACCTGAGCCTGTGCGTCCCATAATTCTGAAGCCCTTACTGCTGCTGTACAGTACTGCTAATGAATGCAATTATCACCACAAAAATTAATTATTGCCCAACTCTGTCGAGGTCCATTGATCTTTCTGATAGATTAATGGCTCTGGAAAGTATAGGAAGTGGCAAAAATAATGAAATTAACATCCTATATGAAACAAAGTCAATCTGTCCACAGTAAGTGATTGCTTTGAACTTTATTAGCCTCCCTTTGTTCAGTGTGATGGATTGTGCTGTGGAGAATCTCTGAGCACTTCTCCTCCTTAATCTAATTCAATATAATCTATTTTATCTCAGTATTTATCTTAATCATTGCTGTGTGATGAAATTTGGTGTGTGGTGTTTTTTTTTTGTTTTATTATTTTTAAACTGTACTCAGCTTCAGTCACTTTTTTGGAGTATTGTTTGGGGGCGGATCCTGTGTGATTCTTTTCTATGTAAATGGATCGATAAATTGTTGCCTTTTTAAAAGTTGATGCAAGTGTTGTTATAAATGTGTGTTTGTCTGCAGCCTTTTAATCTCACTCTTTAGCCAACAAGGCCCCCAGGTACAGCAGGTTACACAAGATCAGTAAGTGTATCCTTAAAACAATAAAATCAGGCTTGTTCAAGAGGTGCACCTGATGACATAATGGTGGACATGATGGACTCCGTGAGGTGAGGAGGTGCTCAGTCCTAGCTTTGTGAAGCAGCAGTAGGTGAAGAAGGCTATGCTGATGATGTGACCCCGGGTCTGGAGGCTCAATCCAAAGAGGACTCCAAGCCCATTATGATGCTGGCTACCCCACTCCAGGGAGGACCGCCTGATGCATCCCATGGGCCCCCCAGACTCGGCTCTCCCATCAGCCCCGGCCTTCAAGAATGGCTCTCCCAAGCCCTCTCTGGTCACTCAGCCATCTAAGAGATAAGGGCTACAGAAAAGAGCTCGGGCCCTTTAAGGTTGCAGCCAGTATCCAGTGGGAGGTGGAGCCTCTGAGGGACCTGAGCTGACCAGCCAACTTAAGACCTCAGCTGCTGTTAGGGCCTTGTTGGAGCAACTGCTCTTTTCTTGAAGAACTATCCAAGCCTAGCAGCTCCTGCAGAGCCCTGTCCGTGGTGCTAGCAAGCTCTGCCTTGTTTTGCTCTTGCTTACCAGGCATAATGGCCAACTGACCCTGACTCTTCCTTTGCTGGTCATAGCTTCTTTCTTCCAGGACCTCCTGGAGCTCCCAAATGATTGGCTGCTTCTCCCTGGAGCCCAAATGCTAACTAGGGCAGCAGGCAGTTTGCTTCACATGCTTCTTCTTCCTCTGTTGGAAACAGGACACTTGATGATGACCGCTCATAGTTCCTCAGCCTCTGGCAGAGTGGAGCCAAAGACTACAGGCATTAGCTATCCCTGGTGATGAATGATGATTAGTTTACCCATTCATTACTACTAGGAGAACAATGTTGACACCAGGCAAGCCTCCATGGGGAGGGAATTCCAAAAATGGGGAGCCACCACTGAGAAGGCTCTCTCTACCTTGGAGGTCAGGGTTGCCTTGAGGAGAGCTTCTAAAGGCTACCTCAATACACAATCAAGTTGGTCTGGGAGTAGTCATTCCTTCAGGTACCTGAACCCTAAGCCATAAAGGGCTTCAAAGGTAAGCAGCAGCACCTTGAACTGGGCTCAGGAAGAGATCAGTTGGCCAGTGAAGTTCTTTCCACCGTCGTCCGTGGGTTTTCAGTTCTCCATGAGGTTTTGTTTTCCACCCCCTCTCATGCTCTTTGCTAATAAAACTGATAAAGGCATGGCCATATTTCAGGGAATGTATCTGATTCCTTTTGTCTCTGTGGCCAGACTTGTCTAGTCAACTTTTCTGCCAACATAATTATCTATTCATTGTTATAAAAGCTGCAGTAGGCTGACCCTATGAAAAGGAGGACAGGGCTCCTGTATCTTTAACAGTTGCATAGGAAAGGGAATTTCAGCAGGTGTCATTTGTATATATGGAGAACCTGGTGAAATTCCCTCTTTTTCACAACAGTTAAAGCTGCAGGAGCTATACTAGAGTGACCAGATTGAAATGAGAGCAGGACACCTGCAGCTTTAACTGCGGTGATGAAGAGGAAATTTCACCAGGTTCCCCATATATACAAATGACACCTGCTGAAATTCCCTTTTCGATACAACTATTAAAGATACAGGAGCCCTGTCCTCCTTTTCATAGGGTCACCCTAAACTGTAGCCACGAAGAAGCAGATCCAGCTGCAATGAGTGAATCAGGGACCACAAGTCCACAATTCCCCAGTCCTCTCTCAGACTTCTGCTGGGTTAACAGCTCTCCCTGAGCTCTTTTCTCCAGCTACAGGTTCAGGACACCATCCAAGGCCAACTAATGCTGGTACAGGGTAGTCTGATTAACCTCCAGAATTAGCATCTAGTCTCTGAGGAGGAAGTTCCAGCCTGACCCAAAAGGGGCAGTTGGTTAGCTCCTGAGCACCAATGAAAAGCCCAGTCATAGAGCTGCTCTGTGGAAAATGGATTTCTTTCTAAAAGTCAACAGTGGCAGCTCAAGCTTTCGAAAGCCTGACCACTGAAATGCAGCTCCCTAATTGACCTCCCCCTCCCCTCCATCCCCAACAGTGCCCAATTGGCCAGTAGGATATCCCATGTCTAAGTCTCAGCATAACTGGGAGATTTAACTAAGCCCTAGCCTGGCACCATCCATGAATTTCTTGGCAGCCCTGCTTGGGAAATGTCAAGGAATTCAATGTATTATGATATTAATGGCCAAACCTGGTAGGAAGCACCTGCAGCTCCTTCTCTGGCTTAAGGTTAATAAGGTTAAGGTTGATACCAGATTGCAGAAGGCTCCTCCTCTTTCCCCATTTCCATTACTCTTTGAATTGGAATCTGAGGTGGTGGCAGCACAGGGCACTGGGAGACACCTGCATGTTCTCAAAAGGCTTTTGGGACGATGCCCAGAAATTGAGGTGAGGTACAATTCCTTAGCATTGCAGGGGAGTTTCTCTGCCTTTGTTTGTTCATGGAACACGAGCAGACTTCCCCATACTGCTTAGAAATTGTACGCTGTAGCTCTGGAAGCAACACCGACAAGACACCGTGGAGTGATTGTTTGATTGGATGTGCCAGCGGTCCCATGCGGCGAACAACCTTTCCTTCAAGTGCCGACCACGGTTCTTTGAGTTGTTTTCTTCTCATTGTTTGAACAGCTGGCAGCTTGAAGCCTGCATCTGATCAAGGCCTTGATGCCAGGAAAAGAATAGTTTGAAGGGATGCTGAAGAAGTAGCTCGTAGGTATCTTGGCACTGTAGAAATCACAATCGATATCCAGCAGAAGTCACCAGTGTGCTGACAAATCCTTTCATGTCCCATACAATTTGTGTCCCATGTACAGAAATAAAGTACACACCCATTGTATAACTTCCTGCAAGCCACCACATTTGGTGCATGAAAGAGGGGTTGCTGATGCTGTCATGCTCCCTGTTTCTGAGGCTCCACATCACCCCAAGAAGGACTCGGATTCAGATAGGTCACAGGTCAGCCCACTTCCAGCCTGACACTGTACTCTCCCCTGATCGGACCTTGGGGAGGAGCTCCCTGCAGCTCCTCCTGTCCCTCAGCCATGCAGGAGTCTGAGATTGCAGAAACAGTCCCTGGCCCTGTAAGAACCGCAGTCAGAATCCAGCAGGGCTGGAGCCACTGGAGGGCCAGGCTCGGCCACCCTTTCCAAGGTCTGAGTTGAGTGCAGTCCTTTGTGGGATAAGAGCTCCACATGGGAGACGGTGCTTTCCAAGGCCCTGGCACGACTCCGGCCTTACATGACATGTGCCAGAACAGAGGGTGGGCGCTGTGCTGTGCTCCTGGGCCTCACAACTCCTATCCCCGGCCCATCACTGTTGCTGCGGTTGCTCTTACACAACACCAGTGGAATCACCCCATTTCTTCTGTATTGACTTATGGGGTGGAGTATTGGTTGCCCATAGGGATATATGAGAATTTCATGCTTGCTTGCAAAACATGCGAACATGCCCTGTTCAAAGCTCTGAATGGGAGTGAGAGAGCACGTGTCAGCTGAACGTTCCCACAACTTCTCGTTCACATGCTCTCATACATCTCGCTCCCGATTACCAGTTTGACTTGCACAAATTTTCTCAGTAGACTGAATGAACCCTGCTTTAGTCTACGGAGGAAATGCCGGGAGATTCGCACACATTTGGGGAGAGTTGCACAAGTTTCCCATTTGTGCAGAGCGAGCAACACATGCAAATCTGAACAGGAATCAAGCCTGAGATGAGCCGTGAGACGATGTCAGGAGGGTCCCCTCCACCTCGGACGCTGCTTGTTCGCCCATCCCTGGCTGCTGAGAGCCTCAGAGATGCCTGAGTCCATTTCTCCTTGATGCCTCCGTAGAGCAGCCTGATGAGGAGGCCACTGCTTCTAGCTGCTCTAGATTGATTCCCTCCATTATTGCAACACTGTGGTTTATCGTATTGGTACGGAGGGGGCGTTGTTCTTCTGGAAAGGCAGGGGATCTATTTCTTCAATGAGCAAGTAAATCCATAAATAAATGACAAGAGAGTAAGTGTGGGCCGGAAGAGGTTCCCCTAGCCACTGCCTCGTGTGGAAAATGCCATTTCCTAATTTCATGTAGGCGGTGATCTTCTGGCATGCTGGAGCACTGGGGATCTGTTTAAATACACTTTTTTTAAAAAAAGATATCCACCAGGCTTGGTTTTCGGAATCTCCTTCTTTCCTTCTTGTGCCAACCATTGCTGCCCTCTTGTCCAGATGGTATTTCAAAGGCCAGAAAGATCCATCTAAGAATAGAGTCCACACATCCCCCTGTCGATATTGGCATGCTCTTCGATTGAAGCCCACCGGCGCCTTTGTGGAGCGGCGCTGAGCAAGCGGTGCTTTTGCACTTCTGATCCGTTTGGATAAAGCAACGTCAGATGACATCCAAAGGGCTCCCAGCGGAGAGCTCCCTCCCCGGTCCTCTTTGCAGTCGGAACAGAAGGCCTAATAAGCACCTGGGGGATACACCCAGCAAGAATCCTGCTGATACGCGCGAGCCTGTGCCGGGAAAGTTAACTTTCCTAGAGATTAAGCACTCAGTGATGTGACTCGGTGATTACATTTCAGAAAGTGGTGTGCACAGCTCTTTAGGTGCCAAGCACAGCCCAGCAGCCTACAGGGCCCTTGAGCACGCTCCTTGGCAGCCTCTCATCCGGCACATTTCCCCCTTCGCAGGCAGAGTCTTGTGTTCTGAATGGAGGGGACCACTCAGAAGCTGCTGATTCACACAGCAAAGCCCTTCCTGGCTCTAGTGATACAGGGAGGGGCTCCAAAAAAGGCCCTTCATGATACTGGCTGTTCTATCTGCATTTAGTAGATCACACATACAGCAGTATATTTCTTACAGTTGAAAAACACACACATGGGAGCTCTAACCTGCCTTAGAGATGTCCCACTCTGGGACGTGCAAATCAGCAACGCTTGTGTTCGCTCAAAGTTCTCCAAATTCCATCTCAAAGCTCATTCCGACTTGAATCCGTATAAGATTGTGAGCTTTGGGTTTTTGTTTTCTTTCCTGTTTACATGAAAATCTCTGAGTAATTTTATGTGTATTTTCTCAAAAGTACACTTGTATTGGGCACATATTTACATGTATGCATATCCCATTGATTAAGGCATCTTTGTGCTCATATTTCAAGAATATGCATTTCTCAAATGTATGCATGCTGCCAAACACATTTTTTGGCTCTATGAGCTCAGAAATGTATAGACTTTGACTGCAAATGGCGTCTGACTCTATATTTGGTCCAGAAAGTGTGAACTGGGTAAAATACTGATACAAATGAACTGAACTGAATTTCTCATACATCCCTAAATACCACTGAAACACCACTTTACACCCATGTAAAGATGCAAAATGCAAAGAGTCACATGCAGTGTTTTATTATGTTCTTATTTCTTACAGTTTTAAACTTGATTTGTGAACCTTCCCTTCTTGGGTGGTATATAGTTGTTGGTGTGACGACGACGACGACGACGACTATCTTTCAAGCGCTGGGCCTTCCTGTGGCAATCCTTCATGCTTGCTCCTCAAGCTCGCTCCTGAGGATTAGGCAGCCCTCCAGAATAGCAACCTTCCAGAACCCTCCAGTGGCAATGTGGTGGACGAGATGGCAGAAAATGAAGATTCTCTGCCCATTTGCAAGCAGAAATGTTTCTTGGTCATGGACGGATGGGTCATTTTAATCTAAGCAAAAGGGTCAGCTGTCATGGTCAAAATAATGCTGAACCTGGGGCAAGACAGAAGAAAGCCAACCAGAGCCCACACTTAACAAAAGAGTTGCCTTCTGCCTAAGGTGAACAGCAGTCAAAGCTGCCTGAGCCTTTTACTCTCCACTCATTACAACTTCGCAACTCATCTGCAGTTCCCCAGTTCATGAAAGTATGATGAGCGCATCATTGCGAGTCACATTGGCAATTATTCCTGATGAGGAGAATGCCTTTAACGAGCCAGGAGAGCACAGCTGACCTGCTTCCCACTTGTTAATGCCTTGTAAAAAGCCTTCTCTCACTTCCACATCAAGATCTTTGGCAAAACGCTCTTGCCAACGTGTGTCGCATGGCGCTAACAAGCAAGTGCCTGCACAGTCCCAAGAAAACACATTTTTAAAACATAGTAATAGCCCTCCCACCACTGTTCAAGTATAGTGATTCCAAAATACTGGCAATGCATCTCAGCTCAAGGTGGAGAGCTATCTTTAAGTGTCTTTCATTGCTTCCCCCACAAAAAAAACCCCAGAAATGACTTTTGTATGTTCTGTTTTATTACTTCCCATTAACTGTGGAATAATATTGAGTGAAAAAGATCAATGTTTGCATCAGAAGAACCTATGAAGAGCCTTGATGCTGGATCAGACCAAGGTCCATCTAGTCCACCAGCTCCCTTTTTAAGCCTTCCAAACTGGTGGCCATCGCAACCAGTTCCATCGTTTCATTATGTGCTATGTGAAGAAGTCCATCCATGGATCTGTCCTGAATCTCCCACCAATCAGCTTCATAGGATGATGGCCCCGTTGGGTTCAAGGACAGAGAGAGAGAGAGAGAGAGAGAGAGAGAGAGAGAGAGAGAGAGAGAGAGAGAGAGAGAGAGAGAGAGAGAGAGGCCTCCCTCTTCACTGTACTCTCACTCACCTCTGTGTGTGTCTGTGTGAAACTGATCTGGAACAGACAGTCAACCAACCGCGGGAGCAAGGAGCAGGGCATATGATCCTCGAGTAGCAGGGCCAGTTGCAGCCAGCTGTTCAGCATTTAGGATCAGGGAGAACTCCTTGGGAGAGCAGGAGTTGACACAGAAAAGAGCACAACAGAGGGTGCAGATCTGCATAAAAGCTGCATTTGCTAATTGGTACGTATAAGGGCAAATTTAGGGATGTTTTCCATAACATAACTAGAAACGCAAGACTTCTCACCACGGTGGGGAAAACACTGTGCCCCAGGGGCCCTCTGTCCTGCCCACTCTCCCTGCTGTTCAGGTGCGACTTGGGGTCTCCTGCTTCACCTGCTTCTTATGGCTCTTCCTCTTTATGCTGGGGCTGGAGTGGACAATCCCTCAGACAGAAGACTGTCCTCTGGCAGCCCCATCTAACAGAGGACTGTTCCTGTGAAGTAGGACAATGGGTCACCCTAGAGCCACTGCCAGTCAGTAGGCAGGTCTGGACTTGATGGACAAAATCCACCCTGCTGCAAGGGAGCCCGGTGAGCTGACTGGAATGCAGAAGTTGCCCCTCAAGATCAAGTCTAGAGATTTCCAACCTGCAATTTCTGACACTCCTTTCAGAACAGGGCCTGCTACGTATTTTGTGGGTTGCTTCTTACACGTATCGTCACACTAATAGATTCCCGAAAGAGTGACGAAAGTTCAAGGCGAGGTGTCTGGCTGGAGTGGTCTCATCTCCGAGACTTTTGGGTGTTGCAGCTTCCCCGGCACTGATATCTCCAGCAGAGAAGTAGTTTGCAGTAAGATTGATGGCATATTTATCCAAGAGGTGCACTTTGGATTCCAGTGGCCATCTGGAGTGAACCTCGCATTCATCACGCTGTCCCCACCAGTGAGAGAAGGAAGTTCATCTCTCCCATGCTTCGGCCTGAGAGTGTAATTGCATTAGGAAAAGGCCGTTTACTTCCTGGACGCCTTCAGCAGCGTCACGTTCGTTGCCCTCACCCCTGTCCTCTGACGGGATGCCATTCCCTAGCATTCAAGGAGATCTGCAGGCTGTCTGACTATTCCGGATCTAAAAGGGTGAAGACAAACTGCTTCCAGCCGGGCGACGGGTGCCTGCTGCTCTGACTGCCACCCGACAGCTGCTGCACGCTCCGCTCCCTCAAGCAGGCCTCTCTGCTGCACTCGAGAGCTCCATGGAGAACCCCCTTTCCTGGGTGCTCTTCTTCAGGCTGCTCCATGAGGTACAGCTGCCCTTGGCCGGCTGTTCCATGCTGCAGCCATTTGGTGGGGGCTGCCTTGCACAGCGAGCTGTTCCACAGGACTTGCCCTCACGCCACATGGAGACCTAAGCCCCGCTTTACTCGCCTGGGATAGGCAAACCTGCCCTCCCCTGAGGCCATCTTGGTTGCCCTGCAGCACCAGTCCTGCAGGGGACCAGGGCCGGTCCTGCAGCTCCCTGGCCAGGGGCGCCAGGCAACTGAGCCGTCTTCAAGAGCGCCAGGAGTCTCTGTACATTTCCTTGCCGCTCATCTTGTGCCTGATTCTTGTTCGCATTTGCGATCGCTGCTCGCTCTGTGCAAATGAGGGAATTGGACAAATCAGGCAGCCATTAAACATGAAATTCATGCAACTGTTCGATTTGCACAAATTTCATAAATTTAAGAATTTCCCCGCATTTCTTCCATAGATGAAAGCATGGCTGATTCAATCTATGGAGGAATTTTGTGTAAATTTAAGGAATGTGTGCAAAATGAATGTGACAACATGTTCAGCAATTTATGAATACAAATTGCACTTGAGCTTGCAGCTGAAGTTGTGTGCGGGGCCCGCTTGCGTGTTCTGTGAGCAAAAATGAAATGCTCATACAGCCCTATGGTCGACCAGGGGGCAGAAGGAGCTTCATCTAGCCCTCTCGAGGTTCTGGACTGAGCCGATGGACTGAGGACCTGGGGCAGAGCTTGCAGCTTCATAGGGCCAGGTGGAACCATACTGGGTTGTGGGATCACTCACACAGAGCCTGTGACCCTAGACTACTTCTCCGGCTGCCCAGTTTGCTAGGATGGTTTCCAATTAAAACATGCAGGATATTTTAAAACATTGTAGCATGATTGGAAAGAAGCACAGGATGTTAGAGCTGCAGTTATCCCTTAGGCTTACCCCTCCTGATTTTAAATATGGAGCTACCCACAGACTACCGTCCAAGGGCCGGTAGACTACTCATCCAAGGGCCTCCTCCTCCTCCTCCGAGGGAGGTTCAGAGGATGTCAGTGAGGGATAGGGCCTTCCCAGTGCTGGCCCCCCAATTATGAAAAACTCTCACCAGTACAGTCCTCCAGCTGCCGACATGATCCTCTTCCCAATGCCAGGTTAAGACTTTCCTCTGCGCCCAGGCATGTGACAGCCTAGGATAAGATTTTTAACAGGTCCTGGGAATTTCATCATTAATTGTGCAAAATTGTTTTGTATTTTTGTATGCAAATATTTTGTTATATTATATTACATTGCATTTTTAGGGTTTTACTCTTTGTAAATCACCCAGAGATTTGGCTATTAGGCTGCATAAAAATGTAATGAATGAATGAATGAATGAATGAATGAATGAATGAATGAACGAAATATAAATACATACACAGCAAACACAAATAGATAGGACTGATGGAGAGGTGGGCTTATGGACTCTCTCGCTCATGGAAGCGTCGACGTTGTTATGGCACTAACATAAGAACTCCCTACTTGACATTTCAGCTACATGCACAAACTCAGGAAAAGGAACATTCGTACGCCTCTCTATCCAAACAGGCTTTGCAAAATACCATCTTGTCCAAATGCCAAAATGGTTGAGTTACATCTACGCTGGCTAGAAGGCAGGAATTTGGTACACACATAGCCCACGAGATCTTGATTACTAGCAAGGAAACCCTGGCAGTAAGGCATTTATACCACACTCCCATCAATCCAGGCACATGAAGCGCATCTCAAATGGTTCATGTTTGTACATTAGCAATGTGGCCGAAACCACGTTAATATTGACCTTGTAAGGCTGGAGGAAGACTCCAGCTTTTGGGGCCCCACTGCTTCTCAAGCAGCCTCAGACACAGAAGTAAGATTAGCCACAGCTGTCAAGAATGGCAACCCTCAGGACCCTTCCGTGCACCACTGAAGCCAGCATGGAGATGGGCAGTCAGACTGGGGGAGTCCCATTCACTGCCACATCAATGCTATCCATGCAGGTGTTATTCTCACGCAGGCAGCATCGTGCAGGGTTCTAAATCACATGAGAAGTGTCCACATTTGATTTGCCACGCATGGAACGCGACACAGTTTGGAATGGGGCCACTCAATGGAGGGCAGATCCATTCTCCGTGCAAAACAGGAAAGAAGAAAGGGGAAACTCCCAAACAAATCCACAATAAAGGATCAAATCAAATAATCCCCACCACTAATAATTATAATTATACATAATTCCATCTAATTTTGAAAGCAGCTGTACAAATAATGAAACTTGGTATGTAACATATTTGTTCTGTTCAGTCAGAAGCATGCAAATTTTCTCAAAATCTGACATCTCAGGACAAAAAATGTATATAACAAGGATAAAATTTTCTCTCTAGGTGGCCTGTATAATGGGCAGTACAAGAAATAATCACAGATATCCTCTGTCACCAGCCCCGAAGCCCACAGAGAGGCTGGTCCCATGGAACCAGGCATGGAACCAGGAATGTCCATGGAACCAGGCATGTCCCATGGAACCAGGCATGTGACCAGTGCAGCTTGGTAAAAGCTTTGCTTTGATAAACAAAATGTGAGGTCATGTAAAGACTGCCTCAGAGTGTGATTTATTTTTATATGTCTATACCACAGAGAAAATCAGGTATTTGCTAGATTTTCCATTAAAGCCGTGCACAAATGTCCTCTTCAAATTCTCTATCGTATTCGTGGGCTGAGAAATTGTGGGGGCCATTTCACTTAATGTCTCCCGGGGGGAGGAGAAACCTGCCACAGTTTCTCATGGGTAGGGCTCCCCATGGAACCGTAAGGTTTATTTTGTTTTGGGGAGGGGGGGTTGTGCGGGCACCACGAGTGGCAACAGCATTAACTGTGCTGGCCAGCTGGCCCCCATTTTGCATTTACCACAATACAGGCATGAAAGATCTTGTTGCTGAGCCAAAATCTGTGCTCAAATTTCCTGAAAGCTTTCTTCCCCCGTGAAAGTGGCTTCCATGTGTCATCCTCTTTCTTGGGCTGGGTGAGATATAATTCATTTTAGGGCTGTTGTTTTTAGCTTACCTCATTGCCGTGACTGGCCAAGGATGCTTTCATTACACATCGCTCTATTGCTTTGCTGCCTCCTGAGCTGAAAATGCCCAATGGGAAGAATGGCCTCCCAATGTCTTCCCCTGGACTTTAACTGAACTGCAGAGAGCTGAGGAGGATACGGGTTGCCATAGAGAGGCTTGTACAATGAAAGAGAGGGGACACACACACACACACACACACACACACACTCCATGGCCCCCTCCCAAGGAACGTAAGCACAAGGAACCCCAACCCAAACCTTGAGAAATCCTCCGAAATTTCCTTCAGCACTGGATTTCTTCCCAAAAGCCATTTCTTTTTTCTATCCAGTTGAATGAGAATGGTTGGGAAAATATTGGTCACATCTGTGGGAGAAATATTGGTCACATCTCACTTTCCCACATCCCAGTTGCACTCTTTGTGGAACACCGGCTGAAGTCGCCCAGTGAACTTCATGGCTGGGGACGTGTGATCAGCAAAGCTTGATCCCACCAAAGTTCTCCAAATTCCATCTCAAAGCCCGATCTGAGCTCAAGCCTGAATCAGATTGTGAGCTGTTTTTCCCTTTATGAATGAAAATCCAAGCGTCCTTCCATGTGCATTTTTCCAAATGTGCGCATCAACTGATGGGGGTGGGTGGGAATGTCCAGTGGAAGCCTGGAATGCGTATTTGTGATTGCAGGATACAAACTGAATGTATGAGTACTACAATATAAAGTCAAAAAAGCATTTGAGTAAAAGAAGGTGGTAATTCCCTCTTTATAAAAAGGATGTGAATGGCTGAATTACATTTCAGCTTTACATCTGAGGATCACACACACAATAGATTACATTAATCAAAGATGGATATCTCTACATTGCTGTCAGAAACGGGGGGGAAAGCTTTCCCAGCGAGTTTGAGATATTGGTCAAACTTTGTTAATATCTTGGGCTGTCAGGCTGTCAGAAGAATGATATGGATTAGCAGGCAATCTCTCATTAACAAGCTAATTATAACAAGGTCATGGAAGCAATACCGTTTCTATAAATTTCTGGAGAAATGAAGTTAACAAGTGCAGTGTCTTTACATCAGAATGCAGAGGGGAGTCAGAAAACGCATCCTTTCATCCAATCTGCACTAAGGAAGCTATGGAATGATGCAAAACAGCAAAGCCCATTGCTGAGTTGCCCTCTCCTGAGATTCATTTTCTCAGGACAGCATTATCTGTCTTCAGTCTGTGTTTAGGTGTAAAGCCATTGCTCTTATTAACTTCATTTCTCCGGAAATGTTGGGAACTATGCACCTTCCATGACCTTGTTGTAATAATATGACATGTGTTACACTTTCCTGCTTGACAAAGAACCCTGTGGTGCTCCAAAGAGTATATATCCACCCCTAATAAGTGGATTCAATTAAAAGTGTCATATTATGCCCAGGCAGGCATTAAATGCCAAGGATTTCTTTGAAACTGTCACAGCACAAACACACATGCAGACTGTGGCCTTACCTAGACCTAAGGTTTATCCCAGGGTCATCCCTGTTCATGTAAATGACACAGAGGGGATCCCGGGAGCAGGCAGGGACGACCCTGGGATGATCTTGGGATAAACCTTAAGTCTAGCTAAGGCCTGAGAAGGGCACAGGAAAGACCCAATTAGGGTTTGAACAACGTAGGGATTCATTGACTTGAGTCTAGTGTAAAGGTGGCTGACAAAGGGAAATCCGGCCATTTGGGGCCTCAGTGGATTCCCCTGGAGCCCGCACCTTGGCTTGCCTTTGTGGGCTGAGCTGTGGGCGTTCTCCCAGAACTTGCCAATTTCTGCTTTATTTATTTATTTTCTCTAAAAATGGCAAGTCATGCTGCCATTGATGCCATTTGCTCAAGTAACAGTCGTAAACAGCTTAATTACCCACATTTTTGATACACTTATTGGGTAAGGTATCATCACAAGTACATACCCAGCCAACGTTTCATAGGACGTAAATGCAACCCTTCTGATGTTCATTGTAAAGTTAACTTTGAAAGTAGGCAATTCACTCTAGAAATCTGCTGTGGTTTGTGAACAATGCATTGGCAAGTCTTTGCGTCTCCTCTGGAGGGTTGTGGGCTTCTGCATCCTGAAAGGACTCTCCGCTTAGAGCAAAGGGAGTTTGCACATGTGGTGTAGCTGAGTGAATCCTTCATTTCTACTCCTTATCTGCGACGTGCATTCATTGATCAGAGGGGAGAATTTAGCCCAAATGTTAACACAAACAAATCTAATGATGCAAATCAAATAGACAAATAGGCTGAGGGCGAATATCAAAGCTCTTTCCAATTTAGAAACACAGCTCTGGAGCCCGTGTGCCAAGCACAAATTGCAATGAATTACGAGCAAGCCCTGAAAAAACGACTGAGAAAATTGTATGATTAAAAGGCAGTCATTTCCAGCCACAATTGCCTCGCTGCAACACATTGGACTTCTAAATTATACACATCAAAGGGGGACAATTCACCACCGGACAATAGCAGGGAAGTTAACCCAGAATTGGGTATTTTCAATTTGTCTTGTTACCCTATTGAACTTCACCCCCTTCTTTTTGTACAAAGCAATCCAGCTTTCAGAGTCAATTCCATGGGCGATTAGGCCTGCTCCACATTTGCTCCGAGCAGCATGAGAGAGCCTTCCCCATGCGGTGCGCTGTTGTGCTTCAGGAGAGCGCACGCAAACAATGTGACCAGGTTGGTAGCACCATTTGCATGGATCTTTGCTGCTCTTTGCCTTGGCGGGATGCTGAGTGAGTGGGGGACACAATTGTCTCTGCGATTGTGTTAAGTACACAAATGCCTTTACATAAACTGCTCCCAGGCTCTGGGGAGCAGCTGCTAAGAGCTTCCATAGCTAAGCTTCTGACATGCAAAGCCAGGCGCAGGGGAATGCTTTCTGGTTGTACAGGAGGCTTGTGTGGATAAAACTGACTTGCAGAGAACTCATCTCCCTTCTTCAAATCTGCCATTTTCAGTTTCCCTCCACTTCTCATTATTCCAGTCTCAAGTTCAGCCCATCCCAAACATTGCTAATTTTTCCAGCCTTAGTTTTGGTTCATCCCAAATGTTGAGATTTTTTTTATATAAAAAAATTATGCATGCTTTTGTGTGCATTTTTCCAAATTTTTGTAGGCAATTTTTATACACATTTTGGAAGGCACCTTTCCAAATTGGCATTTTCAAACATCCCCCCCCCAAATATTCATGAATATGTGCATTTTTGGTGTGCCCTTTCCTCTAATATACATATTTTTGTATGCATTTTTTTTTTGGCTTAGAAAACTCTATTGCAAAATTTGGAGAATTTCAGGTACCAGTTTGTGTATTAGTTGGGAAGTGAGAAATCAGGTAAATTCTCATTAAAATTCAAATTGAATGAATTTCATCCCCGTCCCTACATCACATAGGAGAACTTGTCTTCTTGCTAGCTTTCTATGTACAGGATTTTCCCCCATGGGGGTGCATGCAGACATTACCTCCCGCACTCCACAGTGCACATCTTGAAGCAATGCAATCCAGAAGAAGTGTTACCACTTGATTATACTAACTGTATCAATTGGTGCTCAGCTTTTTTGATTGCAGCTTTGAATAAGATCCTTACTCACTGGGAGTGCGTCATGCTTAGGAAAGGTATAGGCTATCGCCTCCTGCTCCTCATCAATAAAACGGGAATACTTGCAAACTGCCTTGGAGAGTTGTTGCAAGGACCAATGAACAAGGACAGCAAAGTCATGTGTCTACAGGATGTATTGGGGTGGTGGTGGTTAAGGGGCTTCCGTTTACCCTTGGCTATTGCAGCTGACAAATGTAATAACTTTAGCACACGAGAATTCTCTTCCTTTTTTCGTTCTTGGCTGCTCTGCTTCTTGTGATATTTGGCAACTGCAGCTCAGCCTTGGCACACACCCATGGCGACTTCTCTGCCTCACGCACTGCTCCATCTGTCCAAGAGAGTGAGCGGGAAGCATGCCATTGTCGGAATCCTGCCGCCATGAATTATACATTCTGTTGGCGGTTCTCTCAACACCCTGGGTCAAGAAAGCCACAGGCCAGTTGTGATGTGAGACTAGAAATTGGCGGATAACCTTGCAACTCCGTTCAAAGAAACGGGAAGATCAAACTCTCCTGCGATATCAGTGAGAACACCAGCATTATTGTATTTCAGCAATTGCCTTATGGAAACTTTAATTACCAAACAAAAACATAGCTTTTTTGCTAAGAGAACGTTTAAACAGGAGCTAATGTCAATTAGGAAAGCTGACATGTACATCAGCACACCATTCCCTACAAATTTGAAGGGATGCCTAAATAGATCCCTCCCTCTGATAGTAAACGCAGCTGGTGAGGGCCTGCAGGGCCACTGAGGAAGAAGAGGAAGGTTTGCTGGCAGTGCCTGCGGGGGAATGTTTGCAGAAATACAAAGGCTTGCAGAAACCTTTACTGCCAGATGAACTAAGAGTGTACTCCTGTATGTGTCTACTCAGAAGTAAGCCCCATTGTGTTCAATGGGATTTACACCTAGGTAAGTGAGTATAGGATTGCAGTCTTAGTAGGACCTGCTGAGGTTAAAAGTAGGAGGAGCTTCCTCAACACCCTACTGGGCCTAGGCTCATCCCCTAAACACCCAGAAAAACAGGAGGTCCTTACTATGAAACAAATTGACCCCTTGTTCTGTGTGTGTTTACTTAATTTTAATCCAAAGGCACGCTGACAGCTGAGAGGCTTCTGCTGGGGCACTGCATGGATTGCAGCTTCGAAGGCATCATTTGCCCCCAGGAGACGAAGCTCCTTCTCCTCCATCCCCCTAGCAGGAAGCCCCAGGGCTGCCCAGGGCTGCTCCACCAGTGGCCATGGCAGGCAGCCGACCAACCATAGCTGCTGCTGCAGCTTGAGAGCAGGGATGATGGAGGAATCCATCCGGGGTGCGGAGTTTGTGGCGTTCTCAGCAGCTCAGCTCCCCGGACTTCAGGGTGTGGGTTTTCTGGGTTGTTTTCCCTCCCCACCCATTTGCCTGTCCCTAGACTTTGCGATGACAAAGAAAGTGTGCAGCCCAGAATTATTGTACACATGTGATAGACAGCAGGGCTGAAACAACTCGCATAAAGTGCCTTGGAAAGTGTGAGCTGGAGTGATGTGTAGATCACAGCTCTTTGTGAGAGCACATGCTGGACATGCAAAAAGTCCTGGGTTCAAGCCTAGCATCTCCAAAGGATCAGGAAGATGATAATAATAATAATAATAATAATAATAATAATAATAATAATAATAATAATAATAATTGCCCAGGCATATGGCGGCACATCCTAATAACCCACATGTTTAGTTTTTAATCGGCTTTTAATGCTTTATGTGTGTATGTTCTGTGTTTTAGAGTTTTAAATTTTGTATACTTGTTTTTACCTCAATTTTAGAATTTCTGTAAACCGCCCAAAGAGCCCTGGCTATGGGAGCGGTATATAAGTGTAATAAATAAATAAATAAATAAATAAATAATATTCCCTATCCCTAAAATAGGTTCAGCACCTTGGGTAGCTCGTTTAAGAGTTCTGCCTGGTTCTGAACAAAACCCAGAATGGCTTCACAGTCCAACCAGAATCAGAGCCACTAGCCTTCACTGCTTACCTGGTTTCCCTTTTCTATGTCTTTCCAACCCCCCTTTCAGCTACTATGCTGGACTACATGAACTTTGCTGCTCTGTGGAATTATTTCCACAAATCTTAAAACAGACTGTGAAAACAGCCTGGAGTGAGCTCATGTTTGGTTCCCCACCACCACCAGTGAAAGCTACAAAATCTAACACAATTTCTTTTGTTTTGTTCTGGAGCACCTGCCTGCAAGTGGGATCTCCTCTGATCCTCGTGGAATGCTGCCACCGTCAGAAAAGAACAGGTTAGAAAGATGCATTCAGTCTCTCCTACTGATATGGTTCTTCTGTAAACCCATGATGACTGGGGTGGTGTGTGTGTCTGTGTGTGTGTAAAAAGAAGAAGGGAAAGACATCTGGAGGTTTAGTGCATTGTACTGATCCCTGCCCCTTTGAATACCTCTGCAATCCTTCTGCGTCTTCTCCCTTCCTCGCCTGACATCTGACAAGCCTTTCAAAGAGTGCTTAGGTGCCACTCAAACTGTGGCATGCTCCCAGATAACTATAAAGATCAGTTGTTCTTTGATGTGTTATCTCATCCTTCAGGGTCAGCCTGTAATCTCAATCTTAGGAGTTTAGTAGGCTCCAAAATAACTCAGGTAACGACAATTTTTCAAAGAGCTTATATAGCACCACTCGTATTCATTGTGTGTCAAGAGCCAATGCTGATTATATTCAAGCCCAGATCAAAAATGGCTTCAAACATTTCCATGGACGTTTGCACCTTCCTGGAGCCGTGAGCATCGTCTTTGGTCCAGTCAGCATCTGTGATGAGCTGGCATGGAATAGCAGCCAAGAGACGGAGCTGCAAACCGGGAACTGGCCCTGTTCAAAACTTGCCTTTGTGAACTGTGCTCTCTTTGGTGCTTCTTTCTTTGGTGTTGGGGGTCATAGCTCTGCATGCAACAAGTCCCAGTTCAGTCCCCAGCACCTCCAGTTCAAAGGAACTCAGGACCTTCCTCGCAGAGCTGGGAGGCACCTCCACCGGAGATCGTACAGAGCTGTTGCCGGTCAGACGGCAGGCCAGGCTGGGTCACACCAATACTGTTGAGAGAGTCAGAATGGACCAATGGAAGAGTTCTTCTATCACTCACACAGAGCTATGGAATTCCTTTCTACGAGATGTGGTGGTGAGGGCCACCAAGGGATGTGGCTTTAAATGGGGGTTTAGACACATTCAGTGATGGCTATAGGGCTACCTCTAGGATCAGAGGCCTCTTGAACACCGGTTGCTGGGAGCCACAGCAGGAGAGCGCTGCTGCCTCAGGTCCTGCCTGTGGGCTTCCCAAAGGCAGCTTGTGGGCCACAGTGAGAAACACCATGTGACGAGGACCTGACAGAGATCCAAATGGCATCGGCATGCGGTGGGCCCATGTGGGCAGGCCGGCAAGGCGGTTGCAGCCCGCAAGGAAAGTCTGCTTTCAGCCAACCGCCTTTTATGACTTGCCTCAGGCAAACGGGCCGAATCATATTTAATTTTAAAATTGCAAGAGGGTGACCAATTTGGGGAGGGGGGAAAAACTCTCTCACACACAAAAAGCCAGGGTGACTCGAGAAGGTGGCCCAAGTGACATGTTCTATTGCGTGTAAACCGAGGATTTAAAAGCTCACAAGTATGCGCAGAAGCAAAGGTTTTTTTTTCTTTTTTGGTCTCAGAATGTCAAAAGGATGCAATGGGTCCATTGTGGTCTACATGTAGTGGGAGTAAGTCATTTTGACAGTTCCCTTTTCCAGCAAAAAACGAGAGAAATGCTGCTATGATATGGATGACAAATCCCCTCATCCTATCAGAAATGGAAGCAGTCTGCAAGGCAGGAAATTGAAGAAGAAGAAGAAGAAGAAGAAGAAGAAGAAGAAGAAGAGGAAGAAGAAGAAGAAGAAGAAGAAGAAGAAGAACCTACTACTAGTAGTAGTACCAATACTGTTACATTTTTCTCTTTGTCACTATAAAGATTGAGAAGGCCAATGCAGTCTGGTGGTTCTAGTTTTGTTGGGGCTCAAAACTCATTCTGGGTTTCAGTCAGAACCAGCTGGAACTCTCCAAGGTGCCAAACTCTATCCCCCAAATTATCAGGTGTTCCAAACTCCAATTGTCCAGTAGCCATGGACACGAATTGGCCTAAAGTGGCTTCTACCAGGTCAGACTGTTTGTCCATCTAGCTTTGAATTGTCTACTCTACATGGCAGAGATCTGTCAGGCTCCCAGCATCTTTTTGAAATAGTTTTCTTTGGGATACTTCTGCAAAACTCAGGATTCTCCCAGCTGTGCAGATACTGCTCTCTTGTTTCTCAGTGTGCCCCAGTTGCCGGGGAACATGGGTGGGAGGGTGCTGTTGCACCATGTCCTGCTTGTTCATCCCTGGCTGATGGCTGATGGGCCACTGTGTGAACAGAGTGCTGGACTAGATGGACTTTCGGTCTGATCCAGCATCAGGGATCTTCTGATGTTCTTATGCTCTCATGTTCTCTTTTCGACACAGCCCTGTTGCCACTCACCACTGGAGTCCATTATTAGAAGGAACGATACTGTACAATTAGGGTGCATCCTATGGTGATGCCTGTAAGGCTCTGAACTACGTGGCTTACGGGCATCCTATGTAGAGCGGGGGGAATGCTGAATTTTGGGCTAGATGGGCTTTTTTGTCCCTCGAGCTGGGACGCATTGGTGCAGGAGGGAAGCAGGCTGAAGAGGACTTGAGACAGGTCACGTCCCGGCTTCCCTAGCTCCTTCCCCCCCCCAGCACACACCCCTCTCTCCTCTCCGAGGTCCCCTTTGGGACATTGGGGAGGCAGCCAGCATGCTCCTTCCCTGCTGGCTTCAAGGGGGACGGGAGCATGGATTTCTGGGCCCGTGGTCAGAGCGCTGTCTCTGAGCTCAGATCCAGGAATCCAAATTGTGCTATGCCCTCCCCCACTCCGACTCTGTCTCAGGGCCAAAAGCTTGCTCCTTTAGTGTAAATAGCAACTGAATCTACGTGAACTCAAATCTTATCCAAAACCAACGGACCCACTGGGTGCAGCTTTGGAAACCACAATACAAAACGCTTGAGCCTCACAGGCTGCCTGCCTTTGCCCTCCAGCTCAAGGTCTTCTTTAGATGCACAAGGAGTCAAAGTTTCTGGGTAAAACCATTTGCAACTCCGACACACAGCCTTTGGGGCATGTAATCAGGTGTAGAGTCCACCAGGACATAGCTCTTAAGATCCAGCTAATTAAATTTCATTATTTCATTTATTAAGACGATAAAGTGAAGCTTCAATGAAGCTGTCATAGCCATGGAGAGGAACCTGGCAATACTTTTATAAGTCAAATTAAAGTTTAACAAATGACCTCATTAGAAATGAACTCAAGAGATGCCCACTAAATGAAGGAGATGGATGGAAAAGTGACTTCAGATGAGGTGAGTCTTAGAATAATGAGCAATATTGGGGGGTGGAAGATCAGGAATGTAGGATTTCATCTTTTTCTAGGTCACTCTGTTTGTCCACCCAATCCAATATTGTCTATCCTGAGGACATCAGCTCTCCACGGTATCAGCCAGAGAGGCGTCTTTTCCATCACTTGATCTTTTTCACTGGAGATGGCAGGGGTTCAAACTTGGGGCCTTCTGCATGCAAACTGTTTACTCCACCTTAAGTCATGACACTGACTTCTCCAACAGGTCACCCCACTACTTGGCCCAAACTCTTTGAGAACATGATCCTGCTTCTCAAGCGGTCCTGCCCTGCTCCTCCGTTTGGGGTCCAAGCCATGGATTTGCTGGTTATTGCCTGCCTGGGTGTGCCGACAGGCCTCCGTAGACAGGATTCCCAGAGCACATTTTTGTGAGTCCAATAAAAGCCATCCCCAACCATGTTCTTGCACAACTAGTCATCATCTGACTAGTTAACAACTTGTTTAGATCCAGCTGGAGCTAGATCAGAGGAGAAGGCTATCAACGGCTACTAGTCCTGATGGCTATGTGCTGCCTCCAGTATCAGAGGCAGTATATCTCTATATACTAGTTGCTGGGGAACATGGGTGGGTTCTTCTAGGTTCCTGGCAAACAGCTGGTTGGCCACTGTGTAAACAGGATGCTGGTCTGATCCAGCATGGCTCTTCTTAGGTTTGTGTGTGTGTGTTAAAATAAATATAACACCTCCCTTCCTTTGTCCATCTGCCTGTCTGCCTGCCTGTCTTCATAATTTGCTTAGGGCAGAAGAGGCATGGACCAAACTTATCTCTGGCATACATAGGTTAGCCTACCTATTTCAAAAAAGCTCTGTTAGCCAAATACAGCCTGGATCACAAAGATACCAAAGATGGAGGCAGGCCAAAGAACTGTGCAGCTACACGAAGTGGATTTTGCTTTTGTAAAGGCAGCCAAATCCAGCTCAGGATTAATTCTGATGCAGAGTTGTGGAGTTCGTTCAAATGAATATAAAGCTGAAATCCCTGACTTCACTCTTGCTTTTGCTCCAGTTCAGTACAAGAAGGTCCTTAGAAGATGAGCTTCCAGACTTGACTACTAAGCTTTAACACAGGTAAAATTGGCTTTTCTTACAAGTACTGTCACAAGAAGGGACAAGATGGTGACCCAAGATAGCATCCAAACAAAAGTGGCTACAATGTCCCAGAACTCACTCACTCAATCTCTCTCTCTCTCTGCTTAGCCTCAGAAGAGCCCTCCTGAAACAAGGTCAGGATTCCTGAGGCCGCCTGCAGCCAGGCATAAAAGACCATTCAGTAGTGGAGCCGGGGACCCAGGGGAATGCAGCTCTGGGGCTCTGAGTCATGATGACATCCACCATAGGGCTAAGGCTACTGCACAGGCACGTTGATGAGGAGATAACGAGGCATTCAAGTTTTGCTAATGTTTATGACTGATAAGCATAAAGGAAGTCAGAGAATGAGAAAAATAACAATCAAGCAGTGACTCAGCTGTGTGTATCTTTGAAATGTACGCATTCTTCTCCCATTAATGTAGCCATGCTGTCAATATTTTTTTGGGAGGGAGTCCTGTAAATCACATGGCAAGCTCTGAAAAATATGGACCTCGACTGAGGATTGCGTTTGAGTCTGGGTTCAGTCCAGAAGGTGCAAACTGGGCAAATCCCGATCCAAAACAAACCCACCTGCATTTCTCCGACCTTCCTACTCTTGGGGTGGGGCAGCTATGTTTGCATTCTGTGGTCCAAGGAATTTTTAGCGGCAGCTCTGCCCACCTGTTGCAGCAAGCTCAACAAGAGCTCTGGGGAAAGGAAGGGTTGGAAAACCCCCGGACCTTCGCTCTGGCCTTTGATTAACTGATCAGCCTATCATTAAAGCACTCAGCATAACACCACTCATTAGTCCCAAGCCGCCAAAACCTACAGACCATTCTACAGAATGGGGAATGTCAGAGTACTTTGCCGCAGGCTCTCGATTAGCAAAAGGATTCTAAAAAATTTATTAAACAAATCCATTGAAGAGATAATTAATCCAATCATAGCATTTTAGGACTTGACGCTACCTTAAAATGTCACCCGGGTCGCCTTTGAACAGGGCTCCTCCCGCTGATTAAACATGCCGGGCAAGCGATATTTTTCAAATGTCTTTCCTTGCTCCATCCCTCAAGGACTTATGGGGGTCAGAAATCATCTTATTTTAATCTCCTTAAATTGAACTGGTCAGCCACCCAACCTGGTGCCTCCAGACATTTTGGACTACAGCTCCTATCAGCCCCAGCCAGCATGGCCATTTTGTAAGGGATGCTGGACCAAGCATACGAAGGAGGGCACGTGGTCGTGGAGGCTGGCTCAGCCATCTCGCTATTGCATCGGGGCTGCGTTCCTCTGCGCATTTACCCGAGAGTAAGCCCAACTGAATGCGCCAGGAGGTACCTCTGAGGAAACATCCATAGGATTGGAGGAATTTGGCCTGGCTCATGCGAGGTTCCAAGTAGTGGATTTCCACAAGACACCACCCACGAGTCTGGCGGAGGGGGCTGTAGGGCAGAGCAGGCGAAGGGAAAGATCCCCGCGTGGGCCTCCCGCTCATGCACAGTGGGAGATAACTTGCTGAGAGGAACTACGACAGGGTGATCCAGCAAAGGAAGAGTTGGCGCTTAAGAGTTCGAATCCCGGCCCATCCACAAAGGCCCTGAATCCATGACGGACTCTCAGTCCTGCCTTCCTCACAGTCTTGTTGTGAGGTCAAAACAGGACCCCTCCCCATCACGATCAATCGAAGCAACATAGAAGAAAGGGAGAGACGTACCAATGTATTGGTTTATAAATGGATAAGTCACCTTTCAGCTGAAATGGAACCCCCCTTCCCCGAGACTTACAATTTAAATGTAAATCAATCTAAAAGTTTTCATTAAACTAAAACAAATTTTAAAACAATTTTAAAACTTTAAAACATGACCAACAGCAGGATTAAGAACAAGAGAGAATCTTAAAAACAGAGTGTGGTGCTAGCATAATTAAAATGCTAAACATCCTTTTGTGTAACAAGGCTTTGTTGCATCTGAGGAGTCCTATCTGTGGCTTTAGATCTGTTATAGCCCATTCCCAGGTGCAAATAATCACTGGCTGTTGTGATCAACGTTTAGGCCTCACCCCCACAAAGAAAAAAAAGGGGAACCAAAGAGAGCATTGATTTGCATAAAATTTGCATCTGCTAGTTCATACATAGAGATGGAAATGTAGAAATCATTGAAATGGAAATTTAAATACATCTCACCCTGGTGGAGGAGACAGAGACCATGTGACCAGGTGTGTCTGTCCCAGGGCTGAGGGGAAACTTCAAGGGCTCTGCCCCCTTTTTACACCGGAGATGTAGCTCTCCATGGAAGCTGCCAGTACATGTACAGGGTGATCCATCCTACGTGCCTCTGCCCAAAAGTAAGTCCTACTGAGTCAAAGGAGCCAAGACCCAGAAAGCTGGGTTATAGCCTTGCAGCCTAAAGGAGTCTTTAGCTTCACTGGAATTACTTTGCATTCATTGTGCCACTGTGAAGGATAAGCTGTGATTTAGAAATCACATTAAGCGGATAATCAGATATGTGGCATGATCTGTCACCTCCTCCCTCAAGATGTCTCTTCAAACATTTTTTCTTTCTTTTTGGAATTAGTTATTAGAAATTCAGCACTTGGTATGAAATAATGCAGCAATGTTCTTTGAAAGTCTAACAACTATTTATACCAGACTATTCAAAACACATCCAGTTGAACTCCAAACCCCTTCACAGCTCTTGTTTCTTGAAAGCCAGATCTCCAAGGAGACATTGCACACCCTGAGTTAACTACCACTTCTGTGCAAAGTGATTGTTCACTTCCCCCCTGCAAACAACTGACGCCAAACCCCTTGTGATGCCGCAGGGAACGGAACTTTCTGCCTGACAGAGTCACGATGAATCATTATGAATTCATGGGCAAAAGATGTCAGTGTGGTTGTCTGAATGCTTCTCATCCTGTTCCACATTGACCCACCTCAGTGGAGGAAGCCCTGAATGTCTGCCAGGGAGGCCCTGTCAGTGGCTGAGGGGCCTGGGAAACAACCCAACACGAACCCTCTCAGGACCAAAACAGAGATTTCGTGAATGGCGGAGCTGCTAGTGATCCATTTGCTTCATTGATCACAATTTGGTAATAGAGATTGCAGGACCCACCAGGGTCCCAATCCAGATTAGGGCCCCTGTGCCTACTCTACAGGGGAAATGAAATGCCATTCTTTTCAAGGAATGCCCAAGGATAGTTGTGTCTTACACCATTACTCTCTAGGAACTGAGGACACACCCTGGAGCAGCCTTCAAGGCCTGAAGTTGCCTTGCTGATGTTTTTGACTACAGCTCCCATCAGCCCCAGCCAGCATGGCCCATGGTTAGGGATAATGGGAGTTGTAAGCCTAAACAGTCTAGAGGGTGACTGGTTGGGGAAGGTGGCCCTAAAGCGCCCTCCGTAGTCCTCCGCGGCACCTGGGCATTGAAGAGGTGGGCCAGGCGTCTTTCTCTTTGCCAAAGAGCTCTTGGTTGGCTCCTGAAGGCCATTTGTGAACCACGGACTTGGGAAGGAAGTCGGCGCCCTGCATCTATTTATCTAAGGGACATGCAAGGTGGCTCACAGCCCAGAGGCATCAAATCACCTGAAAATGTATTTCGTCAAAGGAATGCTGAGTGGCAAACTTGGTTTTATGACCCTAAACTCTCCCCTGCCTCAAACTCCCTCTGGGTTGAAAGGATTTCTTGATATCTGATTTATAAGAAAGAAAGAAGGAAAGTGAGCAAGCCGGAAACTGGGACTCTGGTGGGTTGGATTCCGCAGCAGGCTGCAGAGCGGCCGAGAATAAAAAGGGCCGCATCTTCCTCCCAAGACCCCGTAGGGCTTGAATTCTGGTGGGGCAAGTTATTTGTTTGCTTCCTCCATTCTTTTGCTTCCAAGGAACCCAAGGCAGCAGCGTACCTGATCTTCCTCCTGCCCATTTCATCCTCACAACAACCCTGTGAGGTGGGTGAGGCTGAGAGCTGGTGAGTAGCCCAGAGTTACCCAGTGAGCCTCATGGCTGAGCGGGGACTAGAACATGGATCTCCCAAGTGCCAGCCCAACACTCTAACCACTACACCACACTGGCTTTCAGTGGGAGCGGGCGTTAAAGAGCCCCCCTTAAGGAAATCCACAAGGCCTGTCAGACCCCCACATGTAGCCATCTCATGGCCCCTCTAAGACACCTTCTAAGTAGCTGGGGGGGGGGACATCAGAAAAGATGAGAGGGCTAGGACCTCTCTGTCCCCACCCCCCTCCCGACAGCTCAGCTAGATGGGTGAAAATGGCCGTCTAGCTAAAGTGCTGCATGGAGGTGAAGGGGGCTTCGGCCGCTCCTCCCACTCTGCACCGGATGGCTGTGAGCCTCCAGGTTCCGAGACCTACGGCCATCACCATCGCCATTGCGTTGTGCCCTTCAGGCCTTAATCGGAGAAGGGAAGGGCACAGATTGGTGCACACTTTTAAAAAAAATGAGCAGCAAAACACACCCTTTCCCCGCTCACACCCATAGCAAGTGTCGGGAGCAGCTCCGCATCCCCGGACATCCCCCTCCCTGCTCTGACACTTCGCTCCTCCCTTTGGCTGGATGTCTCTGCCTGCTCAGGGCTGCCCGGAACTGACCCTTGGGGGGGGGGTTGCTCTAGTCTCCGCCAGGCCCAACCGTTGCCAGGATGTGCAACTTGAGCTCTTTCTAAGCTTGGCTGCTTCTGCCCTGTCTGTGCCAGAGAGAGAGAGAGAGAGAGAGAGAGAGAGACTCAACACCCTCTCCACGATTTTACAGCAAGACACGATACACTGCATTGCAGTTCACCGCTAGTGAGCAACCATTTATTTCTTTTTCCTCTGCCATCATTTGTCACTATTCATATCTGATAATATAACTCCAGTTTCCAAAGATCTTGGAATGCGGATGCTGGTGCACGGCTCCGGGTTGTATGGAGAAGCGCTAACTTCTTTTCTGCTGTGTAACAGGGTTCGATGACATGCCGCCTTATCCAATTAGGACTATGACAGATGCACAGTGTAAGGGACACGGCCGACAAAGTCTAACTGGGACAATCTTGTACAAAGGCAGCCGCTTCCCTTCCCTTTCCCTTTCTTTCTCTTTTTGCACTTTATAATAATGCAGTAATAAAATGAGATTTCCAACCTCCATGGCTTGATTCACACCATGTTGCCAGTAAGGGCAACTCGCAGCTCCTTGGATTCACTCACTTCCAGACGTCCCTGGGGACCTCAGTCAAAGCTGGGCTACATCAGAATCCATCCCTGTGCAGCAGAATGGCTGAGTGCTTTATTCAATAGCATGTAGCAGTAATGCAAGCTTTTCTGGCAGAAGAACATGACACTATGATGACCGGAGGCAACATCTGTTAGTATGCCTAACTTTACACGAATGTAGCCTTTTGAATTCACATGTGTCTGGGCAACCACAGGAGATCCAGAGCCCCCAGACCCTCCCCCTCCCCCAGCACCCCCCAAATTTATTGTTGTTGTTGTTGTTGTTGTTGTTGTTGTTATGATTATGATTATGATTATGACATCCAGAGAGGTCGCAGAGCACCAGATGGGTAAAAACAAGCTTGGATTCAAGCAAATGTTGACTAGAAGGGCAAAAAGGCTTCAAAATGGCCACTCTGGATGCCATTTTGTTTTTATTTTGTTTTTATTTTTTATTTTACAATTTTAGGGGGCAGGAGGATGTCTGGGGCTACAGCAGGGAACAACAGGGGCCTCATGGAGTCTAGGAATATGCAAAGACATCAGAACATCAGAAGTGCCCTGATGCTGGATCAGACCAAGGGACCACCTCGTCCAGCACTCTGTTCACACAGGGGCCAACCAGCCATCAGCCAGGGACCAGCAAAGCAGGACAAGGCGCAACAGCACCCTCCCACCCATGTTCCCCAGCAACTGGTACACACAGGCTTACTGCCTCTGATACTGGAGATAGCACACAAGATCTCAGAGGAATTCTTTGGTGGATTGGATTCCATTACTTTGGTGAAAGACCATGGATCTACATAGAAGCACATTAGGATACTTGAGATCCTGCCAATCCAGTTTAAGTTGCCATGGATCATGCTTGTGGGACCACATCTCCTGCATTTGACATTATTCAGTGGACCTGGAGGCCTCTGCTTACTACTGCCTGGCATCATGGGCTTCACAGACTGTAACACTGGCTAGCTGCATATATGAAGACTTCCCTGGCATCTGTATTAGAATGGAATTGCTTCATTTAAGCCCACGTCTGGGATACAAGAGAGGCCAAAGTGTGTTATTGTGCTCTGTTCCATCCTTTGGTCTGCAAATATCCCTGCTGTGCCTAAGGGCAGATTGGTATATTACTTTTCACTTTGCGTTATCGGGGCGGGGGTGGGGAATGAAAACAAAATCACCTGTAATAGGAAGTGTGTTAAAAACTGAATTCTGGAGTACACAAATGTGATGGGAGGTGAGATCTGGTGTGTGTGTGTGTGTGTGTGTGTGTGTGTTGCCCTTGGCTTGAATTATAGGAGGAAAGGTTGGAGGGTCCTTTCTTAAATGCACAGCAGCTAAGAGCAGCATCTAGACAGGAGTCGAGATCCCCTGTAGACCCCCTTGTAATTCAAGCCCCGGGGTTGCCATTGTGTGCATACTTTTTTAAAATTCCTTTTTCTTGATAAGCAAAGCAAATGTCAAAATGACTCCTGCATCTGCAAATCCCAGGGGAAAGCAGTTTGTGCATCCGGGCTCCAGGAGGAGAAACATCCTTGTGTACGAAGGAAAAGCTTCCAGAGTGCCTTCCTGAGGCCAAAGGGCCCCCTGCCTCTCTTCTCCCCGAGGGCAGCTTTCTCTCTCCCTTGCGATCTACAAGATCACGTCGGGCCCACTTCGTGGCAAGGCCCTGCTAGCGGTAGGAGCTCCTGCCGTCCCGATGAAGCCGAGGCAGCTTCTCCCGTGGATCCCATTAATCCTGACAGCACCAAAGCCCCCTGGGCTGCATTAATGTCGATGCTGCAGCTGCTGCTCATGGTACCCGAGCGGAGGGTAAAGTTCAGGGGCACCAGGGATGAAAACAGCTGGTTACTGCAGGCAGGCAGGCAGGCAAGCGGGGGGGGGGGGGGCAAAGCCTGCAAAGACACCGGTCACCTCTATGGAGGGTTTTCAGCTTCTCTTTTGTTGAAAACACTGTGTGGCCGATCGCCCGGCCTGCATGAATACAGCAAAGCAGGACATTCAGCCTGCACATTTTTCCCTTTGCTGATGTGTAAATGGCCATCCTCAGAGCTAGCAAATTACTCTTCCCGCTCTCCTTGGCATGCTTAGGTAGGACCTGCAACAGGTGTTCCCAACCTTTAGTGGGCACAGCTGGAATTTTAAGAGAACATCATGGGTACTCTCCCAAAATGGCTGCAATGGGGGGGGGGGAAACTTGCCCATTCACAAAATGGCTACCAGTCACAAAATACTCAGTTCTCAGAAGGCAAAGTGGTGAAGCAAAAAAGAAAAGTCACAGTTGGGAATATTGCAACTTTGTCCGCAAGTTACTGGAAGGGGGCAGTTTTCGTTCCTTCACGGGGGCTTTGGCCACAGCTAGTTCCAGGATCTCTGTGGCTCTCAGTGTGGCTTCCTGTGGTTTCTTCCTTTTGCTCCTGCCTCCCCTTCTTATCAATGAGTTGCTTGGTTGTCTACTGCATCCAAAGTTGAATCACCAGTCCTCTGGTGTTTGATATTTCTTGGAGGGGGAAAAAAGTCTTTTGGATATTGGATTCTGTTTGAGCCAGAAATATTTTTGTTCGGCTTCTTTAGAGATGTAGCTGTCAAAGAACATCAAACATTGGCTTGGAACCTATTATGGGCAGCCAAAGCGCTACTGGCTTAAAAAAATAAAAATAAAAAATGCCCCAGAGAAAACTACCAGGGGGGGAAGGGCTGCACGGCAGCATCGCACAAACAAACAAACAGAAGTGCAAAAGGGAGAATGCGACACATGCAGGAAATAATTGATTGTCAGGCTAATTCCCCCCACATTTCAAACATGCATTTTAAACGACATGGCTGTATCCGTACTTGCCATGTTATTCAACAAGTCTATTTACCTTGGTGTACTAATTGGGAAAGAGCAAATCAGATGAGAAGGTTGCTTCTGCATTTACAGTTTCGGTTGAAGCAAGAGCTGGCATTTTTGAAATGTGTCGGGCAATAGCTGTGCACTAGATCATGATCTGTGCCTCTTGGTTTTAGATGCTCGGTTTTAGAAGCTGAGCAGTGGTGCAGCTCAGTAATGTTAGAATGTGCCCCGTCCAGAGCTCTGAATATGAGCGTGAACACAGGTCTGTGTCTGCTGAAAAAAATCGAAAATTGTTGAACATGTGGCTGCATTCCTCTCAGCCCTGATTCCTACAGAGGGTGGCTGAAAGTGGAAGGCGTCTTATATATATATATATATATATATATATATATATATATATATGGATAATTTTATGCATTCATTTATTTATTCCTTTAAAATATTTCTATAATGCCCTTCATTGGATCAGATTACAGAGTGGCATGCAGCAATGTAGATAGTAAAACCTAACATAATGCAGTAAAACGCTAACAGCAGATAAATTTTAAAAAAAACACAGAAAAAATACAAGTCTTACGAGGGATTATACGATTTTAAATACCAGGGAAATAAAAATGGTTTAATCTGGGCGAAGGGACAGAGAGAAATAGCAAACTGATTGGAATGAAAAAACAAACCACTGATTTGGCATGATTTCGGATGGGATGCAAATTAATTAAAGAATTCATTTTATTTGAGGAGATTTAGATGAGAAATTAACTTGGCTGGCTATGTCTTCTGGGAAATTTAAATAAATCCTAGGAATTATTTCTGTGTTTGCATATGTAGCTGTAAATGAGCATATTCAGTATGTATGCAGATGTTTGTTCTGTGGGCCTGGGCCCCGCGTCTTTTCAGCACCTGGCGACAGAGAGCACTCCCTTCCTCCTGCCACATCTGCCCAAATTGCCTCTCCTGCGAAATGGCGAGAGGGGAGGCACCTGCCTGCCTGCCTGCCTGCCTGCCTGCCTGCCTTCTGTCCCTCCCTCCCTCCCTCCCTCCCTCCCGCCTTCGCAACTGGAAGTCCTCCCCCCTCCGAGCGGCTCCCTCCTGCTCTCCGTCTCAGCAGCAACTGCCATTTCCAGGCGCTCACTTCCCAGTCGTGGCCAATCCCATAATTAAAGATGAGTTTCAGGATTAAACAGTGTGCGAGTTCTATTGAAAGCCTTCCTAATCTTAACCCTCTCTTGACCCACGTGGTTCCCAAACTCCTGCTCACAAGCGCCAACGACTCATGCAATGTGGAGAACGGCTTCAAAGGCCCATCACTCATCCGTAAGAGACAGCTGAAATATGCGCCCGTTTGAATTGTTTTAATACTGTGCACAGGGGAGTCGGGGAGAGAATTAAGTGCCTTATGCTACCGCCGCCGCCTAAGTAGCAAATGGATCATCATAAAACTGAAAATGCAGAAATCATTTAAAACCCTTTTAGGACCATATGCTCAACTTTGTTGATGATCATCAACTCTAATGCTCTGCACCGTAAAGCTCTGGGATGAGGAGGTTGTTGGCACTTGGGATAAAGACAGTTACATAATCAAACCGTACCAAAGTCTTTCTTCCACCATTTACAGCATGCCTGTGTGCCTATGTGCGTGCGCTCGCACACACACACACACACACGCACATGTATGCACAAATGCAGGCCTTTACGCACACCCAATATGGATTCATTCATGCAACCCCTAAAACCATGCTTCAGGGTGAACCAGGAGGGGTCCTCGTTCAAATTGCAGTGTGTGGCAAAGACACGACACCCATCAACAGTTCGCAGCTGGACAACAGGCTGAGCCGGCAGACACTAGCGATGTAAGAGAACGTTGGTTTTGATCACAAAACATGTGACTGTACCCCATTTGATGCCGCGAACATGAGAACAAATGTTGGCGGCTGAGGGAGGGGATCTTTTCTCTTTTAACAGCATTTAACAATGTTAAGTTTGTTTTTAATGGACCCCAGAAATGTTGTTTTTAAATGGATACTGTTGTTTTTATACTGTTTTTATGTTTTTTTTTATTTTTGTATACTTTTAATGTTTACTATTTTTAATTGTTGTAAACCGCCGAGAGAGCTTTGGCTGTGGGGCGGTATATAAATGTAATTAAATAATAAATAAATAAATAAAATAAACAAAGGCACGTCTACCGAAAACATTTGCAAATTGTTGAACACATGCGTCCATCTTGTTCCAGGCAGGATGTAGGAGGAATCCATTTGGAGGGTGGGGGGTGGAGCGCTGAGAATTTCTGTCTTCCACCAGTGGGCCCAACTTGGTGTGCAATGAGTCGGGCAAAGTTTTCATAGTTTTCTATTTGTGCAAATAGCCATTTGCCTGTGTGGAGTGCATCTGACTGGGTCTGGGGGCGCGGATGCAGGGGAAGGGTTTGTTGGACTCATGGGTTCAGTTGGGTGTTCGGGACATCCCTACTCGGGAAAATTAGAAACCGAGAGAAACCAAAATGGAAAGGTTTGTCCATCTGTATTCCCAGCTATGTGGATAGTGCCATAATGTAGCTTAGTCACTAGACGGCACTGTATCTGGATGGAGCTTCTTTTCCTCTTTTCTGAGATCGTGACATTCTTGCTTGGTTTCCTGTCTGGTGAGTCCTCTAAGCCTTCCATGACACAGCCAGGTCACTGATCAGGCTAGGCCAAGCCTCAGGCCATGGGGCTCTCAACGTAAATTCCAGAAGCTGTGACACCCCACCCCCCCAGCCGCTGGTCCACCTGGACCTGCACTTCAGCCTTCTAAAGAAGGCTCCCTTGAGCTCTGGCACCTCAGCATCAGCCCCCAGCATCAGCCAAAGTCCACGGACAGGAGCCCTGGCTGCTGGCCTATGCGGCTATCTGTCTCTTAACCTGCTTTGCCAATTAACCACCGAGCATGTTAATATTTTCACCATGTTCCAGAAACAAGACTTGAGAGTATGCAAACTGACTGACCATGGAAATGAAATAAGCCACCATGCATGAATTGATTTTTTAAAAAGGCAAATGTAATGAGTTTGGAAGCATCCACAGCAGAAGATGGAATATGTCCCTAGATGAAGTGTAAAAAAATAAATAAAAGAACCACTGAATTTTCAAGTGTGCAATTGCAATTTCGCTCGGTGCACATACGAGAGAACGATTAATTCATGTGCTGAATGGGAAAAGGCAACTGAAACAGGTGGTCTATTACCAGTTCCATTAAACAAGAAATTTATGCGTTACATATCCATCTTGAGGCAATTAGGCGGTTCTCCCTCCCCCTCGCTATTTTTATGGCTTCATTGAAAACTTCTGGCAATAAAGCAATTAAAAAGTAACTATCCAAGCATTTATCTAGGATATCAAAGGCGACCAGCTCTGCCTTTGATTCCAAACCAAGCTGCTTCACTCTCCACCACGGAAAGAAAAATCTCTTGACAACTGATAAAGCCACTTTCTCAGCTGTCACAGGCATATAAGGCACATCTTGTCCAAGGCCTGGCTGCTAAAATCACACAGCGTGGAATTGCTAACTCATTGTCTGCTTAGTGTTCTTGAGGAAAAAAACGCAGTCTTTTAAGGTTAAGTCTCCTCTCTTTAGGGCATGTGGATCCCAGATCAATAGGAAGCAGGGAAGGCTGTCTGCGCCAACTGTTCCCGTGCGCACAGGACCATCCCTCTTTTTTGATACCTCACCTGCTTTGCTTCTCGGGGACGCCCTGTTCACCTTTTGCTAGTGGGACTTGCTAGAGTTGTCATTTCTCAGGGCTTTGTTCTCTCCTTGGGGTCACTACAGGTTAAATCTTGGAGGCGGGGGAATGGGATGGATGTTCTCTGAAGTGGGCATGCGTGTAAAGTCATTCACATGGGCCACAGGGAACCACGCAACACGCAGGGGGCCCTTTTGTAGCCCGGCACAGCTGGGCATACTGAACGGAGGCATATTCGTGCGAAATGGAACTTTTCTTCTTTTTCTAATCGAAGAAATGAGTTTTTGTCAGGATTGTACTGGCAGAGGGACGGGTCACTTCCCCGCTCTCCATATGCCGTAATCCAAATGCAGGACCCTTGTACTTGCTATTGGGTGTTTAGAAACACTCAAATGATGCTGCAGGCATCCGATCTACTGCCACATGGAGGGAAGCCTGAAGTCTTAATTGGAAGTCACAGATGTGGTGACGGCAGTGAGGTCATCATAACGCCCCTCAGACTATGGGTAGACTGGGGAGAGGGAGATCTATCCCAAGATAATGGGGAAGTGAATCGGTTCAATAAAAAGGCAATGCATGAGTGTCAGTCATTGATAAGAACATAAGAAGTGCTGTGCCGGATCAGGCCCAAGGTCCATCTAGTTGCAGAAATTACGGCTGAATTTTTTGCAAGTTTCGGCTGCCGTTTGTGCAAATTACCCCAAATACTGCTGGAATTTGCCCAAATTGCAGATGCAATTTTTGCAGATATCTAGGTGCACAATATTTTTTTAAAAAAATGCAAAAAGAGTTCCTGGTATTAGGGAAACACTCATGGTTCAGCCCACAGATGTGAGCCAAGTTGGGCATGCTGCAGAACTCTGTCAAGCCAAAAAAGAATTCACCAGCCATGGACCTCCAAAGCGGTAGAAAAGGGGAGTTCTCTGACCCCTGCACAGAGCCCCTGCTTGGCACAGAGATGGTCATAGTTTCGATCCACAGCAGCATCTCCAGGGAGGGTGAGGGAAGGACCCTGCCTGGGACCCCAGAGAGTCCTGGCTGCTGCCCGTCCGTGTCGATAATATTGGGCTAGATGGACCCAGGGTCTAAAGCAGGGTCTTATGCTACAGCAAGCAGGGTCAGCCCTTGTGGGCCCTGCCTGACATGCCCACGCCAGCCCAGGTGTCAGGTCTGTTTGCCACCAGGTTATCGATTGCCCTTGCTCCCCTGGGCCCTGGATTTGGGCCCTGAATTCCAGCCCTAGTTGCACCACTCTGTGTGTGTGTGGGGGGGGGGGGGTAGTAGATCTCATTTCAAGAAAAAAATATCAGTTTCATACACTAGCTAGAATTTCTTCTTCTTCTGAAAAGTGTTTATGTTCGTGTAATCCATACCTGAGGGGCCCCTGCTGAGTCAGTGTGGTGCTGGGCCTGGATGATAGCGCTTAATGCGAGTCTCAATATCTGCCATGCCTCCTAGGGGTGCAGCCCGGCAGTCCTGCCAGAGGAAGCACCACTGCAGTCAGGCGAGAGGCTGAAACTCTGCTTGTTCTGTGGGGAGAAACCACCGTCAGCTGCCTGGACTGCACTGGGCTGCCCTAGAACGGAGGCTGGGCTCTTCAGCACTGCCTTCAAGAGGCAGCTGGACAAGCATCTGTCGGGGATGCTGTAGGGTGGATTCCTGCATTGAGCAGGGGGTTGGACTCGATGGCCTTCCAGGCCCCTTCCAACTCTGCAATTCTATGATTCTATGATTCTATGATTCATGGATGAGAGACATTGGGTCCCTCTTTTGTACGCTTAATTGCTCCCATGGTTGGAAGGATCCGAAAACACAGCCTATCATTGTTGTTTAATTATTTTATTCATCTCATGCAACCCTCCAGTTTTTTTGGACTACAACTCCCACCAGCCCCATCCAACACGGCCAACGGTCAGGGACGTTGGGAACTATAGCCCAAACCATCTGGAAGGCATTGGGCTGTGGGTGAGCTGATGCCATCGCCGGCTCTTTTCACACTGCCCAAAACCATGACGCAGGACGTTGTGGAAGGACAGCGGGGACTGAGCCATACGCTGGCATTGGCAGCCGTGTGAGCTAAGGGCACCCGGACCCCATGAAGGCAGGAAGGTTGAGAGCAGGGGCCACAGGGACAGCCCCTCCCCCGTCACTCCCACTGAACATTCAGTTCACAGGGTTTCAGGTGGGGGGGGAAGGTGGGCACCTGCCCTGAGAAGCTTACAATCTATCTTTCTTTCTTTCTAACTGATGTGGGAGATTAGAGAAGGAAGGGAAGGAAGGGGGGGAGGAAGTGGTGATGTGATGGTAACCAGGGATAAATAATAGGCAATGCAAATATATAGGTACTGAAGCTTTATTCTGGTTGGTACTGGAAATGAAAGCACCAAGCATTTGGATCTACTGGCTTTTGTGAAGGGACTTGAAGGGGAAGGGTGAGCTGTTCAGGGAGGCCATTCCAGGGCCAGGGGGCCAGGGATGGAATCACTAAAGGGTACCAGAGGCATTTGGCTGGCTGAAAGTGTCAGAGGTGGAGAAGTGGATGCTATGGGTAGCAGGACCTGGATGGGGCATCCTCAGGGCAGGAAGAAGTACAGAGATGGCCCACTATCCCTGCCCATGAACACTCCTTGGACTGTGCTGCTCCTTCGGTAATTCAATACAGATCAATCCATGTTACAGAAGGATGTTACAGAAGGATGAAAGAGCAAGCAAGAGAGTTCCAGACCCCACCCACCCCAGTCCCTGCCAAAAAGGAGGGATTCCCCCATGGAGCCACCATTGCGGCTGCAATGGGAGTCATCAGATGTGCAACCGAAATGCTGTGAAATTGAATCCTTGGGCCTGGCCACGAACGTTGGCCACACCTGTCAGCCGTGCCGGAGGCAAAGGCTGGTAGCTCAGCGCAGACGGATTCCTCCTCCCATCCCTCAGGCATCTGAATCTGTGGGCTTCGCCTGCCTATAAAGGAATTCAATCACAAACACCAAAAAGGGGGGGGGGAATGAAGAAGTTACATCAGGTAACCTCCGACGTTTCACAGAAAAACCAGAAGAAGCGTTGGGTATGCTCTGACTTTTAAAGAAGGGCATCGTCAGGATTATTTAGGAATTGAAGAAGGTGTGTGGTTGCCCTACAATGAGTAGCTGCCCACCCTTATTACACTTCACTAAAGGCTGTTCTCCACTAGGGATGCTGGAGAATTTGCTTGGCCCATATTTTAAAGGGGACCAACTTAATTCACACTTCACAAACTCATATCTGGGTTAGAAAGCAGCTATTCTTCAGACTGCACATGCCTGTGAATTTCACAAAGGAGTTCTTGGCTCAATATATGTATCTCACGAGGAGTATTTTAGGGGGGAATGCATGCTAAAATGCATATTTTAAGAAAAATGTGAGCAATTAAAATGTGATATGTGCATTTTTAACAAAATCACACACAAAAAATGGAATGGATACATCATGCAGAAATAGACTGATAAATTTTCCATTGCGCCATAGAAAAGGAATTGAGAATAAAACTGCCATACTGTTTTTATACAAATTTATGATGCAACCACACTTGGAACAGTGTGAATTTCTGGTCACCACACTTTAAAAAAAGAAAAGGACTTTATGTCCCTGGGAATGGAGGAGGAGGAACAGCAAGTCCAAACCGGCAAACAGTGATTGACAGGGACTAGCACAGCTTATGGTGCTGTTCATATCTGACCACTTCCATGAACTTAGAACTGGGAAGGATCATGGATCACATTTGAAAAATCAGCTTTCAAAAACATCCAATGTTATTTTTCTGACTTCCTAGCCTCAATTTGTCAGTGCTTAAATAGTTTCTTTTCATAAAAGGCTACAGTTGGAAGTTGCAGGGAGAAAAATGGATGCCATTTGCTCCAGGATCAGGTGAAACAGACATTGCCTGGGCTTGGAACATGACATTCCTTCTTCAATACATATCAATCCTGCTAACAATCATGACTCGGCACCAGCTTGTATCATGCAGTACGGACACAGTGTGATAAGAGGGGACACACAACTGGTTACTTGGCCTCTTTCCATCTCATCATTTCCTAGGCAGGATAAGTTTAAGTGACTTTTGGAAACACTGCAGTGAGCTGTGAATGATGGATGAAATGAAAAAATCCTTGCTCGGTGCGCACAGAGCCGAGCCGAGGCTTTGCCAGATCCCTCCTGTGCTGTGTTACTTATTATCTAGACACTCGATATGTGCCTCGGTGTAAGACACATCCCCAAAATACCCAGCAAGCCCTGACTTTTCAAAAAAATATAACTGGAATGTCCCAATGTCTTCTCCCCCTCTGATTCTTTGGCATTGTGTATTCATGTGCTTTCCCCACCATTCTCTGCCTGTGCGCGTGACCTTACTTGCTGCTGATGCATTATGAACACAATGCTCAAAGTGGAGGCTACAAAGAGTTTGCTTTGGGAAAAGATTAAGAACACTAAAAAATAAACAAGGAGTCAGTTATGGGTTCTTGCACCATTCCATACGCTACAGATGAACAAGAAAAAAATATTTTCTGCAATAATATCAATCCAAAAGAAATATCAGGTCTAGGAACATGTGAAACATGCCCCTTTAATAATGTGGAATTCCCAACTTTTCTGATCTTGGATACCCATAGAAACCTTCTGGAACGTCTCGGATAACCCTGCATTACGGGAGCACAGGTGTAAACTGAATGTACACCTCAAGGTGGATGCTGTCCATTGCTTTCAATGGCCTAGGCATCCAGATGCTCGCCCAAATACAAACACTGTCCATTACTTTCAATGGGATGCGTATTTGGCTTCCAAATATGACAAATGAACATGAAATGTGAAGAGTCACGTTGTTGGAGAAGCTATTATTATTATTATTATTATTATTATTATTATTATTATTATTTATTTATATAGCACCATCGATGTACATGGTGCTGCACAGACCACACAGTAAATAGCAAGACCCTGCCGCATAGGCTTACAATCTAATAAAGTTGTAGTAAACAATAAGGAGGGAAAGAGAATGCAAACAGGCACAGGGAAGTGTAAACAGGCACCAGGTAGGGTGAAGCTAACAGTATAGAGTCAGAACAAACTCAATGTTTAAAAGCTATAGGGAAAAGAAAAGTTTTTAGCTGAGTTTTAAAAGCTGTGATTGAGTTGGTAGTTCTCAAGTGTTCTGGAAGAGCGTTCCAGGCATGAGGGGCCGCAGAAGAAAAAGGACGAAGCCGAGGGACGAGAGGGCATGACAAAAGTTGCTCCATACAAGTGGAAAACTTGTATGGAGCAGTTGTTATGTGTAAACCAATGGTTGCTCATTTAAAACAGGTGGGCCACGTAGACGCATCATGTTTCCGGCTCCAGGGACACAGTTTTCTGCTGAGCTGTTTGTTATAGGGGACATCCATTTTTACAGTCACCCTGAGTCAGGATCTAAATTAGGTTCAACACAATCAGCATTAGTGTTGAAAACTAGTGATTTCAATCAAGAATGTAGTGGAAAGAAATAAAAATGATAGACTTAGCCAGCTGTTCTATTTCTCTGTCTTTAATCTCATCAGAGTCCATTATTGTCTGCCAAAAAGTCAGATGCCTTTGATTTCTATTTCCCACCCCCAAAGATCATCAAGGATTTCCAGAAGTTTGAACAAAGGAAATGCTGTTAAGGAGGCCCATGTCCTGAAGGTAAGTTAGCCAGACCAACATTTCAGAACAAGAGGTGCTGTTGCATTTGCTGTGCTGTATGGCATTGGAGTGTTCAGAAACAAGGGCCATTCACCCATTCATCCTGATGGATGTAGTTGGCCACAGAGGAAGCTGCCTTATACTGATCAGGCCCATGGACCAGCTGCTGACATGGATGGCCCACTGGCTTGCCAGGGTTCCAGGCAGGATTCTTTCCTCGCCCTACCTGGAGAGACCGGGAACCCAACCCGCGACCTTGTGCATGTGGAGCAGGGGCGCTTCTGCCACGGAACTAAGTCTCCTCCTCTTGGGAAACAGGACGTTAGACAAGGTGGACCTTCAGCCTCATGCTGCTGCTGCTCTTCTTCCTCTTCCTTTTAGGAACATAGGAAGGTGCCTTAAACCGGGCCGGAACGTTGTCCACACTGGCTGGCAGCGGTTCTCCAGGGCTCCTCTCCCTACCTGGAGATACCAGGGGTTGGATCCTGGACCTTCTGCACACAAATGAGGAGTTCTCCCACTGAGCTACAGTCCCTCTCCACTTCCTCTTCATATTACTCTATTTATTTATAAAGTGCCTAAAATTCCTAGGTAAAATACTACTACTACTACTACTACTACTACTACTACTAATTGGCCATGCCAGCAGACTGACACTCATAAGGGAACAAGAAACCTTGTACAAATTACAAGTACATTATTCTTGTAATTATCATTTGATAACTTGAATGTGAGAAGCTGCTATTGCAACATATCAAATGATCAATCATCGCGGATCATTTCCTCTTATCACACCAAACAATTCTCCAACAACAAGAGCCAGGCTGGGAGGTGATGATAGGCCAATCACGTATCGACTATCACTTATCCAGTGTCGGCTCCCCCCCCCCCCACCCACCCCGGTGTGTCAGCTATCATGTAAAATGAGCATGCAGATTCGTGCTGCCTGGGACACAAATCAACACATTTTTCTTCCTTGCATCCTTTGCAAATGTAGCCTTCTCCTGAAAATAGCGTGCCTAGGGGGGATGCGCTTGTCTATCTCTCCAGAGTCTAGTGCCAATCAAGGCCAGCTGCTAATGAGAATCCCAGTCCCACCAAAGTAAATCCCATAAGGCTGCAATCCTATGTACAGTATGTTTAGACAGAAATGTGCCCTTCATCTCCCTGCCAGCAACGGGACAGGAAGGATGATGAGAGGGCTTCCTGTCCCAGTTGAGCCATGCCTCAGCCTCGCCGTCTTCCTGAGCTCTGGGGTGTTCTTGTATCCTTCGCCATGCTTTGGGCCTGACTTCCGATTCCCTCCGGCTGTGTCATCTGTTTCTGATCTGCTCTTCGTTACAAACAACTTGCTGGTCCCTGGCTCACTCCAAACTGCTGCCCACAGTCCAGCCCTGACTGTTACTCACACATCTTGCGAAGTGCTTTCAGGCCCTTAGGGAAGCGCTATAGAAATCCTTTGGGCTGGGAGCGCTGTCCATGCGTACAGCTGTTCAAGTGCTGTGACTGGCCCTCCCTGAAAGAGGGCGGGGTGCCACATCCCAGTAGGTGCAACATCGAAGGCTGAATTACAGCTTCATGAAAACAGGTCCTTGAAAACATACTTCTCATTTAAAAAAAAAGAGGTTTATGCTCATTGAGCATGAAAGAGAAGCAGATCTTACAGCAAAGCAAAATGTTCCCTTTAAAAACAACGCATTTCTGGATTATATATATTATATAATGTCTACTTTCAAGGAACTGCCAACAGGGTGAGCTGGATAGGCAAAGGGTTATTTACCAAAATCGTTTGAATGCCTCTGGCAAAACCCCACTCTGCCAGGACATGTCCAATTTGCGAGCAAAGCAGGGAGGCTGAAACTCACTGAATAAATTACCTGTTGTTAATTAATTATTCACCCAGCTCTAGTCATTGTCTCTGGATCAGTGAACTATAATTTGTAGCTTAATCATGGATAGCTGTAATATATGTAAATTCTGTACCCATAAACTATTCAGCTTGGGCAGTGAAGGATGGAAAATGCTTTGACTTAGCAGAGAATCGGAGGGAACTTGAGCAGTAAAGCATTGGAGCGCCATTTGTGAGCGACATAATTGGAGTCCCTCACAGCAAACTATTAGCTTGGAGCGCTGCTAAAGTGAACCTGATATTTATTTGCACACCACCCAAATGCCTGTAATTACAATGGGAAGAGGGAGGCGGAGCGAGAGGCCGGGTTTGGAGGGACCCCCCACGGCTGTAATAGAGAGCGGCCGCTTATGCCTCACTCAAAAGGGGGGGGGGAAGTGGAGGAAAGAGGATGCTGTTTTGCATACAATTTGCATGTGCATCTATATCTACAACGTATACATATACACATACATAGACATCACTCTGCATATATGTTGTACTACAACTCCCAGTATCCCCCAGCAAATGGCGAAATCCACTGATGTCATTCCGTGAACGCAAATAATCCCAGCAGAGTTCCACCAAATTTTCAGTTGTGAAAACACTGGAGCGTTTCACTAGCAGAGTGTCTGGTGCTTGCACAATGGTTTCCACAACAGCTTGTGCGACCGATTGCACAATACATTGCACAATGGCTTGCACAAGCCATCGTGCAATCAACCGTGTAAACTTAACTTTAGCTGGAACCTCGCTTGGCGCGTAGCTCAGAGCCTAGTTTCCGCTGGCACAACGTCACCTGCTGGATTCCGCCCCAAGTTCAGTTTCCAGAGACACACGGTCAACAGCCTGCACAGGTAGGAACAGTGGCCACCTGGTCACGGCCTCCCCGTTAGGGTAAGACGTACAACGTTTCTGTTGGGAGTTGGCGTCCAACGCATCTTCAGGGCACCAGGTTAGGAAAAACAGGTAGTGTGGCACATTCAGAAATAATTACTATATTCTAAATAGAAGTGCAGTCCACACCCACTCATAAAAAAAGAAAAAGGAAAAAGAAAAAGGAATAAAGCTATATAGGGAACCTCTGATCTTGGGACAAAAACAATGAGAGACAGGATCGGAAAGCTTTATGGTGCAATAATTCCACAATAAGTCCGGAAGGAGCCACAAGGCCCTCTGGCTTGTATCCAGCAGCAGCTCTGCTCTTGCAGAAAACGATTCTGACGGGGGGTTCCGATCCAGTTCCCCCTGAAAATACTGCTGCTCTGGGGGGATCTGCTGCTGTCCGTTACTGCTACCAAGTAAGCCTGCAAAGAGGTCCTATCCTTCCCAGCCATCCCACCCCATCCACCCCCAAAATCCCCTTCAGCCAGCTCTGGCTGGGCCTCCTGCTGTCCAGAGCTGAGGAGTCAGGGGACAGGTTCGTAGAATCTTAAAATAGTAGAGTTGGAAGGGGCCTATGAGGCCATTGAGTCCAACCCCCTGCTCAATGCAGAAATCCACCCTAAAGCACACCTGGCAGATGGTTGTTTTCAATCTACTTACGTGGCCCATCGACGGCAGCCTCCTGCATCACATCTGATACTGTCCTGGAGGGGCTCTCATCCTGCCATAGATGCTTTTCAGGAGGAGGGTCGGACTGCAGCGGGGTAGGAGGGATCAGCAAAAACTGCCCCCGCCTGGCCACGTGCAGACAGAGTGCAAAGCCACCCCTGGATGTGACGTTTGTTGGTATTACTGCCACAAATTCACATGGGCAGCACCTTGGAGGGTGGCCCAGGCCAGGAAGGGTTAATATACCAGAGCCTTCGGCGAATAATCGGGACCTCTATCTATGCCAAGGACTTTTAAAACTGTAATTTTAAATGTTTTAGTATTGTAATATATTTAATGTATATTTTTAACTTTGTATATGTCTATTTATAGGTTTTAAATGTATATGTTTTGAATTTTGTAATGCCGCCTTGAGGCCCAGCATTGGACAAAAGGCGGGATATAAATAAATAAATATCATCATCATCATCATCATCATCATCATCATCATCATCATCATCACCATCAAGGCAGAGGAGGCCCTTTCCTGCCTCACTAAGGACTAGCCCCACTAGATGACCATCCTAGCTCATCTGCACTGCATGTGGGGCGAAGCAGCTCCTTGCCAAGATGACACAGCTTCCCCAAGCTGATAGAGTTCAGAGTAAAGGCCGAAAGCAGATGCGACTTTGAATCCGTGCCTAGCAGTTATGGCTTCTTCTTTTTGCTTTTTTTACCCTAGTGTAGGCACTGGGGCCCCAATCCAGATATTAAAAGCCCCCCTCCATACACAGGCACTACACCCCCTCCCCTGATCCAGAACTTCCTACCCTCCCCCCACAATGCAAATGTCCATATCCAGAGTTGGCCACCTGCGCCTACTCTAGAGTAAACATGAAAAAGACGTAGGCTCTAGATACACATTTAAAGTAATGTCTGTTTTGGCTCTCAGTTAGGTCTTTTCTTTCTAAGGCACCGAAGATCTGATCATTACACCTTTGGGGAGAGTTTAATTAACACCTGGCTATTAGTCATGCTCTCCTGTTGCCCCATTGAAGGCAATGAGAAATCCCATTTCCCCCTCTTCTCCCTTTAAAACAAATCCAGATACCCTAATCTTTGCTAGCCAACTGTGAGGGAAGTGGTACAAGGCACCATCCTGACCTTTACCACGAGTGCGTATTTTCATACGTTTCCCATTCTGCCACTTCTTGTCCATTTAGCAAGGCTGTAAACAACGGGAAAAGCTGAACGGCCCCCGGCCTGCAAATTGCAGAATGCTGAAAAGGTCAAAATGGCGCAGCAGAATGTTACTATCCTGTAATTTACAGCGCATATGAGCCATTCACGTTCTCATCACTCATTCTCATGACAAGCCTTGTGAAAAGAACATAAAAGTCACACTGTGGATCCATTTCTAAAGCTAGAGTTTTGTTTTGTTTTTTAAAAAATAAGGATGAGAAAGGGCTGTAAACTTCATCTACTTTTAATTTCGATTCCTCCCCCTGGCATATAAATGCTCCCCCACCCCCATGCCATGCATCAAATATATCTCATCAAAATGCAAAACTGGCAAGTTCTCAAAACCTAACCAAGAGCAAGAAAGGCTTTTCATCCAATGTCATTTCCTATTTGTTGTTTTGTAGAAATTGGTTTAAATTGCAAATCAGTCCAATGCATTCATTAATGGAAAATGGAAAATCTCTTGCATTGTTAGAGATTGGGGGGTGGGGAGGTTTCCCACATTCCTCGTCTCTCCAGACAATCAGGTCAGTCTCTCAGCATTTTCTGATGCTTCCCAGAGGCCCGTGCACACGCCCTTTGAATCAGTGTAAGGGGGACAGGGTTGCATGGCTCATAATCACGGATGCCACAAGCACTATCCAATAGCCCTTCCCTCTGTTCCTCCCTCCTCCTCCTCCTCCTCCTCCTCTGTTTACTCTTACAGAGGGGAGAAGGACGAGGAAGGAGTAAAAATCCCCTCTCGTTCCTATTGTAACTACATGAAAAGTGCTACTAGAACAATACAGTACGGGGAACAATTTGAGAGCAACACCTTTCCAGTGTTTTCAGAGGAACCAAGTCTATGGATGGGGAAAATGTGTACGGAGGCTCTATACTTAAAACAGAGCTAGGTGAGTTTACAAAGCAGAAGGAGTTTATATGATACTTTGGGGAAAGTTTCCTAAGCAATCAAGGGCCTCATTTACACCAAGCAGGATATTACACTATGAAAGCGGTCTATAAGAGGCAGGAGCCACACGACTGCTTTATAGCGGTATTGAAGCGCACTGACAACTGTCGGGGCCCACTGGCACAGGCCATGTGCCGCTTTCATACCACTATATCCTGCTTGGTGTGGCTCCTGCCGCGTTCATACCACTTTCATAGTGATATATCCTGCTTGGTGTAGATGAGGCCAAGGTGTCCTCAAACATGGTAGTGATGGTAACCGAGTCACAGACAGGAGGAAAGACCGCAACAAACAGTGAACGTAGAGCAGGCGAAGAAAAAGAAAGACTTTGCCAAGGATGGCAAAACCTTGCCCGTACACCTGTCTGGCTAAGAGCCAAGTGAAGCATGGGAAAGCTGGGAAGAGGAGGAAGAGGAGGAGAGCTGGGATTCCAGCCATTGCCCGGGGTGGGGTGGGGTGGGGTGGGGTGGGGTCCCCTTCTCCAGGTCTGACTGGTAACACTCTACATAGCACCCACTGAGGATGAGATACCCTGATGCCCAACGCTTCTGCAAACGCTCCTCCGTCTCTTGCACACGGCCAAATGAGCGTGCAGGAACATGTCTGTTATCAAAGGGCTACGCGATCCTCCTAAAATAAATGCTGTGAGTCAGAATGTATGAATGAGAGACTGATCAAATAACTCTTGCTGGCCATCTTAAATTGCTTCTGTCTTAGCTTGATGATAGGAAATTAATGTAACTTGGAGAATGTACTTTTTCTCCGGCTCGTGAAATCTCATTCTAAATTTCTAGCAGAGAGAAGGGGAGGGGAGACAAAGCAAAGGGCAAAGCAGTTCCAGCTTTCTTTCTTTCTTTCTTTCTTTCTTTCTTTCTTTCTTTCTTTCTTTCTTTCTATAGCGCCATCAATGTACATGGTGCTGTACAGTTTCCATCTCAGCTTGACAGGATTGGTTTGTTCTTTGTCATCTTATAAAACAATGGAAGAAACGCTTCTTAGGAAGAACAAAGCCAACTATGGGTGTTCTCTAAGTCTGACGGCTGCAATTAGGTCACATTAGTAGTTGGATGTATTGAAGAACTTAGTTGCACTTTGAGCCAATATTCATAGTTGCTTTGCACATCAGCTGTAATTCATAAACACAGGGAACTAATACCTGCGATTCTTCACATCCAGAAGACACCTATATCCTTAAAAGCAAGAGCTGGTTATGAAAAGTGGGGAGCATGGGTGAAGAGTCCAGCATCTGACTTGCTAGATTGAGCAACCAAATCTGGGAGCTCACAAACAGTGCACACAGCCCCCAGGGACTGGCCTCCAGTAGCATTTTATGGAACTCAAGACCCAAGAGCCATTGTGAAACCTAATGGCCAATCACCTCCATTTAAAGCCAGTAGCTACCAGAATCGTCTCCTCTGGCAGTGTGTTCCAAGTTCAACTATGTCCCAGGGGAAGATGCACTTCCTGATTTCTTCCATTCTGAAGGAAAGGAAAGGAACCTCTCGTGCAAGCACTGAGTCATTACTGACTCTTGGAGGGACGCCAGCTTTCGCTGACGTTTTCTTGGCAGGCCTTATAGCGGGGTGGTTTGCCGTTGCCTTCCCAGGCTGTTATTACCTTTCCCCCAGCTAACTGGGTACTCATTTTACCGACCTCGGGAGGATGGAAGGCTGAGTCAACCCAAGCCGGCTGCCTGAAACCAGCTTCCGCTGGGATCAAACTCAGGCCGTGGGGAGAGTTTCAGCTGCAGAAACTGCTGCTTTACCGCTCTGCGCAATCTCCCACTAAATGGTTTCTTTGGATGACCCTGGTTCTAATATTATAGAACGAGGGGGAGCGAAATCCCTCTCCCTCTCTTGCTCGCTCCACTTTCTCCACACCACACCACACACACATCTTCATATGCACCATGGCTCATGCTGCCATCAATCCAATTATGAAGGTATCCCAATACCTTTCACCGGCTTCCTCGTCCCATGCACAGTGAAAACTGGCTGCTGCATGCACTATTTCAGGCATCGATGGACGTCCATCCCTGCTTCTATCATCTCCTACAATGAGCTGCTTCATATTGAATAGCCAATTAACACCATTCCTTGACGTTACACAAACCCATTTCCTTAAAAGGCTGTTGCAATAAATCCCACCCTTAGACACCAGAAAGCAGCAAACTGATTTGCATGTCAACACAACACAGGCAATAAACGCTTCCTGGATCATTCAGCCTGTTATTCCCAGAAAGCCACTTACCCAGCTGGACCTCCAAGATGCTTGTCTGGTTCTCCACAGGGTACAAAGGCTGGGGAGGCCTCTTCGTAACTAAAGCTAGGAGGAGGAGGAGGAGACAAGAGAGGGAGAAATGAGCCAAACGGCGGGAGAGCGGAAAAGGCACGTCGTGGCACATGGCTACATCGCTGTAGACCCGACGGGGCACAAACGTTCACGGAAGTGATTCCGGGCGTGTTGCTCCACAGTAGCACTTCCCTGGAGGCTTTTGCCCTGTAGCAGCTTATGAGCCAGGGCCACTGGCAGGACAAAGGTCAGGATTCTCCCCAAACCAGTTTCATTGGGGCCTTTAGCACAGCCAGCTCCAGAGGTGGTGATGGGGAAAGCATCTCCCCAGACAAGCAGCCTTTTGGGATCCTGAGGTTACTTGACAGAAACACACTTTTCACATACAAGTTAGAATCATAAATTGGAAAACTGACCCCCCCCCCCCCCAATGTGTGTGTGTGTGCATTGCCACTGCCCCACAATTTCCCTTCTTAATTTTAAACAAGGTATGAGTTGCCTTGGACTGAATCAGACCAATGGTCCGTCTAAGCCCTGCATTTTCGTATTCAAGAGAAAATCAGTCTATTTTAGGGACACCAGAGGAAGCTCCCTGAGCTTCCAGAGCTCTCTCCCCACCCTGGGGGTGCGAACTGGTTCAACTCGATCTGAAGCACGTCAGGCCCAGCTCACCGCATTCCAGGTCCCCCTCCCCCCCAAATCTCCATTCACACAAATTGTGCCCACGATATGTTTAATTTGTTATGGTTTTATTCTTTGCTGCTGGGTTGATCTTGGTTTTCATCTGCACTTTTTTGTTTTTGTTTTCATGTTTGTATCTTGTTTATACACTGCCCAGATTCCTTTGCCTATTGGGTGGTTTGAAAGTACAGTCAGTAAATAAATATAAATAAACAACTCTATTCTGTCCAATTTCTGCATCAGTCTGAGGTGTTTTTTTTTAAAAAAAAAGCACAAAAGTGCACATTCAGTTTTATATACTACATCCCCTAACATATGACTTTTCTATGCAATTTTCTGTAACATAGTTTGCATGCAATGCCCCTTAATGTATGCATTTTATTTATTTATTTATTTATTGCATTTCTATAGTCCAATGGCCGAAGCTCTCTGGACAGTTTTTGTATGCAACCTTTGTGTTGAGTAGTGCATCACAAAATTCAGAGAAGTACACAGTCTGAAAGATAACTGTGTTCCAAATTGCATATCAGTCTAAGTCAAACAGAAGTGCTCTGCATTTTTTGCTACACATTCTCCACTGCTCTTCTCATAAAATAACATTCCAACCAATATACCCATTAAAATCGGACTTTCAGTTCTGACCAGCAATTTCTTACTATTCCAGATCCTAATGATATATATTCAAAAGGAAAGACTGGTTTACCCGGTGGCATCATGAAGGGATCTACTCACAGTTGCGTTGCCCCCATGCACAATTTTATTTGAGCTAAATTTGCGAGAACGAGGCCGCTCAAAACACCTTATTTCACACAGAAATGCAGCAATTGACCCCGAGGAGACATCAGCAACACAATTAGATTACTTTTGGATTAGCCTAGGAGTAGAAAGTTGCTGGCAGGAAAAATAGATAGAATCAATATCTTTTGCTAAGTCTCGTAGGACCTCTGAATGCTGTTAGAGGAAGAGTTGTCGATGCTCCCTAATCGTAGCTTTCTTTCTATTGATAATTTTCAGAAGCTGTGGGATGGATCGTTGCACAATTCTCAATGTCTAATTCACTCCAACAGACCCTGCCAATGGGAAACTGGAGAGACCAATCACTAAGGTCTAACCCAAGGGACTTGAAATTAGCCCTGACTACACAGTGAGCTCAAAAGGTATGGAAAATGAACACACATAGACAAGGCGGCATCTCATTGCTGCATCGCGGGATGTGAAGGTTAGTTTTTCAGGCCATGGTGAGTGGCCAGGAACCCAGGCCATCAAGACCTCTTCAGAGAAAGAGGCATGGGGCCCAGCCAGGCAACCCAAGACAATCCCAGGGCTCACAAGAGCCCCGTGCAGTGCCAGGTCCAAGTCTCTGAGGGCCCCTGAAAGACACCCTTTCCCTGGGCCCCCTCCTTCAGTGAACCTGCCTTCCCACCACCACTGCCGCAGGCGATTCCTCCTCCTCCTCCTCTTCCTCATCCCTGCCACCACTTGCTTGCTTGAGAGGCAGGGAGCCAATGAGCAAGCAGGCTGTGGCCCCTGCTGCTCCTACTTCTCACCACCTTTGCGGTGTGGGTCAGAATGAGAGGCGGGTGGACGAGGGAGTGAAGAGGAGGAGTAGCTCCAGGGGGCTGCTGCCAGTGAGCCCCTGCAGGGGTGTGGGCCCTTGGTTGGGGCCCAACCATGCCTACCCTTGATGTGACCCTGATCCATTATATTCTGAAAGTGCCTTAGAGCATGGATGTCTCAGCTGGTCTTCTGATAGCCCCTCTGATCACACCCCAAGCCCTGCCTTGATTCTCCCTCTTGACCTCAACAATGAATGCATCGGTGGAGATGGTGGCGGCCAGGAGGATCTATTGCCATGCATCTTCTCGGGTGGAAGGCTGTCTTTGAGGGGTGGAGAAAGATCCAGCTATAGACAATGACCCAAAGATGACCAAGAAGGGGAGGAGCCGCACAGTTGGTGCCCAAAGTAGAGAACAACAATGAAAATACAATCGATAACAAAAATAGGAAATAAGAAGATAAGAAAAACCTACAGCCTGGGTGCAGCTCACGTGAAGGCCCTGCCCCACATCGATTCCCCAATTAGGCTTTTAGAGGCTTAAGAGTCTGCAGTAAATGGATATATTCAGGGTTCTTTTTTCTCAACGGCAGATGTGGAGATGTGGGACAAGAGCAGGTGACTGGGAGTGACAGACGCATGCTGCCAAGGGCATTCATGGCACAGTGTGTGTGTGTGCGCGTGTGTGTGCGTGTGTGTGTGCGTGTGTGTGTGTGTGTGTGTGTATATATATATATATATATATATATATATATATATATATATATATATTCCATTTGACATTTCTTCAGGTTCTGCTTTCCCCCAACACTCCCATCTCTCCTCATGAAAACTTTGTCAATAAATAATAAGCTAGGAAAAAGAAAGTCAAGAGTCACTGAACCAGAAGTACATGGAATGATGTATAACCTAATATCAATCATTTTATTTAAAGCAAACTCTTTAGAGAAATCATTGGCTGTTTGGTCTTGGCTGGCTGTAAAGATGAGACATGAGCTGATTTCCCTTTGCCTCACGCTTACAGCCGGGGGGGGGGGATCTTATCGCCAGAGGCAGCACCAGAGAAGACCGTAGGTTTTCTCCCTCCTCCCTGTAATTGTTGCACAGGGTTGTCGTCGCCCCCCCCCCCCCCGCTTCTTTGGGAGGACTTGGAGAAGATGCAACCTGGAAAGTGCAGAAGGATACAATTGTTAAAGGAAAGTGGGAGACCTGAAGGATCATTGAGGTTATTGGCTTTCTAACACCCCCATCGAGGAGAATGTGATGGATGGCAGTTCCGCAATGTAGCAGCAGCAGCAGCGGGGCAGGTGGGGCAGGGCGTGGGGGCAAGCCAGTTATCCTTCTTTCTAACATCAAGGTTCCAACCTATGCTAGAAAGCATCAAAACTTAGTATTTTCCCCTATGAAGTTAACTAGCTCCAGTAGCAGGCTGAACGTGTATGTGGACTGGCTTCGAAGCCTGTTGTGTGTGCATGCGTGGACCAATGTGGTCCCCTCCGTGGTGGTACAGAACAACTGAGAGGATGAAGAAGGGCCTGTGATCTTCAGGCAGGCGAAGCTTTCCTGCCCAGCCTAGCCAAGACATGAGTATTTGAGTCATGAGCATATGAAGGGCTGCCTCCCCGTAAGCTAGGCCCTTGATCAATGGGTCTCTGCCAAATGAAGCTCCCTGTGTAACCACTAGGAGTGTGAAACTTATGGTCCTCCAGAAGCCACTGGATTCCAAATCCCATCAGTCCCAGACAACATGTCAGCTGGTAACAGAACTTGTAATCCTTATCTAACAATATCTTGGGGGGCACAGGTTCTAGTATGGCCAGGTGTCCTACTTTACAGAAGACGGTCCTCTGTTTTGGAGAGCTGGAAGAGGACATATGTCTTTTTTGAATGTGTCTCCTATTTGGTGTGCTGCCCGGTCCAAGCCTGGTTTAAAGTAGGGATGTGCTCCGCTTCTCCTCAATCCGGAGAAGCAAGAGCGGAGCAGGGGGCTTCGCCTACCCTTAAGGCGGAGGCGAAGAGGATTGGGGGACCCGCGGAGCGTTGTGGAGCAGATCGAGGTGAAGGCGGATTCTTCGCCTCGATCTGGAGCTCCGCCAAAAAGGTAAGTGGGGTTTACTTGGCCCTGCCATGATGGCGGCAGGGCCAGGTAAATCCCCTCCCTCCTCTCCCTTACCTGTGTCCGTCCGCGGTCCCGCAGCTGCTTCAACTGAGCCCAAGGCCTCAAACAGGAAGACTAGGCCGCCCTCGGGCTCAGTTGAAGCAGCCGTGGGACCGCGAACGGACACAGGTAAGGGAGAAGAGGGAGGGGGGTTTACCTGGCCCTGCCGCTGCCGCCGCCCGTGTGGCGATGGCGGCAGAGCCAGGTAAGGGACCAAGGGGGAGGGGGTCTTACCTGAATCCGGCCGCGGTCCCGCGGCTGCTTCAATTGAGCCCGAGGGCGGCCTAGTCTTCCTGTTTGAGGCCTCGGGCTCAGTTGAAGCAGCTGCGGGACCGCGGACGGACACAGGTAAGGGAGAGGAGGGAGAGGGGTTTACCTGGCCCTGCCGCCGCCCATGCGGTGATGGCGGCAGAGCCAGGTAAGGGACCAAGGGGGAGGGGGGTCTTACCTGAGTCCATCACGGCCCATCCCAGCTTTACTAGAGCCCGCGGCTCAACCAGGAAGACTAGGCCGCAATCGGAGCCTACAGTTCCTGGTTGAGCTGCGGGCTCTAGTGAAGCTGGGATGGGCCACGATGGACACAGGTAAGCGGGAGGAGGGAGGGGGGCCTTACCTCACGCCACTCCCCGCCACTGTGGAGCTCCGATTCGGAGCCAGAGCTCCGCAGCGGAGCGGAGTGGCCCCCAGGTGGATCGAGGCGGGGCGGAGCGGGCCTGATCCGCAATTTGCGGATTGGCCGCAAAGAGGATCAGGGGGGTCCGTGCATACCCCTAGTTTAAAGTCAACAAACCTTATGGACGGAGTTCAGGGAGGGTCTTGAAGTTGCGCATCTGCAGGACAGCAGACTGAGCAGTCGGGCAGGAAAGTCACCAGGCCAATCTTCTCCACTATGGAAAGAGGTCTTGCATTTCTATTTAAATTACAGCTATTGGCTAGTATCCAATGTTAGTCCTATTGAGAAGAGACCCATTATTTCATTTGGTCTACTTTACACAAGACTAACATTGGATGCTACCCATTATTTCTAAATTTGCACCCACAGTATGAGTGGAAGTGTTCCTTCATCTTTCACCACAGGGCTTATTCCAAAAAGCACACGTGTCACATCATTTATTTATTTATTTATTTATTTATCATACTTATACCCCGCTCCTCAGCCAAAAAAGGCTCTCGGAGCGGCTTACACTTAGCAAAAAAGACAGTCCCTGCCCTCAGGCTTACAATCTAATAAAGACATGACACACATGGAAAAGGAGTCAAGGAGGGAGGGAGGGAGGAGAGAGAAAGAAAGAGAGAGAGAGAGAGAGAGAGAGAGAGAGAGAGAGAGAGTGTCCAGCAGGAGCAGGCCCCGATATTACTTCTGCCTGCTCCTGTCCCCTCGTTCCTTCTTCTTCCCCACAGGGCCAAGATGGCAGTTTGCCCTGTGGGGGGGGGGGGAAGAGTCCAACAGGAGCAGGCCCCGATATTACTTCTGCCTGCTCCTGTCCCCTAGGTCCTTCTTCTTCCCCACAGGGCCAAGATGGCAGTTTGCCCTGTGGGGGGGAGGGGGAAGAGTCCAACAGGAGCAGGCCCCGATGTTACTTCTGCCTGCTCCTGTCCCCTAGGTCCTTCTTCTTCCCCACAGGGCCAAGATGGCAGTTTGCTCTGTGGGGGGGGGGGGGAAGAGTCCAGCAGGAGCAGGCCCCGATGTTACTTCTGCCTGCTCCTGTCCCCTCGGTCCTTCTTCTTCCCCACAGGGCCAAGATGGCAGTTTGCTCTGTGGGGGGGTGGGGAAGAGTCCAGCAGGAGCAGGCCCCGATGTTACTTCTGCCTGCTCCTGTCCCCTAGGTCCTTCTTCTTCCCCACAGGGCCAAGATGGCAGTTTGCTCTGTGGGGGGGGGGGGAAGAGTCCAGCAGGAGCAGGCCCCGATGTTACTTCTGCCTGCTCCTGTCCCCTCGGTCCTTCTTCTTCCCCACAGGGCCAAGATGGCAGTTTGCCCTGTGGGGGGGAGGGGGAAGAGTCCAGCAGGAGCAGGCCCCGATGTTACTTCTGCCTGCTCCTGTCCCCTCGGTCCTTCTTCTTCCCCACAGGGCCAAGATGGCAGTTTGCCCTGTGGGGGGGGGGAAGAGTCCAGCAGGAGCAGGCCCCGATGTTACTTCTGCCTGCTCCTGTCCCCTCGGTCCTTCTTCTTCCCCACAGGGCCAAGATGGCAGTTTGCCCTGTGGGGGGGAGGGGGAAGAGTCCAACAGGAGCAGGCCCCGATGTTACTTCTGCCTGCTCCTGTCCCCTCCGTCCTTCTTCTTCCCCACAGGGCCAAGATGGCAGTTTGCCCTGTGGGGGGTGGGGGAAGAGTCCAGCAGGAGCAGGCCCCAATGTTACTTCTGCCTGCTCCTGTCCCCTCGGTCCTTCTTCTTCCCCACAGGGCCAAGATGGCAGTTTGCCCTGTGGGGGGGGGGGGGAAGAGTCCAACAGGAGCAGGCCCCGATGTTACTTCTGCCTGCTCCTGTCCCCTCGGTCCTTCTTCTTCCCCACAGGGCCAAGATGGCATTTGCCATTTGCCTGCATTTGATGTTTTTCTCTGCATTTGAATGTGTGAATTAGGGACTCATGTCCGTCCGCATTGCTTGCCACTCGCTGCTGCCCACCCATGCTGTCCTGCTGCCCACCCATGCTGTTCACCCATGTCCACTGCACTGTGTGAGCCACCGTGCAGTCCATGGGCACCTCACTAAGCTGCCATTTTGTGAGAAAATCGTGGGTTGATTTTTTGCATAAATGTAATGTTGTGTAAATGGTGGCCATAAACGGGCCACTTATGCAACATTACAGGTGTGAATAGACCATTTTATGGAAAAGACCTTTTTTGGAAACAACGAGCTGCCATTTTTATGCTCTCTGAGGGGTTGGGCGGCTGCATGCTGCTCACTGGGTGGCTGTGGTCTGCATAGTGTCTCGTCCTGGGAGATGAATTGGGGGTGGTGATGTCTGTGGAATGGAGACCAGAAGGCTGAGTGGGAGGGAGGCATCCACTGGACTCCATCCCTCTCTCAGACTCATGAGACATCCCTAGTGCGAATGCACTCCATTAAACATCACTGTGTTTGAAGAGAGATAAAAGTTCCCTTTGTGGAGTTAGATCCATGACTGTCCATACATACATGGAAGCCATCACTTGAGGTTGCAGTTTTCAAATGTTGGGCATGAATGTGTGAACCTGCCCTCAATGTAGCAAGAGTGCAGAAACGTTAAATAGTATTAAAAACATTTGTTATCTGTGTGGATAGTGTCATTATCTAGTTTGGTCACTAGGTGGCACTGGACTTACATCTGGGTGGAATCAGAAGTGTCCTGTTCCTGTTCCTCTGTTCTTGTTGGAGAGAGAGAGAGACAAAGACTGCAACGCTCCCCATGATGTTATTTCAACAGCATTTGGCGTTGGACTATTTTCTGGATAGGCAGACATGTCTCCACCCCGAGATCCATACAGAGGTAACATCTTTGAATATAGCTCACTATGAATCATATATTATATTTGCCTTTTAAAACCCCTTCTATTAACACCCCATTATTTTCATTTTACTTCTAGCTATCTTCAGCTAACAAGAAAAGTGGGTAGTACTGTTTAAAGATGACTAGTGGGATACCCAGCTGCATTCTGGGCTCTAGAAATGAATTAGAGGTGGATGCTTGCCCCCAAATGTCAAGCTTTCTCTGTTGGTCAGTTAGTGATATGATTGAGCCAGAAAGCTAGATATAACTATTAGGCAGAGAAGACGCATGTTCCTGAGACTCCATAACGCCGTAGGCTTGGGGCTCAGGGAAAACTCGTTGCTAAACACCACATTCATGTTGATCCCTTACAACACTTTAAATTATAACTTTCATGAATGGTGTAAAACACATTCAGGGAGAAAGTGGTCATTGAACCACACAGATATGTGAAATAAGTAACCCAAGGCTGAAGTGAGTACAAGGACTATTTCTAAGAAAAGAATAGGGTGCGGAACAGAACAGCTTTCCTCTAAGAGCTTATGAAGGATTTCTCAATGTGCAGGTCAGTAATGGCAGATCAGATTCCTTGGAAATACAATTTGCTCATCACTCCTGAACTCCTGCCATACGCCATGGCTGGAGAGTGTTTTATGGTGTGCATTCTGGATCTTATCCTGCTGTTTCCATCGTGCAGGCAGGACCCACCTCTTTCACCACAGGGATTAGCACCTCCTAAAATAAATGGCCCAGGGCAGTTCTGGCGACTTCCATTGTGAGAGTGTTTCCACCCATTTCCAATTCCTGTCCAAAGCACAAAATCCCCATTGCACAAGCAGTGGGTCCCTGGAGTACTTGGTCAGTGTAGGATACTCCAGAGAGGGCCGAAGGGGCAACGTTTGAGAAGGGCCTGGATTCTCTAAACATTGTCTCGCTGCTCCTCTTGTGCCCGATTCCCACCCGTGCAGTTCACACTGTGCGAGTGGGAAACTTGTGCAAACTGGGCAGCAATCAAAAAAGGAGATTTGCACAACTCTCCCCAATTTTGCGCAAATCTCCTCCACAGACTAAAGTGTCCTGGGAAAATCTATTGGTGAAATTTGTGCAAATTAGGAATTCTGTGCAAATTAAACTGGGAATTGCGAATGAACATAGCAACATAAGAAGAGCCATGCTGTGCAATTAGTTTTTTAAATGGGGAGACACGGAGGAATTGCTGTACGTTCAGCAGACTAAGGATTAGTGATGCCGCTCACTGAATTTTGTAATTAATCAACTTTCTGGTTGAACTTTGCCTCTTCGAGCCTGGACCAGTGTTTTATGAACTTGCTATTACATTTGGCACTGATTAGGAGCCTCTGACCATGCACAGGATGTATCTCAACAATGCCGTTTCTGTGCATACGCTGAGTGGGTTGGTTGAACTCTTGAATGGTCTGTGGTGCCCATGGCTGCTATGCGCATTGTCCCAGCTCAGGCTTGGCAAGAAGGAGAAGGGATACTCTATGGGCTCGTTTTATTTACTCCACCATATACCAGCAATCAGCAATGGTGATCAGCAATCACATAATATATGAAGGTGACATGAAAGCAACCAATCAGGAAAGGTGTGTGTAAAATGGTGACCCCTGATGCCATGACGGGGTATACATTTCCAAACTAGACCTCCCAAGATGCACTTTGACACTGTACATGTGCAAATGCCAGTCCAAGCTTACATGGGTGAGTTTGTTATTATCCGAGGAAATAGCGGATTCCCCTGGAGTAAGTCCTCCTGTCACTGGTCAGGATTCCAAATATTTTGCTTCTTCCATTTTTGACATTTCATGGGGGTGGGCAGAAGAGGCAGGGAAGGCGAGAACTCTGAAGTGGGTGAGGGCAGGGCTCTGCTTACCTTCTCAAGTGTAGGAGGTGGCCAAAGGATCATCTTTTTATATCTTCTGTTTGCTTTCAAAACAGTGCCGTCACAGAGTCACTGGACTTTTTACAGAGAGGCTCTCCAGGCCTGCAACCTAGGAGAGTGTGCAATGACCCCATGGGACTTTAGGAAGCACTCCCTTTGTGCACAGATCCCCATGACGCACTGAGAACAAATGGGGCATTTAAAGTAGAACACACACACGCACCCCTTAGCCACCTGCTATATTTACAAGGGTAAAGGCAACCCCTGTCTTGCCACCCAATGAGACAAGTATTGAAAATTCTCTCCTGCCTTGCGAAAGGGTCAGAAAAAACGCCTCTTTCAGAGGGAGAGAAAAACATTCATGGAAATATAGTTCAGGGCACAGTACAGCACAACTCTTCACTGTGACAATAACTGACAGCACAGAGTGCAATGAAGAGTAGATACCTCTAGGTAGTACTGGCAGATTGTCATTTTGCTATTGAAAACCAAGCTAGGTCCTCCAGAAAGGATCCAAAATGAAGGATGGATAAATTATGAAAATAGACAGCAGAGCACAGGGGTGAGGGTGAGGGAGGCAGGAGGAAATCTTTCGTTTCCTTCCCTGTCATGAAGAAATGCCAGCTTCCTTCCTCTAACCAAAGGTTCTGGCACTGTCTCCCCGTTAATCAACAGAAGGCATCTCCTACCAGTTTTTCAAGACCCTGGCATAGATTTTGACAGCAGATCCTGCATGTTTGAATAGCATCCACTGGGGCAAAATCGTGGCATGCCAAAAGCTTTGGCAGAAATTAATTCATCTCTGAAGCCCAATTCTATGTTTGCATCCAACTAAAAAATACAAGCTCCCAGAAAGATCCGGAGTGCCAAAAACAAGCATTTCACATCCTGGTTGTGTTGCTCACACTTTTGTGCCTGATGTGGAAAAAAAATTCGACCAGAGAGAGGATGGGGGAGGCCACAACCTCAAGCATGTCACTGAAAAAGAAGGGCAACACTTTGGGCTTTGATAAGACCACGGGGTTCTGTACCAAAAGACTGCAGCATATCTTCGCCTGTTAACAAGGATGTCCCTGTTCATGCTTCCAGCCGGCCCCACCTTCCTTCTCAACTGTAAACACATCAAGTAGGCCAATTCATTCTAAGGTAGGCAGTCCAGACAGTGGCACGGGCCTCTTCTACAACTGGTAAACAACAGCTCCATAATATAGACTGACTTTCCTTACAGGAGTATTGTAAGGAATGCTGGAATGATGTATGGGATTCTTTCAATTCTTCCAGGAATTTTGAAATTTTCACACCTAAAGTTGACTTATCAAGCACTGGAGAACATCAGCATCTACATGGTTCCTTCCATCATCCAATCAAAAATATCTCATCTGGGTTCTTAGTAACCAATACTTAGGCTGTAGTTAGACCTAAGGTTTATCCCAGGATTGTCCTGGGGTCAAACCTGTTCATCTAAGTGCCACACAGGGCATCCAGTGCTCAGGCAGGGATGAACCCGGGATGATCCTGGGATAAACCTTAGGTCTAGCTACGGCCTTACTGAAGCTTTTTTTTTTCAGATGGGAAAGAGCCCTGCAAGTGTGGATAAATTTATTTATTTATTATTAATTATGTTTTGAATCTGCCCAATAACCAACATTCTCTAAAGGAAACATGGTTGGATATCTGTACATAATGCACACCTAAGGACTTGTTTCTTTCACTTGCATAAAATAAGTTTCTGACAAGCTGAAATGGACAGGTGCATTGCCCAGGGCAATAAAACGTTAGGACCACCTACACAGTGTCCTGCCTCAGGCTGAATCTGCCTTAGAGGGTCCCACCAGTCCAGTGTGGCAAGAAGGTGGCATATCTGATGAGGCTTGAGACAATCCATTACTGAGACTCATCCGGCATTTCTACATGATAGATGCTCCACACTCTAGGACCAAAGCACACTATGGGGGAAAGTGTTCTGAAAAAAGCCAGGTCCATGCAGCCCACAGGCCATGTATCCCCCCTCCCAGTTCAAGTGTCAGATTAGGCCTGGGGAAGCTGCATTAATTGCAATTCATTTATTATACTTCTATACCAGCCCATATCCAAAGCTTTCTTTGCAATTCACTTTAAAAAACAAACAAAAAAACCACTAAAACACATTACACAAAGAACAAAAAAGCATCTATACAAAACACATATATATGGACAGCACACACAGAGACAACATATATCTATTATTATTATTATTATTATTATTTATTTATTTATTTATTTATATAGCACCATCAATGTACATGGTGCTGTACAGATTATACACAGTAAATAGCAAGACCCTGCCGCATAGGCTTACAATCTAATAAAGTTGTAGTAAACAATAAGGAGGGAAAGAGAATGCAAACAGGCACAGGGAAGTGTAAACAGGTAGGGTGAAGCTAACAGTATAGAGTCAGAACAAACTCAGTATTTAAAAGCTATAGGGAAAAGAAAAGTTTTTAGCTGAGTTTTAAAAGCTGTGATTGAGTTGGTAGTTCTCAAGTGTTCTGGAAGAGCGTTCCAGGCGTAAGGGGCAGCAGAAGAAAAAGGACGAAGCCGAGTAAGGGAAGTGGAGGTCCTTGGGCAGGCGAGAAGCATGGCATCAGAGGAGTGGAGAGCACAAGCAGGGGAATAATGTGAGATGAGAGAGGAGAGATAGGCAGGAGCTAGACCGTGAAAAGCTTTGAAGGTCAACAGGAGAAGTTTATATTGGATTCTGGAGTGAATTGGGAGCCAATGAAGAGATTTCAGAAGTGGAGTGACATGGTCAGAGCGGCGGGCCAAGAAGATGATCTTAGCGGCAGAGTGGTGGACAGAGACCAGCGGACTGATGTGAGACGAAGGAAGGCCAGAGAGAAGAAGGTTGCAGTAGTCCAACCGAGAGATAACCAGTGCGTGAACGAGAGTCTTGGCAGAAGAGACAGACAAAAATGGTCGAATCCTGGCAATATTATACAGGAAGAAACGACAGGATTTAGCTACTGCCTCGATATGAGGAATAAAGGAGAGCGAGGAATCAAATATAAAGCCGAGACTACGAGCTTCCTTGACCGGAGAGAGCGTGACATCGTTGACAGTAAGAGAGAATGAGAGGTGAGGAGAAGGTTTAGGAGGAAAAACAAGCAGTTCAGTTTTTGCCATATTAAGTTTCAAACGACGATGAAGCAGCCAGGCTGAGATATCTGAAAGACATGCCGAGATACGATCGTGAACATCAGGAGAGAGTTCCGGAGATGAGAGATATAATTGTGTGTCATCGGCATACAGGTGATATTGGAGGCCATGAGATTGAATAAGCTTACCCAAGGGCAGCATGTATAGAGAAAACAACAACGGGCCAAGCACCGAGCCTTGCGGAACCCCTACTGAAAGGGGAAAAGAGGAGGACGAGCTGCCGTTAGCCGACACGCTGAAAGAGCGACCCTCTAGATAGGAGGCGAATCAGTTATGTACAGAGCCACAGAGTCCAAGGTCATGGAGGGAATCTAAGAGAAGATCGTGATCAACCGTGTCAAAGGCTGCAGTTAGATCAAGAAGAATAAGAACGGAATAATGGCCTTTAGACTTGGCAGTAAGAAGATCATTGGTGATCTTGGTAAGGGCTGTTTCAGTGGAATGCAAAGGACGGAATCCAGATTGAAAGGGATCCAGAGCAGAGTTACTAGAGAGAAAGTCAAGACAACGAGAGTAGACCACACGTTCCAGAATCTTTGAGACAAGGGGCAACAGAGAGACAGGTCGGTAGTTAGACAGAGATAGTCGATCAAGAGTGGGTTTTTTGAGAATGGGAGAGACTGTAGCATGTTTAAAAGCAGAAGGAAATGAACCAGAGGACAGAGAAGAATTAATGATGTGAAGCAAGGACGGGAGGATAGCGGGGATAAGATTAATAAAGACGCGAGAGGGAATCGGATCACGGGAACAAGTGGAAGGCTTCGACGAGCGCAGTATTTTAGACAGTTCATCAGCTGAGACCGAAGGGAACGCCGAGAGAGTTGCAGGAGGAACTGACAGGTGAGGAACAGGAGCTGGAAGCGGAACAGAGCTGGCCAGATCGGAGCGAATAGTTTGGATTTTAGCATTGAAGAAAGAGGCAAAGTCATTGGCAGACAGAGAGGCGGGGAGAGATGGTGGATTAGGCTTCAGAAGAGAATTGAAGGACTCGAAGAGCCGCTGAGGGTGGCTAGCATTTGACTGGATCAACGCTTAGTAGTGCCGTTGTTTGGCCAGTGAAATGGCAGAAGAGAAGGAGGAGAGAACAAATTTGTAATGGACAAAGTCCGCCCAGTCCTTGGTCTTACGCCACAGGCGTTCGGCTGCCCGGGAACAAGAGCGAAGGTAGCAAAGGAAAGAGGTGAGCCATGGTTGGGGTTGAGAGGGGCGAACTATCCGAGTTGTAGATGGAGCAAGATTATCAAGAGTTGAAGATAAGGAGGAGTTAAAGGAGGAGACGGCTGAGTCCAAGGAGACGGCTGTGAAGACAGAAGGAAGAGAGGAGGCTAGAGACTGAGAGAAAGCCTCATAGTTGATAGAATGCAGGTCACGACAAGGGCGTCAAGCGGGACGTGAAGGAGGGGGATTGTGAGTAATATTGAAAGAGACTAGATGATGATCTGACAGAGGAAAGTCAACAATAGAAAAGTCCAGGACAGAGCAGTTCTGAGTGAGGACAAGATCCAGACAGTGTCCAAGGGAATGTGTGGGTGCTTCAGACCAGAGCTTAAGATCGTAAGAGGAAGATAAGGAGCGAAATCGTAGAGCTGCAGCATCGTGAGGGTCATCTACATGGATATTGAAGTCACCCAAGATCAGAGTAGGAGAGTTGTCAGAGAGGAGAAAGGACAGCCACGAGTCGAGATCAGAGAGAAATTTAGAGGATGAGCCAGGGGGGCGGTACAGAACTGCAACCCTCGCTCCTCTTCGCAGCGGAGCGAAGAGTCTCACCACATGTGCCTCAAAGGAGGAGAAACAGTGTGAAGGTGGAATGGAAAGAGGCTGGAACTGGCACAAACTCGATAATAAAAGACCCACACCACCACCTCGATCCTCTGGGCGACTCGAGTGAGAGAAAGAGAGTCCTCCAAGAGAGAGGGCAGCTGAGATGGCGGTATCATGGGCAGGAAGCCAGGTTTCAGTTAGAGCAAGGAGGTGAAGAGATCTAGAGAAAAACAAGTCCGGGATGACAGGGGCCTTGGAAGCAATAGAGCGACAGTTCCATAAGGAACACGAGAAAGGCAGCTGGGAAGGGGGGAGACACCGAATAGGAACTAAGTTGGGAGAGATGAAATTGGAGCGAGCCATAGGGAACAGATATGAGGAGAAAGGAATTAAGAGAAGAAATGAGGAGAGAGATAGCAAGTAGGCAGGGAAGTAAAAGAGGCGCGGGACGGGATCAACCAGAGCTAGCCTGGCCAAGACCAGTAGCAGCAAGCAAGAAGGTAGGCACAGAGAAGTGCAGACAGATAGGGTATGTTAAGGCAGTCACATTGCCAAAATAATAACCCGACAGTGCAGGAGAACATGTCCTGAAGCAGAGGTAGTGAAGACCGGTCCGGGGCTGGGGTTCTTCCTCTGAGGTAAGAGTTCCGCCTGAGGGCTTCGTGCCCACGGCTGAGAGCCACAGGCCGAGAGCCCTAAAAACAATTTGTTAAACAATCAGTGTAAAACAATCAAGGGTCCAATTAAAACTCATTTTATGCTGCCAAATGCCTGAGGGAAGGTGCTGAAAAGATAATAATGTTGGTGCGAGGCAGGCCTCATCTGGGAGAACATTCCACCACAGAGAAGGCTCCCCTCTCCCTCTCTCTCCCTCTCCCCCTCCCTCTCCCTCTCTCTCTCATTGCTGCCCTCAGCCTCCCCCACAGGAGGCAACCAGAGGAGGGCTCTGGATGCTGAATGCATCTAACTCCCCCTTCCCTCAGGAAGGCCAGTCAATATCAGACTGTCCAGCCTACTTCACAGGATTATTTTGAGGGTAACATGGTGAGAGAAAAGGAATTATTTTCAAATCAGAATGGATTTTTATTTTATTTTTTTTAAAAAGACAAACCATTGGACTCAGGCATGAAAAATTAATATGGTAAAAAAGTAAGAGTCAGCCTAAGCAGTTCATTCGGGGTGGTGGTGGAGGAAGAGAAGCAGCATTGTTGCATTTTTTGAGTGATTTGGTAGCAATTTGACATTCCGGAGATTGAGCTGCCTTTCCTTGACTAACACAGCAATATCAACCTGACAAAATGATTACGCCGACATCCGTCATTTGATATAGCAGAAATACAGTCACTGTAACACAGAGCTGTCAGAGGATAAATGTCTCTGGCTTTGAAAATAAACATCTCACACTTATTTTCCATAAAACGTCTCAGCATTCAGCTAGGAGCAAGAGGGAGGCCTCATTATCCTGTGACAAAGTTCTGTTCTATTTGAAATTATTTATTCAAGTAGGAAATCCATCACTTGTCTGGAGCAGCTAGAGAGCGTAAATGACTCTCAGCATTAGATTCCCTGTTCCGGCACATCCTGCGAACTTTGCATTAAACTTTCAGCCTCTTCTCCTTGTCTTGGGAGGCAGGTGGCTGAAACCCTCGTTCTAAATAACCAAGCAAATAAATAAATCCCATTGCTGTGGATTCCCCTAGATTGGCACTGGTGTTCTCTGACGCATCAGAAATAAGACGGAGATCTGATCTCACTCTGTGTAGGACCACATTCACGCCGGGGACACACACGCTGCCCTCTGCCACTGGCCCGGAGAAGGAAGGGGTGGGGAGGCTGCGCTCCTCCCTCCCAGAAAGAGCAGGGCCACAAGGAAAAGACCAGCTTTGCCCCATCCACTGTCCTGAGGAGGGGCAGCTGCAGGGGGTTGATTTCTCCCCACCCTGTCAGAAACAACACAGGCGTCCAATTGCCAGTTGCTCTGGGGTTGCATCTGGGCCCCCTCCCTCTGGCAGGGAACAGGGTGGGGTGGGGCGTGTTTGTGTGGACATGCTTGCAATCTATTGCAAGCCATCTCAAAGTTCACTGAATCAAAAAGAGGGATATTCTTCTGCTAAATAGTTGGTAAATTGGTAGCTTAGGGGCAACTCTTTTACTCTACCGATGTCTTCCCTATCAGAGTACTTAGGTTTAGCTAACCAGGCCCTGGGGGCCATCTCTGGGTTCCCACTGAGCCGGTGTGTTTGGAAGACAGCCGTTAGCATCATAAAGGAGCCCTGGCTGGGCGTTCCACAGCAGGAGGGATCACAGTCCGGAGAGCCTTCCGCTCAAGGCCCAATGGGCTACTACACAGAACCCAAAGGGCCCCTAAGGGCGGGTCCTCACACCCTTGACTCCGCTGGGTGGCTAACCTGGCAGAGCACCTTCCTTCTCTCTAAGATCTGCCCTCGTGACAGTGGGCTCTTGCCCCTCTCCCTCCTCTTTGGGAAGCTGTTTCCCCATGGAAGGGCAAGGGGGGCATCCGTATCTGCCCTGGATGATTGTTATGGCCTTGGGAAGATTCTTCCCTGACTCCTGGAGACTCTTGGGGAATTTCCTCCCATGCTGTCAGACCCAACTGTTCTCCTAGCTCCACCTTTGAATCTGAATCGTAATCTTCAGGCAGTCCTGGCCCAATCCTGACATCAAGATTCCTCCTGGCAGGTGTGGGGGTTGGCCTCCAAGCCCCTCACTCTCTTGGGAAATCACCACGGTTATCCCCAATCTGATATTGGAGATAACCATGGGGATGCAGGCGGTGGTGGAGAACTTGGCCAGTCTTGTTTCTCATAATGCCTCCACAAGTACACTGGCTGCCGTGTGATGCCAGGTGCTCAGCTGGCTTGTGGCTGCTGCTCCTGGCACCAGCAATTTCCCTTTCTCAGTCTAGGTGCAGAGGCCATCTACTATGGGCTACCATCGCAGCAGCTGCATAGAAGAGGTTTTGGCTAGGGCTGTGCTCCGCTTCTCTTCGGGTTGGAGAAGCAATAGCGAGGCGGCCTGATTTGCCTCTGGAAAAGGCGCAGGCGAAGAGAGTTGGGGGGGCTGCGGATCAAGGCAAAGAGGATCGCCTCAATCCAGAGCTCCGGACGCAGGTAAGTTGGGGGGGGGGTTTCATCTGATGCTGATGCTGCCGCCGCCGCAGTCCCTGCGGTGATGGCGATGAAGCCAGGTAAGGGGGCAGGGAGGAGGGAGGCTTACCTGTGTCCATCATGGTCTGTCGTGGGCGTCAATTGAGGCCCCGGTTGAAGCTGGAAGTGAAGGCCGAGGCCTCTTCCAGCTTCAAGCCGGGGCTTCAACTGGAGCCCGCGACGATGGACACATGTTAGGGGGTGAGGGTGGGGTTGGCTTACCTGGTGCCGCCACTGCCGTCCATGTGGCGATGGCGGCGGAGCCGGATCTTGCTTCCTGGAGCAGAGTGGGGGACGGGCGGATTGGCCCAAAGAGGATCGGGCCCAATCTGGAAGTTCAGGATCGGGCCATGAAGTGGATCGGGGTGTGTGTGTGTGTCTGTGCACAGCCCTAGTTTTGGCCATGTGGTCTGCAGCACAACCTTGTGCAGGTTTACTGACAATTTGGAAGTCATGAACTTCTCACTGGGCCCGTTTCCCCCCCTTTATTTATTTTTTTAAAGACAAATGCAGAACAGATCCCACTTTTTCACTATAAAATGGTTTATTAATGTCAGAATCAAAATTTCACTTTAGTTAATGAACTAAAAATATGTTTTACACAGCAAACACACCATTTCATCTAGACTCTAAATACTTTCCTTTGCACTTTGAGTTGAACGAAGAGGTTTGAAGTTACCCTTCATTTCAAGGAGATCTGCGCAAAGTGCATTTTATGACTCTCTCCCTCTCTTTTTAATCTTTCAGCTTTCTTAATTCCCTCCCCCACCCCATATTCCTTTTCATCTTATAAAAAAGTAACAAAGTGATGACGGATGAAGCAAAGGGTCCATCATCCATCCTGAAGGGACAGCCGGAGCCTTTGCATGCAAATGAAAGCCATCATTCTTGTCAACTTGACAGCTGGGGCACCAAAAATCTACAGCCTGCACTCAATTAATATTCCATGACCAATAAGAAAACTCGCACACAGACACTTCTCTTACAGTGATCAGAATTATACTTGCTTTTAGGTCCAGGGGGCTGGCAGGAACTCAGTGTTGTTGGGTTCAAAGACTTTTATACCGCTGTTCATAAGAAATTTCAGAGCGGCACACAAGTTAAAAGAAAGAATCTGTATCGACAATAGCCAGCGATAAAATGGATATTGTTGTTTTTATGCTTTTGGTGGTTTTAAATTTTTTGTATATTTGTTTTTAATGTTCACTGTTTTTAACTTTTGTAAACCGCTCAGAGAGCTTCGGCTATGGGGTAGTATATAAATGTAATAAATAAATAAATAAAACAAGAAATGCACAGCAATAAAAGCAGGAATACTTAAAGATAGCAAACACAATGCAGAGCACAGCAAATATGGTGGAACCAGTCCTTGATGTCTTTCTGATAAAACAAAAAAGCAAACAATATGAACCTTTCTCAGAGGAGAGTCCAAAAGCATCAGGGCTACCACTGCGAAGGCCCTGCAACTTGTGGTGGCTGAGGCAGGGCTCATCTACACCAAGCACGATATTCCACTCTGAAAGCGGTATATAAAAGGCAGAAGCCACACTACTGCTTTATAGCAGTATTGAAGTGCATTAACAACTGATGGGGCCAATGACACATACCATATATACTGCTTTCTTACCGCTTTTATAGTGGATTATCCGGCTTGGGGTAGATGTGTCCTGGGCCCCAACAGTTGTCAGTGCACTTCAATACTGCTATAAAGCAGTAGTGTGGCTCCTGCCTTTTATATACTGCTTTCATACTGGAATATCCTGCTTAGTGTAGATGAGCAGATGAAATTTGGAGCAGAGCCTCATTAGCAGACCTCTAGCGCTGGGGGAAAGCCTCACTTGAGCACTATTGAAGAACAGCCCATCATTTCCCATAAACTCAAGTCACTAAACCTCAGAGAAAAATGATGTGCGATTGAATGATGGATCACATAAGCAGTATTGGAAAAGAAGCCCTAAAATGGTGCCTGGGAATGATCCAGCCAAATTTAAGAACTTCTAAGTCACATTGGTTTCAAATGGGAGAGTAACTAGTGTGCTTAATACTCTCCCATTGACTTATTCAGTTGAGACCCAGGGCAGATACATGAAAGTGCATTTATACTCATACACATTCTTGTTGTGGGGTTAGAAGGAGTGTGTTCAGAGGAGGGCAACCAGGATGATCAGGGGTCTGGAAACAAAGCCCTATGAAGAGAGACCGAAAGAACTGGGCATGTTTCGCCTGGAGAACAGAAAATTGAGGGGAGACATGAGAGCACTCTTCAAATACTTAAAAGGTTGTCACACAGAGGAGGGCCAGGATCTCTTCTTGGTCCTCCCAGAGTGCAGGACACGGAACAATGGGGTCAAGTTATAGGAAGTCAGATTCCGGCTGGACATCAGGAAAAACTTCCTGACTGTTAGAGCAGTACGACAATGGAATCAGTTACCTAGGGAGGTGGTGGGCTCTCCCACACTAGAGGCCTTCAAGAGGCAGCTTGACAACCCTCTGTCAGGGATGCTTTAAGGTGGATTCCTGCATTGAGCAGGGGGTTGGACTTGATGGCCTTTTAGGCCCCTTCCAACTCTACTATTTTATGATTCTATGATTCTATGGATGACCCTATGTGAACCTTGGAAAAGCCATGCAGAGAAGTTGGGAAGCTTTTGCCTCTATTTTAAATTAACCGTGGGTTGCCATGTCATCTGAGTATGAAATGGTGGTTCAGCTTAATTATGGTTTGTTGAAACAAGACAGCTTCAAACCACAGCTTAAGAACCTAGCTTGTTTCAATAAACCGAAGTTACAGCTACAGTTAAGATTAGCCATGGTTTAGGGTTTGGATGAAGTGCTAAACTGTGTTTAATCTAAAATGGATGCAAAAGCACCTGATCTTTGCCTCATGGTTACACCACGAAAAGAGAGGAGGAGGAGGAGGAGGAGGAGGAGGAGGAGGAGGAGGAGTTGGCCAGTCTGACACTCATTCTTGCAATGTTAAACAATCCTTTGGTGTTGCTTGTGAATTGGAAGTTTCCCTTTCTGTCCCATGAGGAGCAAACTATCCCAGGCTTCGAATAGGACATGTGGTGGATACATGCGCACGTGCAGAGGCCTTCCTTGCACAGACCACAGGCAGAAGACACCACAAGTGGACCATAGCCCTTACCACTCAAACCTGATGGAGACCTTACATTTGGAAATTGCCTATGCAGACAACATTTGTAAAACGGAAATATAAAAGGTGTCTTCAGCAATCATTTCTTGGCACTTGCTTTTCCTTGGGGTGGGGGTGGGGGGTAATAAAAGGATCAACTTCCTGAAAAAGCCACACCAGCTTATGCCAACTATTATTTTTGATGCTTCCTTGAGATTAAAAATCCTTTCTAAGCAGATTTGCCACAACGATGAAAAGCATTAGTGGATTTGTCAAGGAAAAGCGTTCCATAAAAAAATCAAGCAGAAATTATGGAAACTCACCCTCTTTTTTCACAGCACACCCATCTCCCCAAGTAGAACTGGGTTCTTATTTTATAAATATATGTCTCACTTCTTCCTCAGACAAGTCCTATTAAATTGCTCCTAAGTGCTATCAAGGAACAGAGTGGTCTATTGGTTCTGTATCCAGGATACTGAGAATGCTGGCTTTGGAACGCAGGTGAATACAAGGAAGGAAGTCCATAGGAAGCAACTTATGCTGAGTCAGACCATGTGCCCATCCATCCCCATTAGGGAAGTGTGACTCAGCAAAATATGAGCTCACCCACATTCTCTGAATTCCATCTCAAACCCTGTTCTAACTCAAGTCCATATCAGGGTTTTTTTTTTATATATATATATATATATATATATATATATATATATATATATATATATATTTTCCTACAATACTTAAACATACACATTTACATTATCACAAAAAGAAAGAAAAAATAACATACTACATAATATTGAAATGTTGAATACATAATATCTTATCTAAATAACATAATCAAAATTAACATAGAAGTGCACCCCCCACCTCGGGATCTCATTCCTGATTCCAGAATCTCATACTTTCTTCTGCTGGTGGTTTCCCACTTCCCTTAGAAAACACAAATATTAGGAACTGTTTCCAAATTCCTTCAAAATCATTTGTTTTAGCTATACCTCTTCTCCATTTAATATTACATGTCAATTTATCATTAATAGCTATATCCCATACTTCTTTATACCATTCTTCAATAGAATATTCCCCTTGAATCTTCCAGTTCCTAGCTACAATCAATCTTGCTGCAGTCAGCAAATTCGTTATCAATTCCTTGATTTCCTTTTTACATTTTAAATCTTCAAATAGTGACAGTAATGCAACTTTTGGTGTTCGTTCTATCTTCATTTCCACAATTTCTTCAATCTCCAAAAACACCATCTTCCAAAATTTTTGAACATAGTTGCATTCCCACCACATATGTAAATACGTTCCTTTACCCCCACATCCTCTCCAACAGTTTGCTGATTGCTGATTATTTATCTTATTCATTCTAACCGAAGTTAGGTACCACCTCCATATAATTTTAAAATAATTCTCTTTTATTCTTACTGACATATTTCTCAATGCTCTTTGTTTCCATAATCCCTCCCAGCCCTGTTGTCCTATTTGTACATTCAAATCTGTCTCCCAAACCATTTTGCCCGAATTATCCATCAACCCTTTCTCCACCAGTATTCTATATATTTCACTCATCAACCCTTTTAACACTGTTCTTTTCTCCCTATCATTTTCTTTCTTAACTATTAATTCCTCAAACTTCGTCAATTCTCTACAATCTCCGTTATCTCTTACCCACTTTTTAGTCCACTGTTCTAATTGCCAATAATTTAACCAAGTTATTTTTTTATCTTTAAGGACCTCTTCCATATCCTCTCTTGTATTCATTCCTCTTAACCATTCCCTTAATTTCATTTTATTTTTTTCTCTTAAAACTTTACTTAATCTACTCTTTAATTCCTCCGGGAAATTCTTTAACATTATTACCGGTGACAAAGGGGAGCTGCTCGGAAGCAGCTCCCCTTTATATTTACTCCAAATTTCCCAGTGAGACCTCAAAAGCGGGTTGTCTATACTGTCTACCCATTTTTTTCCCCTTCCCTAAAAAATACATTTTCCAAATTAATCTCTATATTACTTGTAGTTTTATCCTCCATCCAATCTAATTCTCCTATTCCTGTAATTGCCTCCACAATATGTCTTAATCTGTTAGCTACATAATATAGTTTAATATTTGGGAGACCCAATCCTCTCTTTTTTGACTTAAATACCATTTACTTTTATTTACCCTCGCTTTCTTATCACCATTACAATAATTATTTATAATACTTTGCCAACTTTTTATCTCTAATTCTGAATTTTTTATTGGTAGCATCCTAAACACAAAAATAATCTTTGCTAAAATCTTCATTTTTATTAATGCTATTCTTCCAAACCAGGATAAATTTAATCTTTTATATTTTTCCAATTTTGCTAAAATTTCTTTTTTTAACACATTTAAATTCTCTTTCCCTAAACTCTCTAACTTCTGCGTAATTTTTATTCCGAAATATTTAATCTGATTCTTAACTCTCATTTCTCTTCCCCCATATCAGGGTGTGAGTGTTGTGATTTTTTATTTTTAAAAGCAAATCCATGGATATTTTCCTGTGTATTGTGTTCCAGTTGCGCACATCTTTGAAATACAGTCTTCTCCCATTGATTAAGGCATATTTGTGCACATTTTTCAAACGTACACATTCGTTCAAGTGCATTCGTTCATGGGAATGGTGGGCTGACAATAGATGGACCAGCTCACCTCAACCCACCATCCCTAATCAGATGGCCAGACAGAATGGGCCAATGCCACATTGGAGCAGGAGCTGTGCTGCCGGACCAGTTTCCAGCAGGACGACTGGGTGGGGCTCCTGCCGCTAGCAGAGTTTGCCTACAATGACTCGGCACATACCTCCACACGGCTAACTCCATTCTTCACCAACTATGGCCATCACCCATGGTTCTACCCCAAGCTGAGGCACAACATACCCACCAGTAGATCTACCTTGCCTGTAATTTGCCTCATCTGCTAAGTACAAGAAAATAAAATGCACGTGCAAATGCAAAGTAGGACTGAAATCTACCCCCTTTCATTCCAGACTCAGTTCACTGTCACTAGCAAAGCATGCAGCACCAATGCTCTGCTGGCTGGGTGTGTGCAAATGGAGTCTTCCATGCACAGCGAAGTGGCTCTCCGCTTGTGGCTACACTTAAGGATCTGTGGGTCTCTGTGCCCTCATTCCTGATCGGCCTGCATGGTTACCATCCGGGCAGTGTCATCCAGCCGACCTTGGGGCTGAGCATCCTCACAGGGGTGTGAAGGAGAGGCATTTTATAGTATCGTTCCAGCAAAGTGGGAATTTGACAATGTAAAAAGCAACGCTTCTTCCTCAGCACTTCTGAGTAGAGTTTTCACACCTCATTACCAAAGTGGCATAAAGGGAACCGAACTAACACACCAGACGGCTGAGTGCCACCAGTGCCTTCCTCTTTGATGGGGCTGTCATGCCGTCGTTTCAGCGTCCCGGGCGTTCGGCGTAGGGGTTCAGAGCCTTTTCGGGGAACAGCCTGGCCTGTTATCCAGGCCCTAATTGGCACCTCCCCCCCCGCTGTCGGCAAACTGACATCGTTGGTGGATTTTACCCTCAAAAAATGAAAGGGCTTCTTTTTGGGTGGGAGTGGGGGCACTTCTGCCTCAAAAGACAACCATATAGTTGTGAGCAACAAATTATTATTATTATTATTATTATTATTATTATTATTGTGCTAGGAGTCGCAAAAACTTCCACAGCGATTCTGTATCAAAGCACTGTAGCCTCCAGCTCCTGTGCCTGATGAATGATGAGGAACATTACACCCAGCGACATCTCTTTGTCAGACTCACTTCGGCTAAAGATAGGCAGAATCCATTTGTATAAATTGCAGCTTTGCTCCTGAAGGATTACAAAAATATATGGTGCTGGGCTTAAGTCTCAGACCATTAATACAGTTAAAATCTGCCATCTTTTCTCTCTCTCCCGGTGAGTAGCTCCAAAGCTATCATCAATCAAAACTAATTCACTAAATATACAATTTAAACAGCAATAGAAAGAGAAATATGGCACACTATATCACCTGTCGTCGCATCAAACATCTTTATTTGTCAACGGGAGCCGCTGCTCCAGACTTCCAAGGCCTCGGGTCCACCTGACGCCTCACGGAAGGCCTCCTCGTCCTCCACAAGGCTGGCATCACACCTCTCCACTGGATTTTCAGGTGCCGCAGGTGGATTTTGGCAGAGCAAGAGCCTGCTTCGGGGTCCGTTCAAAAAATGTCACTCTGAATTAGTAGGGTGAACTTACTAGCGTTGTGCCGAAAAATTCTCCCACATTTTTTTTTGACCATTCTCATGTAATTTAACAGATGAGAAACTGCTTTTGAAAGGAATTCAATGAAGGACATTCTGGTGACATCCCCATGGGTTGGGTGTGGGGTCCTTGGGCTTGCCATACTTCGGAAGTGGCTGAGGCGCCAGTGTCCTTCCTCCTGCTGTGCAATCTCTGGCAGCCGGTTGCCTCCTCGGCTTCCCCCACTTCAACCAGGGCAGCAGGAGGCCCTTCCTCTCAGAGGGCTTTCCTCCAACCAGGCAGCCAGGGAGGCCAGCTGTGATGAGGCCCGCTCAAAACAACCACACAAATGCAGTATAAAATGCCCTGGGAATGAGGCAGAACAATGGAAGGCCCTTTCTAACTCCACCTCATTCCTGGAGCTCAACACAACACTGCCCCTCCTCCCCCATGCCTGCATTGTGGTGGACGCAAAACGGGGCCAGCACAGGGGAGGCTGTTGCAGCAGACACACGCGAACCCAAAAGAAAGAAACTGGGCTTCAATCGCTGCCAACGGGGAGCCCTCCCGGCGAGAAAAGGTTGGGCATTTCCCTTCCCTGTGGAGAAATTTGGTGAAATTGTCTCCCAAATGTCTCTGCCCACAAATAAGGTGGGGAATTTCAAGACACCGTTTGTGCACAGGCCTAGCAGTTCCCACGGGTGACCTCTTACTTCTCATTGCTCTCACTTTGATGGATTTGGCTTCATGATGATCCCAAAACGTGCTTGTGGGTCAAAGCCTCCTTCAGAGTAAACTCTTAAAGCACAAACCACGGTGATTCTTTCTTGCCCATTTGAGACCTGCAGCAGAAATGCACGGCAGCTGTGTGCGTGCGATGGAGGAATGGTGGGCACTGCTGCCAGCTGGGGCATTGCCCACACTGTTCGTACAGCAAGCGGCCAATGGGACTGGCAGGTTCTGGCTCACTGACAGGTGCTAAGCTAAATATGACGGCCGCATTGGGGCCAGAGACCATTCGAGAGAGCAGATGAACAAGAGCCCGTGGAAATCTGGTAGGCAAGCAATGGGTCAACCAAGGAACCGTCCGAGGGGGACCAAGCAGGCCCTGAGCACACTTTGAAAGCCATAATGCCGGACAGTCCCAGTTTGCTGCTGCTGCTTCCCAGAGTGCATGTGCAACACGCCCACACAAGAGCTGGATATGCGAACAGTGAACACACTCTCTGAGTGGGGCATCTTATGGGGGGTTGGACTCAATGGCCTTAGAGGCCCCTTCCAACTCTACTATTCTACGATTCTAGGTAGCCATAAGGTCAGGAGCACCGTCAGAAGAGCCGTTCCGGATCAAGCCAGCAACCTCCGTCACCCAGCATTCTCTCCCCACAGGAGCCAACCGGGGGCTCCTGGGCAGCCCCCAAGCAGGGCCACTGCGAGTGCAAGAGCCCCCTCCTGCTCACCTTCCCCAGCACCCTGCCTCTGACACTGGAGGCAAGAGGCAGCCATCTCACACCACCCTCCCCGGCAGACTTGGCCCAGCCCATAGAATCATAGAATAGCAGAGTTGGAAGGGGCCTACAAGGTCATCGAGTCCAACCCCCTGCTCAATGCAGGAATCCACCCTAAAGCATCCCTGACAGATGGTTGTCCAGCTGCCTCTTGAATGCCTCTAGTGTGGGAGAGCCCACAACCTCCCTAGGTAACTGATTCCACCATCGCACTGCTCTAACAATCAGGAACAATCAGCCGGAATCTGGCTTCCTTTAACTTGAGCCTGTTATTCCGTGTCCTGCACTCTGGGAGGATCGAGAACTCGATCCTCCCTGGGAAAATGCTCGATCATCAGAGCCTGTCTCTGTGTGACAACCTTTTAAGTATTTGAAGAGTGCTATCATGTCTCCCCTCAATCTTCTCTTCTCCAGGCTAAACATGCCCAGTTCTTTCAGTCTCTCTTCATAGGGCTTTGTTTCTAGACCCCTGATCATCCTGGTTGCCCTCTTCTGAACACGCTCCAGCTTGTCTGCATCCTTCTTGAATTGTGGAGCCCAGAACTGGACACAATACTCTAGATGAGGCCTAACCAGGGCCGAATAGAGAGGAACCAGTACCTCACGTGATTTGGAAGCTATGCTTCTATTAATGCAGCCCAAAATAGCATTTGCCTTTCTTGCAGCCATATCGCACTGTTGGCTCATATTCAGCTTGCGATCTACAACAATTCCAAGATCTTTCTCGTTTGTAGTATTGCTGAGCCAAGTGTCCCCCATCTTGTAACTGTGCATTTGGTTTCTATTCCCTAAATATAGAACTTGGCATTTATCCCTATTAAATTTCATTCTGTTGTTTTCAGCCCAGCACTCCAGCCTATCTAGATCACTTTGAAGTTTGTTTCTGTCTTCCAGGGTATTAGCTATCCCACCCAATTTTGTGTCATCTGCAAATTTGATCAGCGTTCCCTGCACCTCCTCGTCCAAATCATTAATAAAAATGTTGAAGAGCACTGGGCCCAGGACTGAGCCCTGCGGCACCCCACTCGTTGCCTCTCCCCAGTTTGAGAAGGTTCCATTGATAAGTACTCTTTGAGTCCGATTCTGTAGCCAACTGTGAATCCACCTAATAGTTGTTCCATCTAGCCCACTTTTAGCTAGTTTGTTAATCAGAATGTCATGTGGTACTTTGTCAAAAGCTTTGCTGAAGTCAAGATATATGACGTCCACAGCATTCCCACAGTCCACAAGGGAGGTTATCCTATCAAAAAATGAGATCAAATTAGTCTGACAGGATTTGTTCCTGACAAATCCATGTTGGCTTCTAGTAATCACTGCATTGATTTCAAGGTGTTTACAGATTGACTTCTGCTCCAGAATTTTCCCAGGGATGGATGTCAGACTGACTGGTCTGTAGTTCCCAGGTTCCTCCTTTTTGCCCTTTTTGAAGATAGGGACAATGTTAGCCCTCCTCCAGTCGTCCGGCACCTCACCCGTCTTCCATGATTTTGCAAAGATAATAGACAAAGGTTCTGAGAGTTCTTCTGCTAGCTCCTTCATTACTCTAGGATGCAGTTCATCGGGCCCAGGAGATTTAAACTCATTCAAGGAAATTAGGTGTTCTTTGACCATTTGTTTATCAATCTCAAACTGCAATCCTGCCCCCTCAACTTCTGCTTCACTTTTTCCAGGGGGGTCATAGACCCGCTTTTGGGAGAAGACTGAGGCAAATTAGGAATTGAGCACTTCAGCCTTTTCTTTGTCGTCTGTTATTAATTTGCCATCCTCATTAAGCAGTTGAACCACAATTTCTTTCCTCTGTCTTTTACTACTCACGTATCTGAAGAAAGCCTTTTTATTGCTTTTAGCATCCCTCGCTAATCTCAGCTCATTCATAGCTTTAGCCTTCCTGACGCCATTTCGGCACTTCTGTGCCACTTGTCTGTACTCTTCTTTTGTAGCCTGGCCTTCCTTCCACTTCCTATATGTATCCCTTTTTGTTTTCAGTTCATCAATAAGCTTTTTGTGGAGCCACATTGGTTTCCTCTGTTGTCTTCTATCTTTTCTCCTTGTTGGAATTGTTTGTAACTGTGCCTTTAAAATTTCATTTTTTAAATACTCCCACCCATCCTGCACTCTTTTTCTCATTAGGCTCCCTTGCCATGGGACCTTACTTATTATAGTTCTGAGTTTATTAAAATCAGCTTTCCTAAAATCCAGAGTACGTGTATGGCTACGCTCGACTTTTGTCTCCTTCATAATCAAGAATTCAAGAATGACGTGGTCACTTTCCCCTAGAGTTCCCGTAACTGCCACTTTATCCACAAAGTCATCCCTATTGGTCAATAACAAGTCAAGGATTGCCGATCCTCTAGTTCCTTCCACCACTTTCTGTAGGAGAAAGTTATCACCCATACATGTCAGGAATTTCTTGGAAGGGCTGCTTTTGGCAGTAATGGTCTCCCAACAGATATCAGGGTAATTGAAGTCCCCCATCACTACTACATCACACTTCCTTGAAACACTGGCAATTTGTTTCTCAAAAGTTTCATCCTCGTCTTCTCCTTGATTGGGTGGTCGGTAGTAGACTCCGATTATCATATTCTTTTTATTCCTAGCCCCATTTATTTTAATCCAGAAGCTCTCGACGGGGCTCCCAGTCTCATCCGCCTGTATTTCTGTGCAGGGATAGGTATTTTTAACATATAGTGCAACTCCACCTCCCTTTCTATTTTTTCTGTTCTTTTTGAACAAGTTATATCCTTCAATTGCTATATTCCAGCCATGGGAGTCATCCCAGCAAGTTTCAGTTATGCCTATCAAGTCGTATTTGCCTTCATGTAATAAGAGTTCAAGTTCATTCTGTTTGTTTCCCATGCTCTGGGCATTAGTATATAGACATCGAAGACCATGTGTTTTATAGTCTGGCTTTGTTCCTACATTGTTGCAGACACTATGTTGGGACACTATTGGAGCTGTTCTCTGTACTGTGGTGCATTGGCCTTCATCCATTGTTGCCTCGAAATTTACGTCTTCCGCCCCTGTAAGATTCAGTTTAAAGCCCTCCTGATCAAGTTCTTCATGCTGTGGCCGAACTCATTCTTTCCAGCCCTTGTGAGGTGCAACCCATCCCTTGCCAGCAGTCCATGTTCCAAGCAGCGTAGCCCGTGGTCCCAGAATCCAAAACTCTCACGTCATCCGGAGTATTTTTCTTTCCCTTTCTAATCCTCTTCCAAGAACCGGGAGGATGGATGAGAAAACTACCTGGGCCCCAAAGTTCTTCAGTTTCCTTCCCAGAGCTTCAAAGTCTGAAATGATTTCTTCATAGCTCTGCTTGGCGACATCATTTGTTCCCACATGGATGAGAAGAAAGGGGTATGTGTCTGTGGGCTTTATGAGCTTTGGTAACCCTTCAGTCACATCTCGAATCTGTGCTCCAGGGAGACAGCACACCTGGCGAGTCCATGGGTCTTCACGACATACTTGGGTTTCAATCCCATGCAGCAGGGAGTCTCCCACAACGACTACTCTTCTCTTCTTCTTGGTTGACCTACCTTCTGCCTCTTGGTCACTGTTGCATGGTGTCTCCTGTACTTCTTCCTCTGCAAACTGTCCTTCAGTCTCATTCTCCAGAAGCTGAAAGCGGTTGCTTAACTCTAATGGTTCCACCGGTGCAGAATGCCTTCTAATTCTTCTGCTCCTAACTGTCACTCTTTTCCAGGGAGTTTCCTCTTCATTGGCTTTCCTCCCCTCAGCATACTCCACTTCTGCTTCAGCTGGCTGTTGTTCTTCAATCTCATGTGCTTCTTGTTGCTGTTGCAGTTCCACCGTTCGGTCTAAGAACTCCTAGACTTCTCTTATTCCTTGGAGGGTGGACACTCGCCACTCAAGTCCTCTCACTTTTTCTTCCAAAAGTGCCACCACCTTGCACTTGATGCAGGTATACGCCATGTTGAGCTCAGGCAGAAACACGAACATTGCACACCCTTTGCAGGTCACCACCTCTAGGGACTCCTTTCCATCCATATTGTCGATTTCTGCTTTGGTTTTTTTCCTTTTTGATTATAGTGGAATTGCCTTTGCTTTGTTGTGTCCTCTTTGAAGGTACACAACTATATGAGTATGTCTTAAGGGAAAGTAAGATATTTTGGTTTTTTTTTATTTAATTTAATTTTAATTTATTTATTTTTTAGTTTTTTTGTTTGTTTTTTTAGAGGCTTCCCCCTTGACCTCCCCTGCCGAACTCCCCCTGTCAAACTCCTGTTTGCTCTTCCTGTTAGCTCACTCTCTGTTTGCTCTCTCTCTGGGAACTGGCTTACTTTATAGCTCCTACTTGAGCTGGGCCAGCAGCTCTTCCCTGCTTCTGCTCAGCTCCAAGTCAGGAACCGGAATGAGGTCACTGAAAGGCCAACAACAATCAACAGCAATCAGGCACTGATTGTTGAGTCCAACTGACAATCAGGCCACTCCCCCTTCAGCTCCTGCAGCAACTATCCACACCGACCCTCTTCACTCAGCACTCAGGAGCACATGGCAAGCACACGGCCTCTTTGAATTGGCAGCCTCCTGGGTTTCCTTGAGGCTTCTCTTCTTCCCCTTTCCTTGGTCTCCTCTTCCCCTACACTCCCCCTATCAAACTCCTGTTTGCTCTTCCTGTTCGCTCGCTCCCTGGGAATCTGGCTTACTTTTATAGCTCCTACTTGAGCTGGGCCAGCTGCTCTTCCCTGCTTCTGCTCAGCTCCAAGTCAGGAACCTGATGCTCTTTCCTTTTGTGTTGATTTTACATACAGGAACCTTCTGACCTACCAAAAAGAAGCTGCCGCCGCCACCACCCTCTCTCTCTCTCTGTCTTCCACCGGCTCTTTGGAGTTTGCCTCAGTCAAAGCGGAGCAGCCTCTCTGAACTGGAGCCCCTCCGCCCAGAGCTGGGGCTCCACAAGCATGACGCCGACAGCGTCGGGATAAATGCCTCGGCCCGGGGACTTCTGTTTACTTCAACTTCAAATGAAGGAGGCAGGATTATTTCGCTCCCAGTGGTTAGACTGAAAGGGCCTCATTTAGCAAAGTCGGGGATGGAGCGGAAAAGCCAAGAGCTGTTCAAGTAATGCCAAATTTGCCTCGCGCAGGTCCACTGATCCGTGCAAGCAGAGCAAACACAGGCCAATCCCTGAACTGCACAGGACAGCAAAACCGAGGCCAACACAACATGTTTGTACCTGGCTCAGCAGGAGAAGTGTGGGGGGAGATGTTTCCAACCCCCCAACCCCTGCGCCGATGTCTCACAGGCAACCAGCTTGGGTCTTGAAGCATGAAATGCAATTGTCTTTGCTTGGAAAGGCATTGAAGTCATTAATTATAACCCGGCTTGCAATCTCTGTCTGTACAAGAGTCTGTACATTTTTTAAGCTGCTGCTCATCTCCCAAGGTACACCCCGCCCCACTGTTCAGGGCCCGCTCCTTTTGCCATGGGAGGAGCTGAGCTCTCAAACCTTTCAGGACACACCGGAGGCCATAAGCTGCCCTCCGTGTTTTCTCTTCCCACCAGCAGCTTGGCCAGAGTCTGTGCGAGGAACTGAGCAAGGCGGGGTGGGCGGGTGGTGGTGGTGGTGGTGGTGGGAGAACAATCGTGAGGAGGCGCTCTAGTCATCTTCTTCCTATTTTATTTATAGAGCGCCTAAAATCACTAAGCACTACAGAATAAATTTTAAAAAGGCAACTCCCGGGCTGCAGGCTCACAGTCCAAAGTTGACTGAAACAAGAGGAAGATGAAAGGTGTCAGCTGGGAACTGGGGCTGAGGGGGGAGAAAGAATCTGGAATGGAATTCTGACTCTGGAAGGAGAGACAGCCTTCCCCCCCCACACCACACACCCCGATGAGAGGAGGTCTCCACTATCAATCTACCATAATCTGAGAACAAAACAAGATGTAGGAAATGTTTGCTAATTTTACAGAAGGCAGACAATAGTGGAACTCTAAGTTTCAAAACATTTCTACGGTCCTTGGAATTCCAAGATGGTGTGTGTGTGTTATGGAAAATAACTGATTTCCCACTGTTCCCTTCGCCCATCTCTTCTCTCCACTCCTTCTTCCAAGATCCCTCATTTCCTTGCCCCAAAATGCCATCCTTGGGTGATTTCTAAGTGATTTAGATGAGTAGAATAGACCCTCTACTCCCAGGTAGCAGAGAAAAGCCCCATTTACTTATTTGGGTAAGGTCACTTACTCAGGTGTAAAGGACGAGCCCTAGCTACTGGTTAAATTGCCAGGCGCTTGCTTGCACAGCTGGCACACACACACATACCTCTTTTCCTTTCCCCACAGCTCAGCGGGAAAGTTTCTGCCAAGTAGGCAAGGTGGGACAGGAATGTCCCAGGGGACATTGAGAGGGGGGGGGCGGAACCAGGGAGGGATTGGTGGACGGGGATTAGTTAAAGACCATGGAATACGTGGCAGGAATGTCCCAGGATTCATTGCTAAGAGAATCATGTGATAATGGAATTTTGCCAGGTCAACGGGGTCTCTCCCCATCTGGGCATGTCAGGAAATCAGGCAGGAGGATCAGCTGTGATGATTTGAGCTAGCAACCAATTGTATGTGTACAATGTTTCCCTCTGTATAAAATGAAAAGTAAACTTCTGTTCCAGGCCCTTTTCCTCTACATTGGCAAGGGAAAGTGACCTTTGTGCAAAGAGATTTTTGGTACCTGAGGTGGAAAATAAACCTTCTTTTTGAAACTGCATCGGATGCCTTTTTATTTGATTTAATTGGGTTGTAATCCACAATTTTTGTAACATGTGTATGTGTGTGTGTGTAAGGGGGGAGAATTCACTGCCCCACTAGTGCCAATTATTTTACTCTGCGTGCAGCACTTGGGGACAAACTGGATGCGATGGGAAATGTACTTTTGGATTTAGTTAAACTATGGAATTGGCTACCACCAGGGATGGCCAATATGGATGGCTTTAAAATGGGATTGGACACATTCCTGGAGTAGAAGGCTATAAATGGCTACTAGTCCTGATGGCTACAGGCTATTTCTGTATCAGAGGCAGTAAGCCTGTGTGCACCAGTTGCTGAAGAACATGGGCAGGAGGGTGCTGTTGCACTCATCTCCCGCGTGGGGGTTTCCTATGGACCACTGTGTGAACACAACGCTGGACTAGGTGGACCCTTAGTCTGATCCAGCCTCAGGGCTCTTCTGATGTTCTTAATGTGCATTTTTAAGCTGTGGGGAGGGGGGTGATCATGACCAGGATATCATCAGAAGCAGTGGATGCTGCAGTGCTAATGAGCATTCCTCTTTTAAAGATGGTATTTGGGACGAGGGAGTCCTCCAGTGGTCTCAACGGAGGTTTCCCCTGAATGCCAATACAGATGAGCAGCCCAGAAATGCCCCCATTTGCCACATCATGGCCCATGATGAATGTCTTGCTAGAGGGCAGTTTCCTGGGGGCGTTGTTGGGGCAGCGAGAGAAGGTGACTATTCCCACTCCCCAATGGGACAAGAAAGACCAGGCACTTTGCTCGACAGCTATGAGCCACGATGACAGCGGCAGATCCATGGTGTTGCCACTGGATCCAGCATAGTCAAAGGCAGACCATGTGCCAGTGGCTCGAGCCTGCCGCAGGCAATCCTGGTGGAGAACTCCTGGGCGGAGTGGGGCACGTCAATCTCCACCTCGTGAAACAACTAAAACCACAGTGAAGAACGAGCAACAGAGCGGGACGAAAGGGCAGCATAAAGTTCACCAGCAAAACTGGAGAGGTCAAAGGAGAGGCTGCTCTCTGGAGCACAGGAGGGACACGGGGCTGATTTGAGCTCTTTTCTCTCCTTTTACACCTGAGCAAAGCACATTCCCATCGTGCAAGGTGTGTGATCCCACCTCTGATATCCCCTGCTTTGGTGGGCCCACGAGCCTTCAGCTAGAGAGAACGCAGCTTTGAATTCCTTTTCTGTTTTGTTTTTCACCTGGAGCTCCCCCGGGTTCTTCCTTTTTAAATGGATAATGAGAAGCACCGACCTGGAATGCTTCCCAGAATGTACATCTGCCCTTTTAATGCAGTGGATGAATTTATTCATACTTGCTCACCTCTGGAATATTGGAAGGGTTGGGGTCACCTGAGAAATTAGACTGACGGCTTGCTGGCCAGAACGTGCAGCCGGAGCGTCCCGTCCACCCCTCCTCTTCCTATCACACCTCCATATGTTTTTATGCCTTTCTTCCTCTCTTCAGTCTTGAATAGACAAGGGCAATGCCCACATGTGTGCAAGCACCAGGGATAGGTGAAACGGTCGGTCTTGTTCCCTCCCAGTCTGTTTCTCCTTTTTCCAGTGGCCGTGCCATCCCATGCCTGTGTCAGTTCTCTGGCTTTTCAAAAACTGTTTCAAGGAATTTCACATGCATTTTCATGCATAATTCTCATGATAACCCCCTTCTTACATAATTTTGCCTAATGTATGCATTTTGCAAGCAATTGTCCACACTATAGTGAATGTTTCTATGTTTCTCACTATAACATGTACATTTCCCCTTAATCTATGCATTTCTCTACATGTGTTTTGAATGAAGAATCGCGGTAAGGGGGAGGGATCATGGCTCAGTGGTAGAAACATATGGTTTGCATGCAGAAGGTCCCAAATTCAATCTCAGGCACCCCAAGGTGGGCTGGAACTGCGAATCCCGGAAACCCTGGAGAGCTGCTGCTGCCAGTCAGTGTCAACAATACTGGGCTAGATGGACTGAGGGAGATGTTGTGCAGACTTTATACTGTTAGTTTTACCCTACCCTGTGCCTGCTTACCCTACCCTGTGCCTGTTTGCATTCTCTTTCCCTCCTTATTGTTTTACTATGATTTTATTAGATTGTAAGCCTATGCGGCAGAGTCTTGCTATTTACTGTTTTACTCTGTACAGCACCATGTACATTGATGGTGCTATATAAATAATAATAATAATAATAATAATAATAATAATAATAAGTGCTTCTATCACAAGCTTCCTGTGTTTCTATCAAAAAATACGGAGGTGTGAATACTGAAGGGTAACTGCATTTCAGTCTGTGTATTGGTTCAAGTAGTGCAAATTAAGTAGATTCACATTAAATTGTAAACTGAATGAATACACCCACCCCCACACAGAAGTGCATCCTGTAATAGGAGGAGGATAGATTGTAAGTCAACATCTATCAAGTCTTAAGGCTCATCATGCATGATGGTTGAGAGAAAAGGCACCGATCACCCCTTATTTGGTCACGCGAAAGCAAAGTAAGAAAAACAGCACCCAGCAGAAAAATGTCTTATCCGGAAAGCAGCCGCGTGGTGGCAGTCCTCAAAGAGTCTCACTTCATAGAATTCAGACCCCCAGTTCCAAGGTGGATGCCGAATGTGAGTGTGTGGGCTGGAGAGCATCAAGCGTGAAGGGCGACAGAAGACAACAACAAATGGTTCCTTGTCTTCGTTTGTGCTCCTGGATTCCAAAGCGGTGCTGCCTAAGTGAGGGCTGAGCTGAAACCATTCAACTGCATGTGGAACTCGTTCACCGTGCGGAAAGGAAAAGACGGAAGAAGAGGTCACCTCCTTTTGAGGACTGTTGGATACCGCTTGAGAAGTGGTTTGCTATTCATGCCCATTGCCCTGACTTGCTCTCAGCCTTAGTCAGCTTTCTCCTGCCCTCAATGAAGCCATCACACAGCCCAGCCAATGGGCTAGATGCTCTCATGACATTCCTGTGTGATCCCTGATTGGGTGGATCAGCCAAGCGACTGATTCAGAAAAGGAGGGCTTTCTCTGCTGTGGCACCCCGGTTGTGGAATGAGCTCCCCAGAGAGGTCCGTCTGGCGCCTACACTGTACTCTTTTCATCGCCAGCGGAAGATCTTTTTATTCTCTCAGTATTTTAACACTCAATTTTAACTTAAATTTAAATTTTACTGTTCTACCTCTGTATTTTAATCTTATATCAATTTTGCTGCATGGTTTTATTCTGGTTGTGCTTTTTATACTGTATTTTGTATTCGTGTTTTTAACCTGTTGGTTGTTATATTATGGTTTTAATTTTTGTGAACCGCCTAGAGAGCTTCGGCTATTGGGCGGTATAGAAATGTAATGAATAAATAAATAAATAAATAATGTAGCCACAGGGGAAAATAGATGCCACACAATTGCAGCAGGGAAAATACATGATGATGATGATGATGATGATGATGATCATAAAATCATAGAATAGCAGAGTTGGAAGGGGCCTACAAGGTCATCGAGTCCAACCCCCTGCTCAATGCAGGAATCCACCCTAAAGCATACCTGACAGATGGTTGTCCAGCTGCCTCTTGAAGGCCTCTAGTGTGGGAGAGCCCACAACCTCCCTAGGTAACTGATTCCATTGTCGTACTGCTCTAACATTCAGGAAGTTTTTCCTGATGTCCAGCTGGAATCTGGCTTCCTGTAACTTGAGCCCGTTATTCCATGTCCTGCACTCTGGGAGGCTCGAGAAGAGATCCTGGCCCTCCTCTGTGTGACAACCTTTTAAAGTATTTGAAAAATGCTCTCCTGTCTCCCCTCAATCTTCTCTTCTCCAGGCTAAACATGCCCAGTTGTTTCAGTCTCTCTTCATAGGGCTTTGTTTCCAGACCCCGGATCATCCTGGTTGCCCTCCTCTGAACATGCTCCAGCTTGTCTGCGTCCTTCTTGAATTGTGGAGCCCAGAACTGGACGCAATACTCTAGATGAGGCCTAACCAGGGCCGAATAGAGAGGAACCAGTACTTCATGTGATTTGGAAGCTATAGTTCTATTAATGCAGCCCAAAATAGCATTTGATGATGATGATGGTGATGATGTCTTTTAAGATGAGTCAAAGTGTTTGGGAGGAAATATTTATAGCCTGCAAAAATTGCTATTTTCACCCCAAGATTGAAACCAGAGTGTGCTTCAAAAAACACTTGCCTCAGTCCAGGTTTATACGCAGACACAGGCCTGTAGAGAATCATTTGGTTCAGATCTAGACAGATCTAAATGACAGAATTACATTAAACAGATGCAGAAAATGGGTTATGTTCTAACAGACTTTGGAGGGGCTTGATGGAAGTAGAGCAAAACAGCATCTCTCTGCTGCCTTCATTAATTTTACGTCCCTCCTGAGAGATAACAAACAGCACAGTGTCCATTCTTGTGGACTATTAAGGCCTATTATTTAGAATGGAAACTTGTGCCAAGCACACGCTGCAACAATCCATCATCAGATCTGGGAACAGAAAAGAAATTAACCTTTTTGGACACCACTGTAAATCTGCAGATGAAAAAAAATAAACATCAGGGAAAAAAGCAAAACTCTACAGTGGAGACAGCTGGAAATGTCTGGAGTGTTTTCTTCATGTACTGCTGCAGCTTATTATAAGAATCATAGAATCATAGAATAGCAGAGTTGGAAGGGGCCTACAAGGCCATCGAGTCCAACCCCCTGCTCAATTCAGGAATTCACCCTAAAGCATCCCTGACAGATGGTTGTCCAGCTGCCTCTTGAATGCCTCTAGTGTGGGAGAGCCCACAACCTCCCTAGGTAACTGATTCCACCATCACACTGCTCTAACAGTCAGGAAGTTTTTCCTGATGTCCAGCCGGAATCTGGCTTCCTTTAACTTGAGCCCGTTATTCCGTGTCCTGCACTCTGGGAGGATCGAGAAGAGATCCTGGCCCTCCTCTGTGTGACAACCTTTTAAGTATTTGAAGAGTGCTATCATGTCTCCCCTCAATCTTCTCTTGTCCAGGCTAAACATGCCCAGTTCTTTCAGTCTCTCTTCATAGGGCTTTGTTTCTAGACCTCTAATCATCCTGGTTGCCCTCTTCTGAACACGCTCCAGCTTGTCTGCGTCCTTCTTGAATTGTGGAGCCCAGAACTGGACACAATACTCTAGATGAGGCCTAACCAGGGCCGAATAGAGAGGAACCAGTACCTCACGTGATTTGGAAGCTATGCTTCTATTAATGCAGCCCAAAATAGCATTTGCCTTTCTTGCAGCCATATCACACTGTTGGCTCATATTCAGCTTGTGATCTACAACAATTCCAAGATCTTTCTCGTTTGTAGTATTGCTGAGCCAAGTGTCCCCCATCTTGTAACTGTGCATTTGGTTTCTATTCCCTAAATGTAGAACTTGGCATTTATCCCTATTAAATTTCATTCTGTTGTTTTCAGCCCAGCACTCCAGCCTATCAAGATCACTTTGAAGTTTGTTTGTCTTCCAGGGTATTAGCTATCCCACCCAATTTTGTGTCATCTGCAAATTTGATCAGCGTTCCCTGCACCTCCTCGTCCAAATCATTAATAAAAATGTTGAAGAGCACTGGGCCCAGGACTGAGCCCTGCGGCACCCCACTCGTTGCCTCTCCCCAGTTTGAGAAGGTTCCATTGATAAGTACTCTTTGAGTCTGATTCTGTAGCCAACTGTGGATCCACCTAATAGTTGTTCCATCTAGCCCACTTTTAGCTAGTTCGTTAATCAGAATGTCATGTGGTACTTTGTCAAAAGCTTTGCTGAAGTCAAGATATATGACGTCGACAGCATTCCCACAGTCCACAAGGGAGGTTATCCTATCAAAAAATGAGATCAAATTAGTCTGACAGGATTTGTTCCTGACAAATCCATGTTGGCTTCTAGTAATCACTGCATTGATTTCAAGGTGTTTACAGATTGACTTCTTTATAATCTGCTCCAGAATTTCCCCAGGGATGGATGTCAGACTGACTGGTCTGTAGTAGGGGTGTGCACGGACCCCCCGCTCCGCTTCACTTCCAGATCCGCGATTTTCGGATCTGGCCACTTCGCCCCGCCCCCGCTCCACCCATGTCCGCTCCGCTCCGCTCCGCTCGGAGTTCCGGATCCTGATCGGAGCTCCGTTTTTTCCACCCCCATAGGGTTGCATTGAAAGCTAAAAAAGTAAACAACTTTTTTTCTGTTCAAGTTAGAAACCTCACATTTGGCACCATGACACCTCATGGGGGTATACACATGCACGACAAGTTTCAAGGGAATCCCATCATCCCCTGATTTTTGGGGAATTTATGAAAATCGGGCACCCCATTCACACCCCTTTCCATAGCTCCGTCAATTTGCACGCTAAAAATCTCAAACTCGCCACCATGAGAGCTTATCCAGGGACACACACGCACACCCAGACTCAAGGCAGTCCCATCATCCCCTGATTTTTGGCGTGGCTCTAACCTCTAACGCACCACCCATAACCCTAATTCACACCCCTTTCGATAGCTCCGTCAATTTGCATGTTAGAAACCTCAAACTCGGCACCATGATAGCTTATCCATGTGTCCACATGGACGCCCAGACTCAAGGCAATCCCATCATCCCCTGATTTTTGGCGCGGCTTAAGCTTTTTAACTCACCCCAAATCAAGTCCCATTCTACAACTACGTCAATTTGCACGTCAGAAACCTATCCTTTGGTCCCATGACAGATTACCCATGTGTCCCCATGGATGCCAAGTTTCAAGGCAATCCCATCATCCCCTGATGTTAGGGGAAGTTTTGAAAATTGGGCACTCCAGTATGTCAGGGATTTAAAGTTGCAATGCAGACAGCTCAATGGGGCCAGTTCAAAGGAAATCCCAACATGCCACGAGATAACCCTAAATCTTCTTCCACATTTGAAAAATGGATTATTGAACTTGATAAAGTCTAAGTGAGCGCAGGAGGGACTTCTCCCCTGAGTCAAAGCAAGACACATACACCATCCCTGCGAGGCAGGCAGGCAGGCAGCATGCATTGTAGTGCCGCAAGGATGGCTTGAGCACTAACGCATAGCAAACCAACCCGTAAGCGGGCGCAAGGAGGAAGTGAGGCAAGGATGGCTGGTTGTTTCTTTCTAAGCCAGCAGTTACGCATTGAGGGGCACAGAGGAGGACGACTGGGAGCAAGCGTGCCGGAGGGTGCTGGGCACGAACCGCAAAGCCCATCTCCCAGGCACCAGGCGGGCAGAGAGGCAGGCAGAGCAGGCGAGGAGTCAGTCCTGGCAGATGCCCCACCACAGCAGCACCCCGGGGGAGGCGGGCAGACAGGCAGGCGGGCAGGCAGGCATGGGTTGGCGGGCCCAGAAAAGCTGGTACCTTGCACAAGTAAGCCATAGATCTGTGGGGGAGTCAGTCCCAGCAGATCCAGCTACCTCACAAGGATGGCTCCCAGGCAGGCGGGCAGGCGCATCCACTGTAGTGGCTGTGCTCAACTCGGCGCACTACAAGACGAGTTGAAGTGAGAGCTCACTTTTCAGGAAACTTAAACTGTCCGTACGCACGAAGAGGCTGTGCTACGGGTGATCGGTGCATTACTGGAGCTTAGCTTTTTTTCTGAGGGGAAGTCCATGAGTTGAACTGACGGCTTGCTTCTCAAAGAGAGGGTTACAGCGGAAGAGGGGTGGGACGAGACCGGGGAGAGAAGCTCGACCAGCTTCTGCTACTAATCCTCACCCACATCCTGGAGGACCACAGCATCCAACACAAAGTGGCTGTTGTGAAGTCAATGGCTGTCATGAGTTGAAGTGAGAGCTCACTTCTCAGAAAACTTAAACTGTCCGTACGCACTAAGTGGCTGTGCTATGAGAGATTGGTCGACTGCTGGAGTACCTCCCTCAATTGGGGAAGTTAATGAGTTTAAGTGAGAGGTTGCTTCTCAAAGAGAGGGTTACAGCGGAAGAGGGGTGGGACGAGACTGGGGAGAGAAGCTCGACCAGCTTTTGCGACTAATCCTCACCCACATCCTGGAGGACCACAGCATCCAACACGAAGTGGCTGTGGTGAAGTCAATGGCTGTCATGAGTTGAAGTGAGAGCTCACTTCTCAGAAAACTTAAACTGTCCGTACACACTAAGTGGCTGTGCTATGGGAGATCGGTCGACTGCTGGAGCTTGGCTCGCGCACATAGGGGAAGTCCATGAGTTGAAGTGACAGCTTGCTTCTCAAAATCACCAGACTGGATCACGAATAGTGCATCTGATCCCTGAGCTCTCCAAAGGGCGACCCATGGACTGCTGGAGTTAACCTCCCTCAATTGGGGAGTGACGGGCAGGCGGGCATGGGCAGGCAGGCATGGGCCGGTGGGCACAAAGGAGCTGGTACCTTGCACAGGTATGCCATAGATCTCTGGGGGAGTGAGTCCCAGCAGATCCAGCTACCTCACAAGGATGGCTCCCGGGCAGGCGGGCATGGGCAGGCAGGCAGGCAGGCGGGCAGGCATGGGCCGGTGGGCACAAAGGAGCTGGTACCTTGCACAGGTATGCCATAGATCTCTGGGGGAGTGAGTCCCAGCAGATCCAGCTACCTCACAAGGACGGCTCCCAGGCAGGCGGGCATGGGCGGGCAGGTAGGCAGGTAGCCAGGCGGGCATGGGCAGGCAGGCAGGCAGGCGGGCAGGCATGGGCCGGTGGGCACAAAGGAGCTGGTACCTTGCACAAGTATGCCATAGATCTCTGGGGGAGCGAGTCCCAGCAGATCCAGCTACCTCACAAGGACGGCTCCCAGGCAGGCGGGCATGGGCAGGCAGGCAGGCAGGCGGGCGGGCGGGCAGGTGGGCAGGCTTGGGCTGGTGGGCACAAAGGAGCTGGTACCTTGTACAGGTATGCCATAGATCTCTGGGGGAGTGAGTCCCAGCAGATCCAGCTACCTCACAAGGACGGCTCCCGGGCAGGCGGGCATGGGCAGGCAGGCAGGCAGACAGGCAGGCGGGCGGGCAGACTTGGGCCGGTAGGCACAAAGGAGCTGGTACCTTGCACAGGTATGCCATAGATCTCTGGGGGAGTGAGTCCCAGCAGATCCAGCTACCTCACAAGGACGGCTCCCGGGCAGGCGGGCATGGGCAGGCAGGCAGGCGGGCGGGCAGGCATGGGCCAGTGGGCACAAAGGAGCTGGTACCTTGCACAGGTATGCCATAGATCTCTGGGGGAGTGAGTCCCAGCAGATCCAGCTACCTCACAAGGACGGCTCCCGGGCAGGCGGGCATGGGCAGGCAGGAAGGCGGGCGGGCAGGCATGGGCTGGTGGGCACAAAGGAGCTGGTACCTTGCACAGGTATGCCATAGATCTCTGGGGGAGTGAGTCCCAGCAGATCCAGCTACCTCACAAGGACGGCTCCCGGGCAGGAGGGCATGGGCAGGCAGGCAGGCAGGCGGGCATGTGCAGGCAGGCAGGCAGCCGGGCAAAAAGGAGCTAGTAGTTACTGAAGCAGTTACTTTGAGTGTGGAAGATTTGTGTGCAGGCTTGGAGCATTAACGTTGCTGCTGGATGCAAAGTGGAAGTGTTGGATGACATGGAAAAACCAAGCCTCAGCCAGAACCTTCCAAAGGGCAACCCGTGGACTGATGGAGTTTTCCTCCTGTTCCCGGTGGCTGGGACGAGTCTCGGCTTCTCAAAGCCATGGCACTGGTGTTTATGCACTGCAGCTTCTCCTACGAGAGCTGTCCCACGGACGACCGGTGCCTTACTGGAGCTTAGCTTTTTCTCTGAGGGGAACTCCATGAGTTTAAGTGACAGCTTGCTTCTCAAAGAGGGGTGGGATGAGACTGAGGAGAGAGAACAGAGCATCCACCATAGTGGCTGTTCAATGACAGAGCTTCAGGAAGAAGTGAAGTGAAGTAAAGTCACTTCTCAGAACACTTTAACTGTCCGTACACACTAATTGGCTGTCCCACGGACGACCGGTGCCTTACTGGAGCTTAGCTTTTTCTCAGAGGGAAACTCCATGAGTTTTAGTGACAGCTTGCTTCTCAAAATCAGCAGCCTGGTCGAGTAGTCCACTTGATCCCTGAGCTCTCCAAAGGGCGACCCGTGGACTGCTGGAGTTTAACCTCCCTCAATTGGGGAAGTGAATGAGTTTCAGTGAAAGGTTGCTTCTCAAAATCAGCACACTGATCGAGTCACCCACATCCTGGAGGACCACAGCCTCTATGTAGTGGCTGTGCTGAAGTCAATGACTTCCAGGAGTTTCAGTGAAAGGTTGCTTCTCAAAGGTGAGGACTCTCCTGTTCCATTTTCGCAGCGAGACAGGCAGCTGCAGTAACACTCACAACCACACACACAATGACAGCTTTTGCACAGAGGCTCATGAGTTCAAGTGACAGCTTGCTTCTCAAAACCATACTTCTGGATCAGGGAGTACGTCTTCCACTGCCAGGGCACTCCAAAGGGTGACCCGTGGACTGCTGGAGAGAGGCAGCCTGGCTAGTGGTGGTGGTGCCAGGCATTGCCTTGCCCCCTGCTTGCACCTCACCCAAACACATGCAGTCAATCATGGAGTCTTTTGGAACTGGGTGGAAAACTATCCGGATGAGTTTACTAAGCTGTACCAGACGCCACAGAAATGAAATGAAATCGAGTGTGGTGCTTTGCCCTCACATATTCACACACACACACACACACACACGGACGGTGACAAACTCTGCCTACAGCTTTTGTAGAGGCTCATGATGCCCACCAGGCAGGAAGTATTCTGGGGAAGATTCAGCCTGGCAGTGCCTGCTACGTCGTCTACTGTGGTAGTAAGGAAGAGATAGCCTGAATTTGATGGAGTGAACTGAATTGTAGAAGGACTACAGCCTGCCTGCCTGTATGTAAGGCGAAGAAGGCATGACCTTACTGAGAGAGACGAATCAAATGATTCAGAGTTGATGTTGTGAACTGAAACACAGCCACTAAATAATAATAATAATAATAATAATAATAATAATAATAATAATAATACATAATAATAATAATAATACATAATAATAATAAAAAGAAAAAGCCTGCCTGCCTGCCTGCCTTCCTGAACTGTAGACTGCCTGCCAACCGAAGGAGGGGTGGAATTAAAGGGAGGGGAGCCTGCCTGTCACTCCCACGAGGGCTTGAGGGTGGGATATCCCAGCAGGGGCAGATTGCTCTTCAGAAAGACCAGCTGCTCCACCAAGTCTGGCTCCAAGCGAGAGCAGTGAGGGGTCACTATGTCGCCCGCCATAGAGAAGACCCTCTCGCTTGGAACACTGGTGGGTGGGCAGCTGAGTCGATCCATGGCCACCCGCGCCAGGTCCGGCCAAATCTGGCGGCGGGATGACCAGTAGGCCAGGGGGTCCATGGTGCACTCCTCCATGGGCTCTGCCAGGTAACGCTGCACAGTGGTTGCAGCGTCATCCTGGCCGGTGGCTGGGGAGGGTCTCTGCCCAACCACGGCGTGCAGAGCCTCTGCCCAATACCCCTGGCCTGTGCTGCTGCTGGGAGGGATGCAGGTGAGGCTGCTGCTGCTGCTGCTGCTGCTGCGGGGAGTGGTGGCCTGCTCCTCTGCCTCACTCTGCCCCACCCTCTTGGCCCGTGCCGCCCGCACTTCGCCCACCAGCATTTCCACCCAGTGCTGCCTGCTATTTGGCCCACAAAGCCCATCCTTCACACGAGGGTCGCACATGGCTGCCAACATGTGGACCCTGTCTGTTTGGATGGGCTCCAGCCTCCGCGTCAGGCCGTCCCTCAGCCTAGTCACCACTTCGCGTACCTTGGGCTCAAAGCGCCTGCCGGTGACGGGATCCTTGTACTCCAGAAACTCGCCCATCTGTTTCTGGAGATGCCTGCATACAGGGATCACCTGGCTGAGGAGGGCAGAGCTTTTGCTCAGGGTGGCCTTAAGGAATGGCTTGAGGACCGCCACCAGCTAGGACATGGCATCCCACTGCTGCTTGCCCAGGGCTGGGTGGACGCCCATGTCCCTGACCCTGAACAAGTCGTGGATGGCACGCTGTTGCTCCACCATACGCTCCAGCATCAGGTAGGTGGAGTTCCAGCGTGTCACCACGTCTTGCACTAGCCTGTGCTGCGGGAGATTCAACTCCTCCTGCTTCTCCCGCAGCAAGCGACTGCCCTTGACGCTGTGGTGGAAATGCCCTGCCACCTTTCTGCAGCTCTCCAGGAGGTTACGGATCCCGGACAGGGGACCGAGGTTGGCCTTGGTGCCCATCCCAAGGCCATCCCTCACCACCAGGTTCAAGACGTGCGCGATGCAGCGGACGCCTTCGAATCCGCCGTCACGCACCGCCTTCACCATGTTGGCTCCCCCGTCCGTGACCATGTAACTGCGGGTGACCTTCTGCCCAGCTAGCCACCCATCCACCATGCAGTTCATGGCCTCCGTAATCTCCCCTGCCGTGTGGGACTGGTCCATCACTTGCGTGTGGAGGAGGGCCCAGCAGTAGCCCTCCTTGCCAGTCCCTCTAGTGCTGGATGATGCTTCCTGCCCCACACCTGCCCACCAGTGAGCCGTCAGGGACAGGTAAGCGTGCACTCCGCCCTCGCTGGACCAAATGTTGGAGGTGAAGTGCACCATCCGTGCCTCTGCCTGGCACAGACGACCCAGCACTAACTCCCTGCAGGAACGGTACAGGGAAGGCACCACCTGCCTGCTCAGGGTGGTGCGACACAGCAGCTTATAGTATGGCACCACAAGCGCCATCAGCCTCTTGAAGCCTGCGTTGTCGACGAGGCTGAATGGCTGGTCGTCCAACGCCACCATCTCACCGATGCAGGTGGTGATCTGGGAGGGCGTTGGAAAACGCCATCTTGTGGGTCCATACTTGAAGTATTACAGCACAGGCCTGTGGAGTTACGTTGACAGAAGACTGCCCGGGCAAAGCAGGGCTTTGCTGTTATCTTCCTCCCTGTTAATTGACCATTGTTCAAATGGTAGACATGTCCTGTTGCCTTCCAGTAACTAACATGGAATCAACAACCAAGGCAGACTAGCTCAGCAAACAGAGGGGATTAAAGATGTGGATTCAGGATACAAGCAATGTGATCCAAGGGGTTTCGGCGGAAAGGGAGGGGGGAAGAAGGAGGAGATTTTTTCCCTACTTAAACTCTGTGTATGCTCAATAAAGGCACTTGAGTGGCCTCGGTCGCTTCAAGTCACTTCAACCATCAACCCTCAGATGTGTGCGTGAGTATTTACTACAGAGTGGCGCTCGCTCACAGGGACCATCGCAACCGCCTAACATACTTGCCGTCAGCCTGGCACAGGCTTCCAGTGGTGCACCCTCGTCTCCTCGAGACCCCCGTCTTCAAAAGACCCCAAGCGGTAAGTATGGGTTGCAGGTTATCAAGCCACCAGCAGAAGCACGCGGTAGAATTGACCCGCATAGTCAATAAGACAGGGGGGCAAGCCACATTGTCCTCGCTTCAGAAGCTGGTTGGTGAGATTGGGAAATTTTGTTTATGGTACCCGAAAAGCGGTTCGCTACTTTTAAGTGATTGGGAAAAAATAGGGGAAGTTTTACATCAAAAACCTCGCACCTCAATTAAAATCTTGCTTTCTTGGTTTCAATGTTGGGTAGCGCTCAACAAATTTCATCAAAGAAACTCAGCCACTTTGCCTGCTGGCAGGCTAAGTGTTAATCTACCACTCCAAGACAAAGCAGTTGAAATTTGTAAGCCAACCCCCACTGTAATTTCTGCTTTTGCATTAGCTCCCGCTCCTGAAGAAAATCCACCTCAAGACATTTTGACTACTAGCGGTTTGAGCGTTAATCCGCCACCGTACTATAATGCAATTGAAATTTGTAAGCCAAAATCTTCCCTAGCCCTAACTTTAACGTCAGTACCAACTCCTGACCCACAGCCAACTCAAATTGTTTCACCACAGCAAGTTTTAGAAGCCCAATTTACTTGCAGACAAGAAGACATAATAAAATTGTCAGAAATGTCTTCCTTGAGTCCTGCGCACGATACTGGCCAAATAAATCCACAAAATGCCTGTATTGTAGATTATAAACCCTTGCCATGCCCTGTTCTTAGCAAATCTCAGGCGCAGAGTGTTTGGCCTGCAGTAACAGCCCTGCCCTTAAAGGCAGATGCCTCCTCTAGGCAGGCAAGCAGACAAAGCAAGCTCCCTTCCCTGCGTCCAGCAACTGCCTCCTTTCTCCTTTCCTTCCTCCCTGGGCAGCAAGCACACAAACCCCTTCGCCATCCTGCCAACTCTGCCTCCACCTCCTCCTTAGCGCAGCGCCGTCACAGAGCTGCCATCAGCCATAAGCGACAAAAGCACCAAGTCGGTGCTAGAGAGCGAGTGAAGTGGAGTAAGAATGCAGCAAGTTGCCCAGACCACTGGCCTGAGCTCAGAAGTGCTTTAAGAGTGCTTCTGCCGCGCCGCTTCTCCAGGCGAGGCTGGGTCAAGAGCATGCGCAGCAGCAACAGCCATAAATGTAAGCCCAAGCCCCGCGCCATCGCACAGAGAAGGCAGCCGCTTGCAAAAAACGGGCCAGAAGAGCGCACCTTAAGTCCCACACGCGCCCTGAAGCTGCAAAAGCAAGCCTGTTTGAGTTTAAACTTCTCATGTGTGCTTGGTGTGTGCTCTCCACCATAGCCACTAGCATAGTTTCCACCCCTGCCACCACAAGTGACAGTGCAAAGATAGATCCTACCTTGCAAGAAGAAATAGAAATTAAATCTCCCAGAGAAGTGCAAAGAGTTCCCTTCCAACCTTCTGATCCTTTGCCTTCTAGATGTTTAAGCCTAGTGCTTCCCTGCTTAAGCAGTGAAAAAAAGAAAATGTTTATTGTTCCAAGAGTAATTGATTCTGATTGTGCCAGCACCATTATGGTGCAGCCTCAGGCATGTTTGCCACGAATCCTCCCCCTTCACACCAGACCCCCTCAAATTATTAGAATTACTTGATCCAAGCCCTACACGTTAACGCAGAGTTGCCCCAGCCCAACGTCTTTTTTCAGATGTATCCATGCCATTACAGAGCCAAGCATGAACTCTGAGCCAGCCAATATGATTAAAACCTACAAGAATATTGGCACAGCCTCTCCCCTTATTACCATTATAGTTGCAGCTCTTGTAAAAAGAGCTTGTTCTCATCCGCCAATCCCTCTTACCTAGCTTTCAACAACGCCAGAGCAATAGCCACACTAAAGAGAAACTCATTGCTCTACATAAATTAGTTCAAAAATGACTAGCCGCCCAACCTAAATTTAGTTTCCCAAAGATTTTCAAGTTCTAGTGATTGATCTAAAAGACTAGTTTTTCCACCATTCCTCTGACGAAAGCTGATTAAAGTTGCCTTACAGTTTCTGCCCTGCCCCAAGGTATGTTAAATAGCCACTGTCTGTCAGTCTTTTGTTTTCCAAACACAAGCTTATGCAGATTTGGGAGCAGAGAAAAAGAAGCGTGAGCTTCAAAGCCTTACCATAAAGAGATTTCAGAGAACAACAAAGTTAGAAAGAGCCCATAAGGCCATCGAGTCCAACCCCCTGCTCAATGCAAGAATCCACCCTAAAACAGATGCTTGCCCACCGACCCCTTGAGTGCCTCTAGTTTAAGAGAGCTCACTACCTAACTAATTTGTTTCCTCTCACTAAAATGCAGATAGAATGCCTTCTACAAATGTCTGTAGCATTGCAAATATCAGTAGATGAGTTTGGGAGATCTTTTCTTTCACGCCCCCCAAGGCTTTGTTTTCCTGTGTATTGACTCATCTTTTCCCCTAACCGCTGTTCCCATGTTCCACTCCATCATGTGCCCACCTTGTATGCAAATGAGAGAAGAGCTAACAATGACTAACTTTAATCCTATCACCCAGCAGTGACAAGCTATTTTACCGCTGCCAATGTATCTGTTTTTAGAATTGAATCTTATGTTAGACTTCCAAAATGTGTGCTTTATTATTGCAAATTTACCTAGAGCTTATGTTACCTCAAAACTTGCTACAAATACAATGGCTTCTTTAATATAACAAACAAATCTCCCAAAACCCTTTCTTTGTCGCTCACATGCAGAGCCATTAAAGCCCCTGATTGAAAGTTTCACTCAGCTTTAACTAGCCCTTGGCAGCCTAGCCAAGAGCATGTGCAAAGTGAAAACTTAGCCCTATTTTAAAAGAAAAATGCACAGATCCATGTACATAGTTCTTGTTTTATTGCTCTTCATCCAAGCGATGGAGAGAAGTCCACACCTCTTGTGTAGTTTATTTCCAAAATACAGATTTTCAGAGTTTTCCCAGCCTGGCCTAGAGATGCAAGAAGTCCTCTCAGAAAATAATAAAGAAAGATGAAACCAACCCAGAGGAGCTGCAGTACAGAGTACCAGAGTCCAGATGACATCAGTTGCAGCAGTCTTCCAGCATCAAAAAACCATCAGAGCCAGAAACAGCTGCCCCAAAGATTCCATATTGGCTATTTGCTTCAGCCAGTGAGAAGACCCACAATGGACTGTAAGCAGTGTTCCAGATAACTTGGTTACCGTTGAATCCAGCACAAAGACTTGCTTTGCTCTAAAAATTTCCATCCCATCAAGAACTGATACCTCAGCTGAATAAAATTGAACTTTGAGTAAAATTGTTTTACTCCTGTATAAAGAAGGACTTGCCTTGCAAAGTCGTGCAGCCACTGACTACCTACTTCTTCAGCAACACCTAGGCTGCCAAATATAGAAAGCATGTGTTGCTTTAACCTGCAGGACAATTCCCACAAAGTACAAACTTAACATGGACTTACAAACAGTTATAGCTTCCAAACAACATGTGCTTCAACACTAGCGAGAAGTAATGTGATCATGCTTCCCTCTCAGCTGACTAAATTCTCTCTTGAAGTAAAGTATTGTATGTATTACATTGTACTACTCTTTCCTGAAGTATTATATGTAGTATATTACATTGATCACTGTATTAATAGTTGCTTGTTGATTTATTCAATGTATCCCAAATGTCTTATTCAATGTATTCCTAATCTGGTGCAAATGTATAGCCGCTGCTGGCAGAAAAACACCCCTCTGAGACCTTATCGTCCAGAACACATACAGATGTTATACAAACAGCTGTCCAATCACATCCCGGGAGTTCATCAGGACAACACCAATTCGGCATAATAAATTAATAAAGAAAAGGGGAGATGAAGTATTACAGCACAGGCCTGTGGAGTTACGTTGACAGAAGACTGCCCGGGCAAAGCAGGGCTTTGCTGTTATCTTCCTCCCTGTTAATTGACCATTGTTCAAATGCTAGACATGTCCTGCTGCCTTCCAGTAACTAACATAGAATCAACAACCAAGGCAGACTAGCTCAGCAAACAGAAGGGATTAAAGATGTGGATTCAGGATACAAGCAATGTGATCCAAGGGGTTTCGGCGGAAAGGGAGGAGGGAAGAAGGAGGAGATTTTTTCCCTACTTAAACTCTGTGTATGCTCAATAAAGGCACTTGAGTGGCCTCGGTCGCTTCAAGTCACTTCAACCATCAACCCTCAGATGTGTGCGTGAGTATTTACTACACATACTTCCCCCACCCCATGTCCTGCAGGGTTGCCTGCCTAACCCTCGTGGGGATGGGAGATGGAGAGCTTAGAGTGGCAGTGGCAGTGCCAGCAGGAGCAGCAGCAGCAGCAGCAGCCACCTTCGGCTTTCCCCTGGAACCAGTCGCCTTGCCCGCCTCTTTCCCCAGCAAGATCGCCTGGTGCTGCCTCTGAAGATGCATCTTCATGCTGCTGGTTCCATAATGCCCTGTAGATGAACCCCTGCTTAGGGTGAGTTTGCAGTGGCGACAGACAGCAAAGCGGGGATCCGCTCCCAACTCAAAGTGGTCCCACACTATGCTTGTCTTTCGCTTCCGTGGTGACACCACCAATTGCCCGCCTGAGCTCTCTGGTGTTGCCACAGAAACAGGGGTGTGGGATGAGACTGGGGAGAGAGTCTCGGCCTGCTGCTGCTCCTCCTCATCCCCCACATCCTGGAGGACCACCGCCTCCTCCTCCCCCTCCACTGTGCTGAGGACCTCATCTAGGAGGTCTGGAGACAGGTCCATCAGCGGGCTCGTGGGCTCAAAGGATAATGAAGGAGTTGGGGATACTCCTCCTCCTCCTCTAATGGCACTGCTGCTCCCACCCTCAAAAAGAGAACGCCGGGCACAAGTTGCAGAAGAGAGTGCCTCTGCCTGCTCCTTCTCCTGCTTCTGTTGCGGAGCAGCCAGCCAAGGAGTTGCCCGTTTGATTTTCACAGCAGGAGAGGCAGCCTGCTTACTGGTGCCAGCCTGAGCCTTGCCTTGACCACTGCTTTCTGCACGCCCCGCCACAGACATGCGCCTGCTCCCTCTTCTCATGATGATATTACTAATAATAATATCTATAAGAATATACTAATATACTACTAATAATATGTATAAGAATAAAATATTAATACTAATAATAATATGTATAAGAATATACTACTACTAATATGTATAAGAATAAAATATTAATACTAATAATAGTATGTATAAGAATATATGTATAAGAATATAAGAATATGTATAAGAAAATTAATGTATGTAGGGAAATGGGACAAGAAGTGTGTGTATGCTTTGCCCAAACAGGATTTGAAATGCTCAATCAGTGGCTGTTGCACTTCACAAACAGTGCACTGCACACACAGCACGCTCACACAATCACACAGTCACACACAGAGTCCAAGTAACAGAGAGAAGAAATAGAGAATATATTTTTTTTGGTATTTTTTTGTATTTTTTGGTATATAGAAGGAAGGAAGATGAAACACAGTCAGGCTTTAAGAGAGGGGAGGGGGGACGACAACCAACCAACCAACCAACCAAACACACACTCCAAAGTTTAAAAATAAAGTTTATATTAAATCAAAGTAAGGGAAAAACACAAGCAAACTAAAAGTCAGAAAGAAGCAAACAAACACACACACACACACACGCCAAGCTAAATCCTAATCTATCTCCAAAGTCCAAACACAGCAGCAGCACCTATAACTAACTCCTCTCTCCACGAACGCCAACCCACAAAGAGACACAAAGCAGAAAGCTCTGAGGGTGCCTCTGCCTTAGTCCCCCCCTCCAACGCTGGGATTGGAGGATGCTTCATGAGGTGATCAATTTTCATCAGGATTGGGAGTTGAATGTGCCTGTCATCGCTTCAAAACAAAAAAACAAAAAAAACCCAAACCGCCGGTTTACCGCGCTGTCCCTGTTTGTTGACCCGATTTTTAAAAAAATATAGCACGTGAACCGCACCATGCAGAGAGCTGAGAGTAGTCTCAAAATGACCCCCATCCACGACTGTCTAAGCACAAGAATTTTCAGAACGATAGCTTCAAAAACAACCCAGTTATCTATGGGCGAAATGTTTCAAGATGGCGATCGGAGCGCTCCGCGGAAAGAGAAGCGCTCCGAAAATGGTCGCTTCTCTTCGCCTTCCTTCTAGGGGTCCGCGGTCCGCTTCCACTCCACCTCTGGGCAAGGCGGAGCAGGCCAATTCGCTCCTGCTTCTGCGCTTCTAATAGGAGCGGAGCACATGCCTAGTCTGTAGTTCCCAGGTTCCTCCTTTTTGCCCTTTTTGAAGATAGGGACAACATTAGCCCTCCTCCAGTCGTCCGGCACCTCACCCGTCTTCCATGATTTTGCAAAGATGTAGAAACAGAGAAGGTGATTGAAAGAAGGCTTTTAAAATATGTATTTATTTATTTGCAAAAGGGCTCCAAATATTCTTGAATTCTAGTGTACATAGGAGGGGCTGAGCAATGTCTTCATGTGTCATGGCCTTTGGAGGACTCCTCTCTGGAGCATGACCTGGAGTCCCCCAAAACATCACAGAGGAGCAGCCTGTGATGAGGGACCTTGAGTCAGATCAGGGCAACATTGTAGTCTGGGGGGAGGGACAGCCATCCGTCATTCCCCTTCAGAAGCAGCTTGTGCCTGAGTCTGTGTTCAGTCCGGAAGGCACATAGTGAGTAAATCAAACATGCACTCAAACAAATTTATTTATTTATTTATTTATTACATTTCCCATACATCCATACCTTAAGATCATAAGAACCAATGGCCTGCCTTACTGCCATCTGCTACACATGTATCAGAACATCTTGGAATGTCCCCCACAATTCCAATGGACACATTGCCAGAAGAGAACCGCCCAGAGAGCTTCAGCTGTGGGGCGGTATATAAATGTAACAAAATAAAAAATAAGGTTGTGGGAAGAAGCTACCCAGAAGTGGAATGGGTTCCCTCTCAAGGAGGAATTGAAAGGTTCCTGAAAGATAGCTCCAGCAATCCCTTTCAGGCATAACAGCTATGTGGAGCCTCCATGGGCAAAAGCATTATCTCTGTGAATCCCAGATGCTGGGGGCCAGCAATAAGGACAGGATCACTATGCTCTACTTGTGAGCACCCGGGGCGTTTGGCGACCATTGCTGGGAGTGGAATGCCTGCCCAATGCTTCCTGACCAAGTGAGGCAGCTTGGGCAAACGGCCTGGGCTTTGTCCTTTGGTCCGGATCCGCTGGAGCTCAGGCTTGGCACCTTTGGAGCAGTGTGTGGCTGCTGCCCCCTGTGGTGAGTGTCAGGAACCGCTGGATCTGTGTTTTATCATATGAGCCAGGCTTCTTTTTCCTTCTGTTGGAAGAGCAGTTGCCTTTAGCTGTCTAAATTTGTGAATGAAAATCTCCATGAAGCGCAGAAGGTTCACAGTGCCCACCCCCCACCCCAATGTACCCTGATCCCAGAATATGTGCAACGTAAAAGGCACAAAGCCAGGCGCTTCAGCATATCCCTATGCATCTTTAAAGGTGCTATTTTTTTCAAGTCTCTTGTGGTTTTGACTTTAACAGTTCCTATAATGCTTCCTCTGGGGTGGACGTGTGTGTGTGTGTGTGTGTGTGTGTGTGTGTGTGTGTGTGTGTGTTGGGGGCGTAAGGGGGAATCAAAAGAGAGACAGTAGAGTGAAACAGCTATGAAGCGGCGAACGTGGCTCCCAAATAGGATAACATCTCTTGCTTCTGTCAGATGTGAAAGAAAGCTGATTTGGAGGATCTGATGCATCATCTCAAACAGAACGATTTATCGGACTTAAACATCTACTGGCAAGTATTCTCTCCTTGGCCAAATCCTCTTGGACAGGCATTTGGTGTAACAAAAGAATGTAATCCTGATGCAATGAAAGACCCGTTAGAGGCAGGCAGAAAGAAGAAAATCCAATCTGATGGTAGAAAAATTGTATCTCTCTGTTCCTCTTTTAAGATTTCATTGACTGATCCAACATTTCTCCTTCAGCTGGAGATGTGGCTGACTCAGAGCTGCTGCTGCTGCTGCTGCTGCTGCTGCTGCTGCTGCTGCTGTAAAATCAGCTTTGTAGAGTTGTGACCCAAGAAGGGATTATATAACCTTTGGCACATTTTCCCTGCTACCATCAGTTCACGCCACTCTCCAGAAACTGCTTTTGGCACAAGCAAGTGGAATCTGCTGCCTTCTAAGAAGTCCCGCAGCAGGCAGGCAGGCTATGGGCATAACGGGGCAAAGCACTTCCTGGAAAATGTGGGCATCATGGTTAAAGCACCCTTTAACCAAACAACCAAGATCTTCCAGCGTAAAACTCCACTATTAAGTCCACAGAACCTGTGGCTTGGTTCATATATGCATGTTGATCATGTGAAGTTTGTGATCTATGGAGAAATGAGTGCAGAGAAAGTGGAGAACAGCGATGGGGGAGAAATGCATCCCACTTCACACTGTAATGCGACCTCACATAGCTTCACACTTTCAAACCAATATGCAAACAGAAACTATGGCCTTAGCTAGACCTAAGGTGTATCCTGGGATTGTCCCGGGGTCGTCCCTGCCTGCTCCCGGGAAATCCTGTGTGTCATTAACATGAACAGGGATGACCCAGGACGATCCCGGGATAATAATTATTATTATTATTATTATTATTATTATTATTATTATTATTTATTTATATAGCACCATCTAAGGCCTCGGTTAGCCTTTGAAATGCACAGTTCTGTGAATTTTACAATAGAGTTCTCTGACCCAAAAATGCCCAACCAAAATCTGTATACTAGTGGAACACAAAAAGGCATATATTGGTGAAGATAACTTTAAAAAGTATTACATAAGGAAAATTGCTTGCAATTTGTATTTTGTGTATTTTATGTTTGTGTTGTTCCCTGCCTCGATCCAATTGGAGAGGCGGGGAAGAAAATTATTATTATTATTATTATTATTATTATTATTATTATTATTATTATTCCAGGCAAAATTGCAAATAAAATGCATGCATTTGAAAGGCACACAAAATGCACACACATCTTCATGCAAACTTTTAAGAAAAAGAATTCTCTAAGTTTGTAAAGAACTGAATTTAAGATCACAAAAATGAGAAACTCTATATCCTTGACTGGAAACACAGGGTAACTTTTCTGGTATATTAACCAATACAGACAGTCGCCATGTAGAAAAAGCTTAAAAGATGAACAGGTTTACATAGTTTTACATAACAAACCCAAAGCTTTAGATGGATTCCCTGGCTGGAGATACACCAAGGTCTTCTCATATTAATTCCAGCTTGGGGATCCTGTTCTTCTATCCCTTCCAAGTGTTAAATAACTTCTCAGCTCAGGCAAATGCAGCCATCAATCTCCAAAAAACTGCTCAAAGCCCAGGCCACCAAGGGCTTTTAATTCAAGGGCCTGCCATGAGAGCAGATGTGATCCCCAAAGAGGCTCCCAAGTTTCAGCAAGCAAAGAAGCGAACCTTGCGCTGAGCAAACAGGCTATGTGCAGCACTGAGTGTCCTTGTAAGAATTCAGTTCGTCTCGTCAAGTTCAATGTGCTGCCATACGTGGGAGAGGGAAGAGGAGTACAGGCTAGGAGGGAAACCGAAGAGGGTGCAAAGTGAAGGTCCAGGCTAGGGTGGAAAGTGAGCAGGGCCATAATCCTCCCTTTTTTTATAAAGAGCAGGGTCGTAACAGAGACCAAGTGGAGTTGAAGATGAACTCTTTTCTCAGGGATTGCATCTGGCTGAAAGACACGCACCACCTCCCGCTCTGCCTGGGCAGACCCAGAGGCCAAGGTGGCCGTACTGACAATGAGCTGATCCACATATGCACATCCGTCACCTGATGACTGCAGCAGCAGCCAGCTGCCTAGTTCCCCCCCCCCCCACATTAAGCACTTCAGAGGGTGCTTTTCAAGAGCCACAGAGGAAAGAGTCTCACTAGGGCTTGTTTCACCCGTTCATCTGCAAGTCGTTCCAGTTTGGTTTTGACAAGAATGTAACACAATTCACAAAGTTCTGCATATTCAGGACAAAAAGAACTTGAAATCAAATGGATTCAGAAGGGGGAGAAACTGAAACTGACGGTCTGGGTTTGAAAATCTGTATTCAGGGCTAAGTTTATTTATTTATTTATTTATTTATTTATTTATTACATTTTTATGCCACCCAATAGCTGAAGCTGCTGGGAAAAGGCGGAGGCAGCTGGGCAGACCCACTGCTACAAAGGGCCCTAGCGGACATTCCTCTAAATGGGTCTTTAGCAGCCACGGGGGTTCCCCCCCTTCCCCATCACTCTAGAGTAGGTGCAGAGGCCCAAGCACAGGGATTACGGGGGGCTGACAAATCTGGATCAGGGGCTCAAAACCAACTCTATAGTAAAAATGAACATGGAAATGAAAAGACTGCTGGACACATGTTTAAAGTAAAGCCTGTTTGGCCCAAATATGGATGCATATTCAGGGATCCAAAGCTAGACTTTTAAGAACCAAATCGTTTAAGCTCTAGAACTGGTTGGGGAAATCTGTGTTTTGATTTCTCCTACATTTTAATTTTTTTAATCTCCAGTTCTGTCCATCACAAATATGAAGAAATTTGTGAATTTTAGTAAATTTGAATAACAAATGAACTGAACTGAAGTTTTCACCCGGGCTTGCTTCCTCTGAACCTGGAGGAAGTTTACACTGTCCTGCAAGGGAGGGGACCTCAGGCCTATAGGCCAAACCAAGCCCTCCTGGGGTTCAAATATGGCACCCTGTGGCTCTCCAGATGTCCACCCCAGCCCCACTGCCTGGCCTCAGTGCCTCTGCACCAATCATTCCCCACGTTTTCCTCCCATTCTAGAAGCTTGAAATGCCTCTCCTAAGGCCAGGCTACTGGTAAGAAGAGCTTGAAGCTGAAGCCCCCCCCCCCCCCCGGTGTTTTGGGCCCACTTCTTTTGCCTTTGGTGCCACTCACTGCTGGCATTTAGCCTCCGAAAACTTCTCTGAAACTGTTCAGTGTGAACAAAGGTCCCCTGTGCCTCTTCTTCACAACCATCATGACGACGAGCCACTGATGGTGTGAACTCCCATGAATTTGTCTAATTCCCTTTTGAAGCCACCATAGTTGGTGGCCACTGCCACACCTTGTGGTATCAAGTTGCATCTTTTAAAGTATGTGTCGTGTAGTACCAGCTTTGCTTAGCAAGGGAAGGCATGTAAAGAAGTCATAAATGCCTGAGCCCACTGCTCTGTGCAGTGCAAGCAAAACACATAAATATATTATTGACTCTTCAAAAAAAAATGTGCCAGAGATTGCCCTGAGCATATCATTGAGTAATAAAAACAAAGCAGAAAAAGATGATTAATGGATTAGTCACCTTCAGTGGGACACACATACTTTTTGTGCTCGTTCCGAATCTTTGCATAAACACTGTCTGATTCCATGAACTTTTCTATAAATCATGCTTGTCTGAAAGAGTTGTGTATCATCACAAACCTCATAACACAAGTTTCCCTGAATCAAGAATAAAGACATTATTAACATAAAGATATGTCATTGATTTTAATAGAACTGTGGCAGACTGGGGAGAGAACTTTGAAAAGCTAATATCTCAAAATGGCATTTGTTGCTTGGGAGAAGCCAGGAAAATAATATCGTCAAATCCCTTTAATAAGCTGTGCACAGAGTGTTTTTAACAAGGAAAACGTCAGACTAAATTCTTACCCTTTTAAGATAGTTCGCCTGTAAATGTTATTAGGTCAGGGGCCGCAGTCTTTTGAGTTGGCTGGAGAGATTTGGGTTGCAATCCTATACACCAGGAGTAAGGAGCTGGATGTTGTTGGAAACCAACTTCCAGCAGCATAGAAAATGACTGGGGATGATGTGAGTTGAATTCCAGCATTCCAATATCACCCCATAGCCAAAGCTTTCTGCACGGTTCACAACAATGATAATACAAAATACACAATATAAAACCCTTTAACATACAACAAGGATGTTGGAGAAATCTGCAACAGAATCAAATGAGTTCAGAAATTTATGAATCTGATGGAAGGATTTTGCAGTGGACCAACTTTTCCCCAGTCAGACAAATTCTGCAGGCTTAGGGACCTTTTTTCGAACTTTCAGAAATTTTGATCACATTTATTATTAGAAAAATATGCAAAATAAAATAAAAGCGGCTGAAAATACGCATTCCCCACACAAGTAGGGATCTTTCTCAGTGGAGGCAGTTGGAGAAGGGCTTCAGGGGCTGATTGCAATGAACAGGCAGGGTCATATTGGGAAGGGGCACTCAGGCGTCGCCGTCCCAGGCCACACAAGGCTCTCTATAGGTCAAAACCAGCCCCGGGAAACTCCGGAACATACGGGCAGCCAGTGCAAATGGGCCAGAATATGTGTCTTGTGCTTTGCACCTTCTGCTCCCCACTAACAACTCAGCTGCCAATGTCTGCACAAGCGGCACCTTCCAAATAATCCCTAAGAGCAGCCCCACGTAGAGCGCATTGCAATAATCCAATATGGAGGTTACCAGAGCATTAGGGATGGCCAAACTCAGCCGCCGCTGCCTCATGCTCCACTTGCTGGAAGCTTGCCGGCTGCCTGACCCTATTCGGCGCATGGGGCAAGTTGTCCCATGAGCCAGCCTTTGGGGGGAAATCATGGGAAAGCTACTTACGAAAATCATGATTCTGTGCAAAATGGAGGCCTTAAATGCTATTTATGCAACATTGCCAGTGTAAATAGACCATTACATCCCCAGAAAACCCCGAGCCAATACTTTTACACAAAGTGGCAGCCCTGCAGTGTTCTTTGGCCACTCACTGGGCGGCCCAGTGGCTCACACGGTGAGCGGGGGTGGCAGCTCAGTGACCCCCCCCCCATGAGAACGGATGGAGGTGAGTCCGTCCATCCCTAGTTTTCTCATCCATGAAGTTCCACTTTTGAGGGAAGCCCTCAATATATGACAGAAATCTCCAATATTTAAACAACAACAACAACAACACCCAATAGCAACAAGGAAGTAAAAACATCTCAGCTAGAAATATTATACCACAGTGTCTACAAAATACCTTAAATTACAGCAAATTCAAGTGTGATGTTACAGCTGTTGAATCCACTTATTTCCTGGAGAGTAGTAAACACCCCATAGTCTGTATTATATTTCACATAAGCACACCAAGACTTGATTTAATCTCTGAGCACAAAACACTCCAAGTACATTAACGGGGACACAGACTAGTAGATATAAATTCGGGAGAGGGGGGAGAGATAAAATAGCCAAGGACCAAACAGGCTAATATCAGGGCCACCATCGATCCCCTGGTAAGACATTAGACAACTTACTTTTAGACATTATTCTTAAACACTGCTGTTTTGATAGGAATGCTAAAGACATCGATAAATGCAGGCACGGTGTAGGGGGCGTTGTTGTTTTGAGAAACAGTTTGAAACCCTCAGCCCCAATTATGAGTGCTGTGAGGGTATTGGACTGCTTTTACTCTTCTTTGGCTTTGTGACATCACCATGTAACCATGTCTGACTGGCTGACTGAGATCATCGTGGCACCTGTAGGATCTCAGACTAGCTGGAATCTCAGATTTGCAGAGTGGGGCTGCAGCTCAGTAGCAGAGCATGTGTTTTACATACAGAAGATCCCGGGTTCAATCCCGGCACCTCCAGGTACAGCAGGAGAAACTCCTGTCCGAAGCCACAGAGAGCTGCTGTCAGTCAGTACTGGGCCAGATGGACCCAGGGTCTGACCCAGGATGAGGCAGCTCCTTATGTTCCTGTGGGATACTCTTTGGAAACAGGGCTTCTCGGCTTGCTTTAACATGGCACCGAAGCTGTAGAATGGAGAAAGCAACAGCTTGTGCAGTGTTTCACTGGCTGACTCCAAAGAAGACTAACACCACCATGACAACTGTTCTGGAATTTACAAGCACACCTGAGTCTGTCATGATATTCAGCCACCAAATCTCACGGTGTTTCTTCTAAACCCTTTGCAATTGAGTTCAGGAGTCAGGGCTTTGTCATTGTCTGATCCCAAGCAACAAGACATTCATGTGGGCGACACTAGGCTAGGGACAGAGTGCTTTGTCATGGTTATGAAGAACATTTCAGAGTTGGAACACTCAAATTCCAGAGGTATTTGTAAATTCCCAAACTTCTTGGTATTAAAAATGTGCCTGGCCAACAAAAATGTACCAGTAGACAGAAAAACTACAGGTACCACAGGCATGAGTTTGAGAATACCATGGTTTGCCAGCACTGATTTATGGATGCTGTTTTGCTAATGGGAATAAAGGTATTATCTCCACTATAGAGGATAAGGCTCATAACTCACTAACATGTAATTTATGCCTTTTAAAATATTTCACTGTCAAGCTACCTCACAGGCTCTTTAAATCTGCATTACATATTATTCTGAGCTATTCTGGGGGGGGGGAAGTGATGCTACCAATAATCTCCCAATTGTGCAAATATAGACGTTCCTTGGGCATCCAAGTAGTGAGTGAACTGGAATGGAATGCCAGTTCTTCTTTTCTTTTTTTGACTCAACAGTATTCTGACTTGATTTTACTTTGCGAGTTCATCTGTGGACTTTTTTCCCCTTCCAAACTCTGGGGAATTGTTTGTGCATTTTCTTTCACAGGTTCTGCAGTTTGCACAAATGTCTGAGTAATTTGCACAAATTATGGGCCAAACCTGTAGGAAAAAAATGTACAAAATGCCCAGAAAACCCAGAAAATGCCCCACCCCGCCCCCACCCCAGAAAACCAACTCACTACAGACCTAGTCTTCCTCCAACAGCTTTTCGTCAAGTTCTGAGTAAAAACAACAACAAAGGGTCTGGGTCCATTCTGGAGCGCTTCAACTGTTGTCCAGCTGTCGGGCAACTTATATTGCTGATAAGGAACGGCTAACGCTTACAACAAGCTGATTTAAAAGCTGAATGACTGTGCCGCAGTTCCAGTCCATTAGATTCTACAGTACAATGTGCAGATTTAAAAGATGGATGGATAGATAACTAGATAAAGTGGGATGTAATGCTATATATTTTACCCTGCGCAGCCTTTGAGAACATCATTTGATCCTTGTGATTAAAGTTGAAAGTTGCTTTCTATAAATGCCCATTGCAAACACATATGTGCCTAAATTGATGGGCAGAATCCCTCTGGATTGCTCAGATGGCTAAATCACGCTTGAAGAATGTGATTGCATTATCAAAGGCTGGGCATATAGGCATTACTCTGGGTAGACTACTTAAAAAAGGGATAACTTTACCCCAATGTGCAAGAAAATATGAATACAAGAAAGTGGTGTACAGTCACATCACTGGTCCAGTTAAATCAGTCTTGCCTACTTTCCCTGACAGCTAGGGATGGGCAAACCAGCCTTTCTCTGGTGGGCCCTGAGATCCTGGCCTTTTCCATCTATGATGCCCCAGCACATGGGCCAGAATTTCATTCCTGTTCACAATTCTCAGGAAATCTTTGCAATTTCTTGAACTTGCATTTGCATTTCAGAGGTTTTGCATGGGCATGGGCACATGCATGAAAATTCATGGATACGTTTCAATGCATTCATAGAATCATAGAATCATAGAATAGCAGAGTTGGAAGGGGCCTACAAGGCCATCGAGTCCAACCCCCTGCTCAATGCAGGAATCCACCCTAAAGCATTCCTTTTAGTACATGCATTTTGGGACATAATTTGGCAGGATATATACATTTATGCAAGTATTTCTGTAATATAATGTATTTTTAATTTTATTTTCACAAATATATGCATTTTATATGTACTTTCTCCTAATATACACATTTTGCACTTTTTTAAGCAGGAAACTTTATTGCAACTTTCAGAGAAATGCGAATTGCAAAGGGCAGTGGAGTTTCCATTCGTCTCTTGCAGCACATGGGGAATTTCTTCCAGCCCACAGGCTGAGTCCCATTTCAGCCCCTGAGGGCTTCTTATAAGTTGAGTCCAGCTGTCAGGCTCTAAGGCGGTTCACCACCCCAGCACTACACTATAGTCTAGAAGAAATGTCCAAGTTGAGACTGTTCTGGAAATGCAAGCCCAGGGCTGCTTTTTACCCATCCACACCTTCAGAAACATGTGAGATCATATATCTCACGTATAAAATCAGTGGTGGCTGGTGGCTCTGCTGAACCTATTTTGGGGGTAGGGTTTAGGGCCCTTGGATAGCTCCTTTCGTGTTCTGGCAGTTTCAGCCTGAAAACCCAAATGGAAACTTCTCTAAGAATGGAAAGGCAAAGCACACTGCGGAGTAGATGGAGGGTCGTCATCATTTATCTCGCAATGGCACACATCTTTTTTCCCCCTTTTCATTTTTTTCCCTCTGCTCTTCTGCAGCCAATGATCCTTAATCAGAAACAGAAGCTCCCTTTCCCTGGTAGAAATCTCAATTGACTTTAATAAGAAACTAATTGCCGAAAGATTAGGGCCTGTTTTATGTAACAAGCTATAAAGCAAATCAGGACAAGATGATAACAAGATGCAATCAAGAGGTATTAAAGACAACAAAATAGCAATGAAGGGCAGAGAGAGAGAGAGAGAGAGAGAGAGAGATGCTATAAGCAAAATAAAAAAATATCCCCCTCCCAAGCCTGCCATACATACATCACAATGCTACGAGGAAACTGAATGTCCCCCATAATTAAGGAGCTGCTTCACATTCTAGAACATCCTTCAAATCCAGTACAGCAAGATTAAGAATGTCAAAGATTTGCTGCAGTTACTGAAATGCATATTAAGCAGGCAGCAGCATGATTAGATCTTATAGGATGCTTCCCTTTCTGTTGTACTCAGGCAGGGTGGCAGTCCTCTCTGGAAAGGCTTTTAGAGCGCAGTCCTCTGTTCCGTGGAGGCCAGGAGCTCTTTCAGCCTGAGGCCCCTGGAGCTCCTGATCTATCTATCTATCTATCTATCTATCTATCTATCTATCTATCTATAATGCTCCTCTGCCAAAAAGCCTGCTGGAACAGCTTACATGCAATCAGTAAAACAGTCCCTGTCCACAGGCTTGCAATCTAATAAAGAAATAAAAGGAAATGGCACACAAGGAAAAGGAGATGAGGAGGTACAAGGAAAGATGAAGTAGTGGTGGGATGGCCTCCTTTTGTACAGCCTGCTGAAATGGCGGCTGGTGATGTGAATTAACCCTGATCATGGTGGAATTCAAAGTCTGCTTGTAGCGACCCTGACAAATAGGACTGCAACCTTTAACCAGTTAATCTGTTAAAATAACCTTTTGAATCAACTGAAAAGCATCCCAATTAATAGTGAAACAAATTATGGTTTGTTTTTTCAATAACTATTTTTAACATAAGAATTCATAAAATCTGTGTATGACAGGCATCACCACAGAAAAGGAATCCCCTGTTCACTCCCATATGCCTCTTACATAGCCACACACAATCTAAAGCCAATCTCAGCTAGGGATCTACGTGGATTTTGTTTGTGTTCACAAAACAGTCAAATGCCCCCCTCCCATTTGCAACCCTGAATGCGAGTGCAAGCAGGAGATGTGTTTTCCAGAAATGTTTGCAAATTTTCAAACATTCACATGTGTTTGAAAATTCTACAAATTTCAGAAAAATATATTCAAAACTGCCCAATTTCACATTTTAGCCTAGGGTAGAAAGATGTGGAACTTTGAAAAAAATAGTCAAGTTTTCCCACAGTTTTCTTGTTTGATGACGTTCTGTTTGTGCAATTTTCCCATTCATGCAAATTGAATAAACTGAACTTGTGGAAACCAGAGGAGAGACGAGCATCAATTTGATGCTTGGAGAATCAGGATGAACATGACATCACCCTTCCCTAGTCACAGCATGCTTTTCTCTTCAAAACTATGAAAATGTATAAAGATTTCATCGATACAACAATCAATTAACACTCATTTGGTTATGAAACATCCCTACTTGTATGGAGAAGGAACATGGCGCTGTGACAGTAAACCCACGGAGGGAGTGCGCCATGCCCAAGGCCCTGCTCAAAAGCCTGGAGCCAGCATGACCAGAGTGCGCACACTTTGTGACCGTGAAGCCCTCATGTCAACATGGAAACACCTTTAGAGTGGATCCTGACCATCCACAAAGAAATCTCTTTTTGGAGCATCACCAAAAGATTTGTGTGCAAAATCACAGGTCTGCCTGACTGCCAGGTAGCCCCACAGAGGCATCTTCCCCTCTTGTCAATATCCCCCGTGTCAGTTTCATCCTCTCCACACATGGTTTCCTTTGGCTCAGCCCAGCCCTCTTCTGCACTTGATAGATAGTTTACCAATTCCTGTCCTCCCTCTCCTTTGCTCCGGAAGGGTTGCTGTGGTTACTACAAAGGGGAGCTGAGAAAATGGGGTGAAGGCTACACCTGTGTTAAAAGCGCTAGGCTGAGACTCAGGAAAGTGTGCCATGGATGTGGGGTACTCCCAAGTGCCCGTTCAACATTTATTTATTTATTTATTACATTTTTATACTGCCCAATAGCTGAAGCTCTCTGGGCGGTTCACAAAAACTAAAACCATGAAGAGCATAAAAACAACCAACAAATTTAAAACACACATACAAAATACAATATAAAAAGCACAACCTGAATAAAACCACACAGCAAAAATTAATATAGGTTAAAATATTAGATTAAAACAACAAAGTTTAAATTTAAGTTAAATTAGGTGTTAAAATACTGAGAAAATAAAAAGGTCTTCAGCTGGCGATGGAAAGAAAACAATGTAGGTGCCAAGCGAACCTCTCTGGGGAGCTCGTTCCACAACCGGGGTGCCACAGCAGAGAAGGCCCTCTTCCTAGTAGCCACCTGCCTCACTTCCTTCAGAGTGGAAGGGGCTCACGGAGAAGGACCCCTTGGGGTCCTTCAGACCATGAGGAGCCAGTTGCGAAGAGGGCAATCTGGTCCCCTTTCCCCAACCACGTTTTGACACTGGCAGCTTAGGCAAATTGCAGCCATTTTTTAAAAATGGAAATCTGCACATTCGATCAACTCACTACAAGGGCAAGTTGATGCTGGTGGAGTGAAACAGAACTGAATCTGAATCCGAACCAGAAAACACACACCACATTGAGCGTCACGCCACCAAAGGAACCCTCTCACCCCGATCCATGTATGCTGCCCCTCCGTGCCGGCTCTCTTTCTTTTCTTTCCAAAGTATCCATATCCACAATTGCAGTCACAGGCAAAAAGTCGGAACGTGACATTTTCTCGACCTCTGGGGCTCAAGCCTACCAGGTATAACCGTTTGCCAGGTTCCTCTTTTAGCCTTCATGAAAGCATCTGTGCTTTCCTGCTACAGTTAAAACAGAAGCACAAAGGTCCTCCATAAATCAGAAGAAAGAAAGACTCTCTGTAACAGTTTACCCATATTGATTGTTTTCTTGAGATGTTTTGCTCGCCGGTTCCATGAGCGCATTGACCTCCTCAGGCTGTCAGAGATATGGAATTTGCCTCTGGTGCCGTAGATGTTATTTTAGATCAGTGGCAGTGAGCATTCTGGTTTCCCCTCCTCTTTCCTCGGTGCTAAAGTTTGAAATCACAGGGCCCTGATTAAGATATGCTACAGTTGCCAAGAGCAGAAACATCACACACACCGAATGCCAGATGCCGGGGACAAACGGGGCAAGGGCCAACAGCTCAGCCAACAGCTTCCAGGAGGCACAGCGCCTTGGCTAAAGCCCACGCTTCATGCGCAGAAGCCCCCGTTCCATCCCCAGCATCTATAGCAGGTCAGCGGGGAAAGACCCCCGTTTGAAGCCCTGTAAATCTGCTGCCAGCAGATGTAGATAACATTGAGGTAGAACAGCAGTGGCCCTTGTTGGACTGCAGCATCCATCAGCCGCAGCCAGCAGCATAGCCAATAATGATGGCTGATGGGAGTTGTAGTCAACAACATCTGGAGGGACAGAAGTTGTCCATCCCTTAGATGGTCCGATGGTCTGACTCAATGCAAGTAGGAACAAAGGAAATGTCCTTATGTCAAATATAAGGACATTTCCTTTGTTGCTGCCAGCCAGCCACTGCTGGGAAAAGCTGGCACGGCTTTCTTGATCCAGCAAAGCAGGTGACTTGGGACCTGCACAGTTGTCATGTGGAAAACTCGTATAAACCTTTGCTTGATCCTGGTAAGCCTCAGGAAGCCAGGAAACTGCCTTATCGGTCCAACTATATAAAAAATGTCTACACTGGCTGGTGCCGGTTCTCCAAGATCTTTTCTAGCCCTACGTAGAGATACCAGGGATTGAACCCGGTGACTTCTGCTTGCAGAACATGAGCTCTGCCAAGGAGCTATGGGCCTTCCTCAGCTTGGGGACCTGTGCATGCAAAGGCAGTGCTGCTCCACCATTAAGCTGTGGCCTTTCCCCCAAGTGCATGTGTGTATTTGAAAAGCACCACACAAAAATAACCTTGATGCGCTTTTTTGCAGTGTTTTTTTCAATAATCACAGTTTAGTACCACGATTTCTACGGGGAAGGTGAATCTAAAATATACCAAATGAATCTAAAATATGTCAAATGATAGCAAAGTCCACATTCTCCACAGTGGAATTAATTTTAGAAATCTTTCTAGATCGGTTGAAATTCAGGATTTGAATACATGGGAGAATAAACTCATGGAACAGTAAAGCAATAAAATGGGCAGAAATCTGATAGTCCCTAAAACAGAAGAAGGCTTCTCATTTCTTATTAGAGCAAAATATTGTGCCTTTTATTCACTACATTTCTTGGATTCTCTTTCCTCCCTCTCTTGTCAAATTTATTTTGCTTCTTTTCAAATTTGGCAAAGTTAAAAAAAAATGCCCCTGGGGAGATTCACCCTTCCCCCCAAACTCCCCCCCCCCCAGTTAAGCTAGAAGACACTTCACCAACAAAGTACCTGGACACACTTAAACTTCATTTACTGTATATATTTCTGCCAAAGCAACAACCTCGTCTGGCTTTCTGACAACTTGTGCACTAGAGAACCCAAGAAAGGCGGGCAAACATTGCAAACGCATTGTTGTACCCAGGGGGCCAATGCAGATGAAGGGAACAGCCCTTGTGCTCCCCTCCCCACGGAATCTCTCAGAGTCAAAACACCTACTGGACGGGAGGCAGGTGAGCCAGCGTCAAGGCGGATGCATCGCACGAGGCAATGCCGTAGGGCAGAGACCCGCCTCCGTTTCCGTTGGATTATGAAGTGGCCCCATCCTGTTTCCTGTGCTGAGCTTCTCCAAAAAAGTTTCACGCCCCCCTCAATTGTTAATATTGAGTTTTCTCAAGTATAGCAAATAGGCAAGTAGGAAGGGAGGGGGGAAGGGCTCTCATGACAATTGCTGTCTTAACTGCAAAAAACAAAACAACCTCCACAATCCAAAGTGCCAACTAGAAGGCGAGAGTCCCTGGGCAGCCGCGTTGCCTCCAGAGGCCCAGATGATGGTGGATCCAAACAGAGAGGGCTTTGGCGCAAAGAAGGCAAGACTGTTCCTAGCAAGCATGGCAACAAACCAAATGTGTTTTTCCCCCTTCATGCAGGAGTGTCTGAAAAACAAATAGAGGCCCACATGCACTTTCCAAAACAAGGTAAATGATCAACATTATAACCTGAAACGTCAGAGTGTGTGTGTGTGTGTGTGTGTGTGTGTGATGTTTACTTCAATTTATTAAAACTCATGGTTTTCCCTCTGAAGCTTCCCTAGGCAGTGCTTAGCATTTGGCATCCTTTGGTAACTTTTCAGGTCTGGCTATGCATATTTTTGCTTTTTAAATATTTTGTAAACACTTAAACATTTGTTGGGAGTAACATGCGGTCCTTTCGTTCTCTCCACCCACAACTATTTCATCTTCAGGACAACCATGTGAGGTAGCCCAATACCGGGAGACAGGGCGGGGCTCAGGCAATGGTGACAGCGAACCTGGCGGGGTGGGTGGGTTGGAGGGTTGGAGGGGGAAAGGGGAGTCCTGGGTTCAAGTCCCCATGTGATAAGAAAGGTCAGTGGGTGATTTGGGGCCAGGCGCTGACTCTCACCTTAACCTACCTCACAGGGCTGTTGTGAGGATAAAATGGAGAGGAGGAGGAGGATCGTGTGAATGAGAAGCAGGATATAAATGTAGCGAGTAAATAGATAATAAATCCCCCACACACACTGAGAAATAAGGGATATTGGAGGCATCCAGCTGAGGGGTGGCGCTCAGGGCGCTTTCCAGACTCCGCTCCATCTTCTGCCAGCTGGCCCGTCTCAGTCTGCTGGCAGAGTTGGGACAGCTGGAGGGTTTTCCATTTTTTAAAAAAAGTTTAAATATACTTTCACACAAATTGCAGTTACAATTTACTGAAATATCTATTTATTTATTTATTTTTTAAAAAAGTCCCTGGACTTCCAGAAAAAATCCATGGGTCAACTCTGAACATCAGAAGAGCCCTGCTGGGTCAGAGCAAGGGTCCATCTAGCCCCACACTCTGTTCCCATAGGGCCTCCCTCACCTCTTCCCCTAGAAAGCAAAGGCAAAAGGCCCTAAGGCTATTGGACCCAGGGAATCCTGACCCAGGAGAGCAGCTCTGGTGACTCTTGGGTCTCCCTGTGCTCCCGTTCTGAGGGATGGACGATGGACACCCTACAGTATCTGTGGCCAGTAGTCAAAGAAGAAGCTGTCCTCCATGAGTCCCAACTCGATTTATTTATTTATTACACTTGTATACTGCCCCCATAGCCAGAGCTCAATTCTAAAATTGAGATAAAAACAAGTATACAAAATTTTAAATTTTAAAACACAGAACATACACAAAAAGCATTAAAAACCGATTCCATTCCTGGTATGCCATCCCAGCCCCTCAAACTCACAACTTAAGTAGAGATTTGTGTTTGCCTTACCTCTGCTTGTAGGCATACCTGAGGTGTGAATAAACAAGGGGCAGGACAAACCCGCCTTCTCCCTGAGCCTCGGGGCTGGCCCTGGGTCCTAAGAAAGGAGGTCGGCATGAGCTCCATGTTGGGATCCAGCCCTGTTCAGGCACTCTGAATGTCAACAGGCCAACCGCCTGAGGAGAGGGAGGGCTGCAGTCCTGCCCCCTCAACCCGGGGAGGGCAACAGTATCCAACAGAGAGCCTCCTCTATCTGTAGGGCTTCTCCGCATGAGCCAGGACCCAGATTTCCCAACTCCTCCTCCGTTCAGGTTCAGAATGCCGAAAGAGGGCTTCTCTTCTTTTCCAAAACAAGCACCCTATTTTATCACATGTAGGAACCTGTATTAACTGGACGAGGTTTTGGATGGCCTGCAGGCAGAGGTCAACCGGGTCAGAGGAACCAGATCATTCTCCGCCCGGGTCCCTTTGCCTTAGGTCTGAGCCTCCCACCCGCGGTTCTTCCCTTCAGATGTGTTTCAGGCCAGATTCGATTAATCCATGTTAACTTTTCCTGCTGTTTGTAATGAAGACCTAAGAACAGCTAAAAAAAATGCCACAGCAGACAATGCCTCTGTTTCTGCCACACAAAAGGAAGGCAGACAACTTGTACACGCTAATTATATGCTGGAAAGCAAGAAGACGTTCGTCAGATCAACTGGAATCTGGCATAGTTGTTTTGAACAGATGATTATGCGTCTAGTGTTAAAACTTTTTTTAAAAATAAAAAGAACACGTAGTCTGAAAAGTAATTACATTTTCAGGAGAAGAAGCTGCATGTGTTACAATTATAGAAATGATATGTATATCACTTAAAACAAATTCTTCTAATAAAAATGATAGGTACCATTGCACTGAAACATCAATATGGTATCTGTAACCATTTCCCAATTTCCCATTGGTGCAAGGAAATGTATGCTTTCCTAAACTTATCCTGCTACGTTTCTGGAATAAATCTACCTGAGTTCAGCAGAATCACACCATCTAGATACAGAATCCAATGTTGCAGGTGTTTTAAATGATCAGAAATGACAAGGAATGATGTCTACCCCAGAAGGATCTATTAGGCACTATTGGAACCAGAACTACACAGACCAGAGCCCACCAACCATCTGGGGTTGGTCTGCACATTTTTATTTATTTATTTATGTATTTATTTATTTATTTATTTATTACACTTATATACCACTCCCATAGCCAGGGCTCTCTGGGCGATTTACAGAAATTCTAAAATTAAGATAAAAACGAGTACACAAAATTTAAAATTCTAAAACACAGAACATACACACATAAAGCATTAAAAACCGTTAAAAAACTAAACATGTGGGTGATTAAGATGTGCCGCCATATGCCTGGGCAAAGAGGAAAGTCTTAACCTGGCACCGGAAAGATAGCAACGTTTAAAATTTTGAGAGAGTATTTTATTTATTTATTTATTTATTTATTTATTTATTTTATTACATTTATATACCGCCCCACAGCCGAAGCTCTCTGGGCGGTTTACAACAGTAAAAAGTATTGTGGGCACTCTCACAAAATGGCTGCCATCAGAGGCTCCCCCATTCATAATATGGCTGCCATGGTGGGCATAGCCATCACAAAACACTCATTTCCCAGAAGGCAAATTAACGGGACTGAAAGAAAGTAACGTGCCCAAGACTTCTAATACGAGGCACAGGTGGCGCGTGAGCGCCGCACAAAGCAGTCTTTTGCACACACGTAAAGCTGGCCCCGGAGGGCAGAGCTTCTCTTTGCAGCCTCCCAAGAATTTGAACAAATCTTAAGAAACAGACTAAAGATCAGGAGCCCTAGGCAGCCTGGTGGGTCCCAAGAGAAGGGTCCATGTCTTAATAAAACTGGGAAATGGGATTTGGGGAGTTGAAAGCTAAAACTTCTGGAGGGCCACACATTACTCAGGCCTGGCCCTGGTCTAATTTCTCTCTGGCTTGCTGCCAGTCAAGCAAGCAAAGGGCAGCAATAATGTTGAAGAGGAGGGGGAGGAACACTACCAGCTGGTGATAGTGGTGGTGAGATGGTTGCCTTGCTGAAAGAGTGGGGCCCGTGGAGGTGTCTTGGCATCAGGCCCTCAAAACCTGAAGCGGGCATTAAGTCTATTACATCTGGGTGGTTCTATTAGCAGTGATAGAACTGGCAGGCCTAATGCACCGAAGAACATGGATCTGAGCGGCATGGTTTCATTGCGATATTGGACTTCACCAAGATCCCGTGCTAATAACAACTCAGACATCCAGGTCGGGTTCATTGGTGCTGATCCCAGATGCCTAAGGCATTTTGCCACTGATACAAAACACGGATAGGTGTCCTCAAAGGAGAGTCTCCGTGATTCCAGAAGCTGCTCGCCCTCAAGTTCAGAAGCATCAGGTGCAGCCACTTCCCTTGTGGGGGCTTCGCTCTGCACAGTGATGAAGTTGATGTAACATCGGGCCATGAGGGCCCCCTTTTGTAACCTTGGCGTTATCTCTTGCCACGATCTCTTCTTTCTCAGCTCAGATTCCCCACATTGTGGCATTGTGAAAATGTCACCTTCTGCACAGCCTGTGCTGAGAAGCCCTACTGTTAAGAAGACAGGTGTGCCCAGCAATCAAGGAACGATCTCCTTATAGAAATCGGAACATGCTCTTTGTGTTCAGATTGACATTTACAAATCAGAGCAGAGTCCCAATGAAGACGTCTGCATTACGAGTAAAAGCAAGAGTTTCTAGGTGGTGTTTTATCTAGTGGTGCCCTATCTGCCCTCTGATACTGGGGTCCCCGATCCCCGATCCTGAGGGAAATAATAATGATGTGGGTTTTAGTGACCATTGGGCTGGCTACAGGATTCCTCTCCCCAAAAGCTTAGGGCCAGTTCACATGGGCCAAAGGTGCAGAACTTCAGGCATGGGCCCAAATCCATCACTTCTGGGGTCCTTATTTGATCCCTTAGGTTTCCCCTTTCTAAAAGGTTGGAATGCATCTCCTAAGGCTTGAGGCCTGGCAGCAAGAGGTTTAAACTAAAATAGGCTGGCATTTGGGGGCAGTTTTGACCCCACCCATCTGGACTTTGGGAGATGTGGCTCCTGAGAGCTCATCTGAAATGGGATCTGGCCCTTGGCATTACCTGACACCCCCGTCCCCAATCCCCAGAAATGCTTCCATCTCCACCGTCCCCGGATTGGTCAGACATTTGACTTTCAACTGAGATTACATTTCTTAAGTTTGTCCTCCTGAGATGAGGCCTGTGGCTCAAATCTCAAGGTGGGAACATTTTTCTTCCCCCCAACCTTTTGACTGCTTCGGTCTCTCTACTGTTACCCTTCTCATTCCAAACTGCTGCCTCTTTCCTGCCTGTAACCTTCTCCCCTCTGCACGGGTTAAAAATACCCACACCAGCAGGAACTGCACGATTTTGAGCGTACTGTCGAAACAATGCAAAGGTACGATCAGACACACCTGTTTGGAGCACTGGTCCCCTGGCTATTTTCAGCTTCTTTTAGCGCACGCCCTATTAAGGTTACTCCTCCTGTTTCCATTTGAAAGATCATGGACCTTGATCCCTCCCTATGTGGTTTTCTATGTGATTTCTTGTCACCCACCACCACCAGCAGCCCCATCCTACTGTATTATATTGGCAAACAGAATGGAAATAACGCGCCATCTCTCAAAGCTACTGCTGTTTCCCCCCAACCCTGGTCACCTCACGAAAAGTACAGTATAATCCAGGCCTATGTTCCCTACACTTCTGATAGTGGAGGCATTCTTCTCTTGCCCATGCAGAACTGACGTTTTTGGGCGCAATCTTATAAGCACTTACCTGTGAGTAAGCCCCACTGCATTTAATGTAGCTGAGGAGACGTGGACGGAATTGCACTACCAGGTGCTTGGCTCATGGATGCCTGAGTTCTAGGGCTGGATGAATCAGTCAGTTCCACCCATATTAAAAAAGAAAGAAAAGGTCTCTCCATCCTATCTGTAAAGAAACTTGTGAACTTTGGTAAGTTCTTATCAAAAGTGAGCCCAACACAATGCTCACCCATCCACCCTGGCCTGATGCAATTGGCCTAGCTGTTGCTAGCATGGAGAGGCCCCCATTCTACCTGGCTGCCCTGGAGTTTCTAAAGACGAGGAGCCCGCTGAAAACACAAGGCGGCAGACCCCAATGTGGCACCACAAGCAGCGCCAAAGGCACAAGGGTTCAAGCCCAGACTTCGAAAAGCCCCCCTGCTTGGGTGCAGGAATCAGCCAGGGTGTCCCTTTCTCTCACCTTTGAATTTCTCAAGTTATTCCTGACCTATTTATGAAAAATACACATTTTGGTACGTTTGCTTTAAAAAAAGAAGAATCAAACAAAATTCTCTCCCATCCCTAATTCTGGCTAGGAATGTGCGAATCAGCACAACCTGAGAGCACTGAGAAGCCCTCGATATTCCATCTTGAAATGCAAGATGACTCAAGTCTGTGCCAGATTGTGAGCTCAGTTTTCTGCTTTCTGCACAAAAACCCAGAGCACCTAAACTGAAGGTGCTGGGAAACACCGGTTGAGCTTCAGCTATTGGGCAGTATAAAAATGCAATAAATAGAAGTAGATCCCTACATTTTAACTGTGCTATTATTAGGCATTTTCATGCCTTTAAAATACATTCAAAACAATGTACAAAGAGTATAAAACACTTTCACCAGCTAACTGAAGTTATTTATTTTTAGCCTGTATTATCTGCCTTTTGAGAAATACAGAATTATCTGCTTTTAGATGTACAGTAGCTGAACTATTAAGATTTTGCCCAGTAGATCACCTTGGGTAGAGAGTTACAGAGATCACAGCCTATTACGGGGGCAGGGGGCATACCCCTATTCTGTGATGCATTTGATCTTAAATCTATAAAAAGAGAGACACACAGACACATCGAATCATAGAATTGTGGAGTTGAACGAGTCCCAGCAGAGAAGCCCAAGGGTTGGGATCAAGCCCAGCCTGCCAGTACTTTGGGCTGATGACAAGGAAGACGCACAATCCAGAGCAAAACAAGAGTGCAAAGTCTACGAAAAGCATCACAGCACTTTCTCCTGGTGAGTCTTTAGCAATCCAAAGTGCCAACTAGAAGGCGAGAGTCCCTGGGCAGCCGCGTTGCCTCCAGAGGCCCAGATGATGGTGGATCCAAACAGAGAGGGCTTTGGCGCAAAGAAGGCAAGACTGTTCCTAGCAAACAAGTCATAAAAGTCATAAAAGGGGGAGAACATGACTGTGAGACCACCCCCCTCCAGACCACTTGGTAGACAAGGGCTTTTGGCCTTTCAGCGAGGCTCCTGTCCCAACAGGGTGTTTCTGTTCAGCCCTCCGGTACTGACGCTTCAACCTGGGAGACCCTTCTGTAAGCCCCACCCCACCTCTGCCAGGTTCTCATGGACAGCTTCCAGCCTCCCTGCCTGCAAGTGAACAGGAAGCAGGGTGTGACTCCCATTAGACACTGAAGTCACGGACAGAGCTAAGCTCACACGGATTCTGGAACTCCAGGGGCTGAACAGGCCAAAACGCTTCCAGGCTACTTTGAATCAAATCCTGGCTCTAACTCACAAGGCCCACTGCACTGCTGAAGCTGGGCCCTGACAACTTGAGATCTTAAAAAAAGGGGGAAGTGGGAGAAAGTGGAACTGACCCCCTCTCCTAGGTGACAGCAGCGCCGTCTTCTCACTGCAGCAATGGCTCTGCTATTTTGACAATGGGGAAATTGTATTTTAAAAACCAACAGCCCAATCCTCACCTGCAACTAAGTGTTTTTAGGGCAGCTACTCACCCTCCATAATTCATCAGCTAAGTAGATGAACAGACGAGTGGGTTTACAACAGCATTTGATGTTATTAATAATTAGCTGGAAAGGTCCATAGAGAGTACAAGGGTTGCACAGACTTTGGGGGATTCTAGTCTCATTCCACTACAACAGCAGAATAATGCAAAACAGAAACTACAGCTCAATAAATAGAAACAACTCATTTCATGTACTCTTTCACTAAGGTTATATCTAGGGTAGTGATTTACTTCACAGTCCTTTACATGTTTAGACCAAAAAAAGAAGAAGAAAAAGTCCTGCCGCTCCCCTCATGCCACAGCCAGGCTGGGAGATGTAGGGCCTCCCCGCACCCATCGAGGGGTTTGTGGGGGGTTCGGTGAAGGGCATGAGGAGGGTGGGGTGGGGGGTCCGGTGAGTGGGACTGGGGTGAGGCTGTCCATCCCTATGTGATCCACCAGGAAGAAGGCACCCCACCCCATAGCTCAGATCAGGGTTTGAACAACCCACACCCACACAGCAATTCCAATAATGCATTTTTGTTTTTCATAGAATTGTAGAGCTGGAAGTGTCTAACCCCAGCTCAGTTCAGCAATCCTGTTTGAAGCATCTCTGACCGATGGCTGTCCAGTCTTTGCTTGAATACCTCCAGGGATGGTGAGCCCACAGCCTCCCTAGGCAATGGGTTCCACTGTTTGACTGTTCTGGCCATTAGGAAGTTTTCCTGTCACTTCAATCCACTTGCCCAGATCCAATAAAGCCATTAAACACAAAGATGAGTCTTCCCCGATGTGTCTTCCTCCAGATGTGCTGGACTGCAACCCCCATCATCCCCAGCCAGTATGGCCAAAGACCATGCTGGCTGGGAATCATGGCAACACATCTGGGCAGGGGCAGGTTGGGGAAGGCTAAAAAGTCAACAGCAGCAGATGAAAGCTCACAGGGGGAAAACCACACTTGAACTTAGGGCTGCATTTTGCTCTATTCTTTTAATACTGTCTTGTGCTGTCAGGCAGTAAATGTACAACAATCCAATACGGAGAATAGAAATTATGTATGTGCATGCAATGCACCAGCATACATCTAAATCCAAATATTGGTTAGTGACAATCAAGCTGGTCTTGAATCCTATTCGTTATTATTAAATGTCCACAGCATTAAGTCTGAAATCATTGAACTGATTAATTGCACAGGCATAAATACTTTCCCAACTTGACAGTCTGCATAAGTGGATCAGAGTGAATTGATGGTATCAGTACACATTTTCTTTCTTTCTTTCTTTCTTTCTTTTTTAAAAAAGAAGATTATAATTAATATCAGCAGTACAGAAAGCAAAAGGCATTGGTGAAATTTTAATTTACAGCCACTTGACCCTGGGAGCATATTGTCCGGGCAACGCTTGGATATCTTTGAACTTTTCACCACCCTATTGAGATGTCCAAAAAGGATGACAAAGTATGACCTCATTACTGTACTAGGCAGAGATTGGCGCATCCCTACATCCCTGGAGATGACATTGGGATGTAAGGTGTAGAAGAATTATTGTGGCTTTTTTGTCATCTTGAGATGAATGCTGATGTCCGTGGCCCTAGCAATAGAAACATCTCATCCTAATAAGCAAAGCCTTCCTTTATCCCATGCCAAAGAGACAAACTGCAGGAACACACACACACACACACACACACACACACCCCAGCCGTGTAATATTTAAGCCTTACAAACTCTTTATTAAATGTGACAGCAACATCTGTAGCAGCTAGAACACAGGCAGAGCGGGGACAGCAAATAATGCTATTTAGAGGGCCAGGAGAAGTAGTATAGTTTTAAATATTAAGTGATGTGTCCTGGGCTGGTGGGGATAGAAAAAAAGTGGCAGCAAATGCAAGCCGTGTCGGGGCTGCTGCAAAAATCCAGTGAGCCCCCAAAGGGCTGGATTTCCCAGCAACGGACAATCCGTCTTCCACAACAGATAGTGTTTATGATGACATGCAGCACTTTTGATGTGTGAGCTTGTGGTGTCGTGAGCTTAGTAGGTATTGTTTAAAATCTGTCTGTGGCAACTTTAAAATAGCCCAGGAAAGAGATCAGGGCAGCATCTTCATATAAAGAGGGCTATTTCTGAAATGCAGGGCTGAATCACCTGCTCTAGGAGAGATGGAAGTTGGATGCCTTGTTGGCAGGAGGGCCCAAGGTGAGAGAAATGTGTCTCAGTGAGCCTTATGGGAGAAAAAGGAGGGTGCTCTTCAAGGAGGAATTAGCTGCTCAAGCGTGAACATGAGGGATCACCAGGTAAAGTAATGGTCAAAAAGGAACGGAAATAAATTTATCAGACATCCCTACATGAGAGATGGAAATTTGTTGTCAGATGAGTCAATGTAGAAAGCACCTTGGAGAATTGAGTGGACCACAAGTTGAAAATGGAATCTGAGAGGACACAGATCAGCCCTTGCCCGAGTGCCAGTGTGTAAAAGGAATCTGAAAGGTGGAAGGATCCGTCCTTATTTTGAGAAACCAAAAACAAGTGGGATATGGAAAAACTGAAAAGCAGAAAGTGCAGTTACAACCGGGGCATGTGTTGGAAGTTGCAGTTGGCCTGGTGTGGACTTCAAACCTTCTGGGTGTGAAAAGGCTTGTTATTGGATTACTGTTCTTAAAAAGTATGAATTAGAATTTGGTAGATGATCCAGTACAGATTCTCTTTTATGCCTTTTATGGTTTTAAATTTTGTATATTTGTTTTTAATGTTCAATGTTTTAGTCTTTGTAAACTGCCCAGAGAGCTTCAGCTATGGGGCGGTATATAAATGTAGTTAATACTAATACTAATAATAGAAAGGGTTCCCTGAGGAAGAAAGATTGAAAACTGTTGGAGCTGTTCAGACAACACACTAATCCACACTCAGTGTTTGAAAGTAGGTTGTTTTGAACCATGGGTTATCATGTTGTTTGAATGCAGCAAGGGTGGCTTGCTAAACATGCAGTATGGCTGCATTCACACAACATACTAACCCTCAGTTCAACACATAACTTGTGGTTCAAAACAACCCACACTGAACCACTGACTCATCCATCATCACCCTAAATTATCTTGCTGAAATTGAAGCGGGAGGAAGCTTATAGTAACCAGAAGTAGTTTTGTGTGTGAAAGGACTCCATTTAATTCTGGTACATGACTTTTGCACCAGGCTCTGGTGGGTGATTCCCACAGACCTGAAACCTACTGTATTAGATACTGTTTCTCTCTCTCTCTCTCTCCAACTAAGTGATCTGATGATTTAAGATTGGAGAAGGGAAAGTGAGTCGCCTCTGGAGAAAGTGATGGAAGAACCCATCACAATATGATAAAAGAGAACATTATTTGCCATTCTAATTACTTTGCATGTTCACGAGACAGACAGGCAGCTGGGGAAGCTGTAGAGCAAAGCACTCGGAGTAGCGGGAGGATATATAATTCATAGGCTGCAGCATATTGCTACATTTCTCATGGTGTCTTTACAGTACTTCTAAGGGAAATCTGGCATAATACTCTGCCCCCCCCCCCCGGTGCTCCACCCCCGTTTGTCTTCTAGAATCAATTCCGCATCAGTGAGCAGGAAAACTGTTCCCACTTGGTCAACAGGCTGCATCTCCCTGTACTTAGTGACTTGGGAACCAGAAGGTGAAGAGCAACTTTTATGGAAGTATTCAGAAAATGGTCATTTTTCTTGGCTATCACTGTTTGATATGCTGAGATTGTGTGTTGGGGTGTGTGTGTGTGTCTTCCCCCATCAGGCCACAACTCCAGGGGGAGGGGGAACAACAAGGGCAAAAGGCAAAAGAGCCCACTTTACGTGGTTGTGGCCATCGTACCCTTCCCACCGCTGTGTGGGATTGTATGCTGAGGACATAGCTCCGATGTCATTCGCTGCATGTGAGAAGGGTCCCAAAGGGTGGGCAGGCATGTGGGGACATGCAAAGCTGGGAACCACCAAATGATTGCTTGGCGGGAAGGGAAAGGGCCACCTTGCTAACCGCCACCCTGCCTGAAACCTTGGGGAAGCTGCTGCTAGCCAGTGTAGACAATATTGGGCTAGATAGATGGATCACGCAGCTTGATGGGTTCAGCGCAGAAGCAGAGTGCATGCAGGCATGGGGGGGGCAGGGGGTTTCCATGGTTAATTCCTGGCATCTCCAGTTTAAAAGGATCTGATGTGAAAGCAGCAGATGGAAAAGTCCATTTTCAGAGTGCCTGGAGAGTTGCTGCCATTGAGTTCAGTCGAGAAGAAGCTGGATGAACCAATGGCCTGACTCAATGGAGGCTGGTGGCTCTTATTTCAATGGGGCGGTGAATCCACTCTGGGTTTTAGTCAAAACCAGTCAGAACTCTAGAGGTCTATCTGAAGTGTGGAGCCCATTGGGGAGGGAAATGGTTCAGCACCTGGGCAGCTCCTTTGGACATGCCTGGCCAACGCGCCGCCTCCCTTCCGTTCCTCAGCCTCCAACTGCCTCTCCAGATGGCAAATGTTGCTACATGTATCTGAGCGGCATCTATTCTATCATAAGTGCAGACAGATCCACTGTGAGATTAAACATGCTAAAGTTTTCAATTCTTAAAAGTAACCTGCTACGGCCAGTTTAATGTGCAGCACTTGGGGTGGTCAGGAAAGCAGCTGTCAGCAAAGTTTCGGGAGCCGGGGAGGCAGCGGCTCAGGCAACAAGCCATGCCGGGTGAAGAGAGGCATTCCAAGCACACAAGAGGGACTCTCGTTTGCCTCTGTGAGACGTTGGAGGCCCGTCCTAGGCAGTGCTGGAAAACCAGCCGTCCTCCCTAGGGTGGCACGAAAGCCCAGTGGCAGAGTTTGCGCCAGGGCCGTGCGCAACCACCTGTGATGACAACCGCTGACCTGGTTCCCCCTCTGCTCACTGTCAGCCAAGGAAAGCCTTCTTTGGGGGCTGGTGGGTCAAAATGGTGCCATGTAATGTGGATTGCAGCTTTTTCTATGGAAATGCAATAGATAAAATGGTGCATAAATCCTGATGACTCCTACTGGGTTGCCAACATGATTTTAAAATGTCAGTCCTGCGGGTGGAACCAGGGTCAGGGGCACAGGCTGGAGCCTGGTGGGCTTTCTTGGATTAGGCCACAGAGGCCAATGCAGGGATGCACAACCTTTTCAGCCCCAGGAGCCACATGTGCTCCTAGCTCGGGGTTTGGGGGATGCAAAAACACACCCCCCCCAGATCGCTCTTTTCTTTCAGCCAGCAGCAGCAGCAGCAGCAGCAGGGAAAAGAGGAATCTGCACGAGGATTGCTGGGGATGGAGCAGAGAGCCTCTTCTAGGGATGTGAGCACCTACTGGGGTCTGGAGGTCTGGAGGGCTCCCTCATGTCCGTCCCCCGTCCCCCACTCGCTGAGCCATGGGGTGCTGACAGACCCAGTCACCCAGTGCCCTGGGGCTCATTGAATGCCTGGGAGAAGCCTGCCCACATGGCCGCCCTCCACTGACTGTCAAGCCCTGGTGCGCCCCTTCCTTGTGAGGGGCAGGAGGCGGCACTGCCATGCGCCACGGAGTGTAATTTCATCCTTGCAAGTTCATGCATCCATGCATTGACATGGATCCGTGCATTGACTTAAGAGTCCATGTAGGAAGTGGCGGGGAAATGAGACAGTCTTACTGTGTGTGGGGGGGTCCTTCTCACCCCTCCAGCGGGGTTAAGAAGAGCGGCTCATCACTGCAGCAGTTTTAACAAACTCTAAAGACTTAAGTGACCCCCTGCCCTTCAAAGAATGCTGCCATGACTCTTTCTCTCTTGCCCCACTTGGCTCACCACTGGATGCCTGAATCCAGAACCTTTCAACTCCTTTCTGGCACACAACTCCTTCCATGCACACAAACAATGACCCTTTTCCTTAGAGGCCCCCTTCTTCCTCGCTGCTTTGTCGAACCTCCCTTGAGGTGGGTGCTGCTGTGGCTGCTTCTCCGGTCCCAGTTGCTGCCTCCTCTGCCTGCCATTTAACTCCCAGGAACGGGGACAGAGGCAAGCTGTACACCTGGCTGCTGCCACAGAACTCGCCCACCCCAGCTGTACTCCCTTCCCACTGGCCGCCTGTCCTCGGCATGGAGCAGAGGCGAGTGAGTGCCACACCCAAGCCTCCACAGTGTATTGATTTTCGATTTATGAGCCTCCCAAACAGGATATCATAACATCTGGAGCCAGGGAAAGTCTATTTGACAACATGGAATGGAAGGAGACCAAGACAGATGGATGGCCGTTTTGGGTCACCGCTGTACCTTTCGTATTGCATCTTACTTGGCCCAAGAAAAGAGAGATGCAGCTGTCCCATCCCCTGACCCAAGACTGATCCTATCAAACAGCCCTGCAGATAATGGAAACTGACTTTGCTATCATAGCACAATAAAGGTGCTGGGGTTGAAGGAAAGTCTGTCGTCCAACACAGCAAGCGATGTGTTGGTGCATTTTGACTACGGTTGAAATGAAACCTGAATGGATTGTTCTAACCAATCAGGGCACCCAACATGGAACCACCACCACAGCCATTTCCCCAGCAAGAACAGCAGGCACAATTTGAAAATTAGGGAATTAATGAGATTTGAGAGAGATTAAGTGAACAGGGAGTTCAAGCAGAAGTAATCCACTGATGTAATTGAGTGGAATAATTTGTCATGGCTAAAGCACATGATTGTTGCACGCCCTGCTTTCAGAAACAACTGGACATTTTAAAATGGTGTGTGAGAGGAGGCCAATCAGAGGCAGCAAAGTGGATGAAATACACACTCAGCAAAATTGGAGGAAAAGTTGGAACAACGCAACCATCAACCTGCCCATCATTCAGCACTGCAAGTTTAGGAAAGCAAGTATTCAGCAGCAGTTTTCCAAAGGCCAACGGAAAAATGAGTCATACATTAAGAGACATGTAACCAGGTTGGACAATACGGCTCCCTCCTCCCCACACAACCTGGACAGGGGCACAAAGTGGGCCCGGAAGATCCAGCAAAATAAATAGTATTCTTGAACTCAGGTTCAATTATCTAATGTTTTGTTTTCAGTATGGAATATTTTTTTTATTTATAGTATTTATATCCCAACGTCCTTCCTTGGAACTCTGTTCAGGGAGGTGAACAACCTTAATTTTACGCTCAGCTTCTATTGACTGGCTACTGCGTTATCTTGTATCTCTAATGCATAATGTCCTGTTGATGTCTATGGTGTCCACTCTGAATTTAAGAGAAGGCAGGGCGTGTGTCTTTTTTTAAAAACAAACAAACAAACACAAATCTAAAATAATGATTCTATACAGCCAACTTTTCCTATTTCGTGCTGTTTCCCTTTGGTTTCACCCCAGAAGTTTCCTTACCTGTAACTTTGAGCTCAGTAGTTCGTCTTATTAGCTTTCCTTCAAATTTTAGTTCACAAGTGTAATTTCCACCATCCTCTTCTTGAACATCTTGAATTAAAAGAGTGTTTTCTTTCTGAACAACTATACTTCTCCACATTTTTGGCTTACACTCCTGCAAAAACAAAATAGAGATCAGAGGCTTATATGAATGGGAAAGTAATGAGACCTTATTGGATCTTAAACTGATTATTATTGTTGTTGTTGTTATTATTATTATTATTATTATTATTATTATTATTATTAAATTTGTATAGCTGCCTCACAACACAGGTACTCTGGGTTGCTAAATGTCTGAAGTTTAGTGAATGATAGCATTCACAGGTGACAATCACAAGATGAAGGCCTAAAAATAGACAATGCACACAAGTGGATTCTGACCCTCACATTTAGAGGGAGGGGCACACTCCTATGGTGGAGGGAGGCCCTCTCCAAAGTTGACCAGGAAGGACTGTGGTTGGAGAGGCCAGCCCAGAGGCTGCTGAAGAGGTCCATCACTGGAGGAGTCCTTGATGCTGCAGCAGAAACCTCCTCGACCATTGCTCCTCTGCTCTCAAAACTCCAGTGGTGGCAGGAGCTGGAAGGGAGCAAGGCGGGGCAAATCCAGGGAGGCCTTTGAACAAGGTGACCCTCAAGACCTCCTGTTCCCCTGACATGCATGAAGACCAGCTAGAAATCTACACCAGCCCAGGCACTTGCATAGTTCTCTCTCTCTCTCTCTCTCTCTCTCTCTCTCTCTCTCTCTCACACACACACACACACACACACACACACACACACACACACTGCAGTCAATGGAAAGGAAATGAGAAACCCCGGCTTGTGGCAGGAAAGCCATGCCAAGACCTCTCCCCCACAGGCACAATCTGGCAGGGCTGAGGAAGTGGTTTTGTCTCAATTCCCCCCACCCCATTGCCACCCCAAACACCATAGGATTGCTCTGCCCCTCGGTGATTATGCAGTGCCCACATTTGGGGGCAGATGAACCATATGAGTAGGGTTGCCAACACTTAGTTTCCACGCCAAGCAGGGCTGGGCAGCGGGTCTTTCCAAAGCACAAGAGGCCCGGTCTTGTTACAAACTAAAATTTGTCACAGGGGTGTCAGGATCAGGTACTAGAGATGAGTACTTTCAGGATCCAGGCCCAAGCTCAAAGGGCTGCTCTGCTGCAGAGTGCTGGCAGAACTCAGGCCCTGGCCAGCAGCAGTTCATGACAGGGTGAACTGCTGTCACTCCCGGTGCAGCTGGGAGCAGCTAGAGTCAGGGCTAGTTAAGACCCACATTGTGGCTCCAGCATTTGCCACAGCAACATCGTTCCTGTGGTGCTTGGCTCCTGTTCCTGGTTTCCTGATGCCTTGTTTGTTCCTGACCTTGGACTGTTCTTTGGACTTTACCACTTTGTGGTTATACCAGTAAACTGCTCTAACCCTAAACAGCTTGTGTGCGGGTTAGTCTTTGTACACCTTTGCTCTCCCGGGTCCTGGTACTCAGTCTGTGCTCCCAGCTGCCCACGTCCTGCACTATTACAAGGGGAGGTAATAGAAGAGGGGAAGGGAAATGACGGCAGGAGGGTTGGGAATTTAGTGGTGTCCGAATGGCACCGAAGAGCCTGGGGGGGGGGGGGAAAGCTGGAATTTACTGTAGGGGCTGATGGGTGAAGCTTGATTTTTATCAGGTTCTTCCCCCCACCCCTTTTAAATTCATGCCATCTTATTTTTCCATTGGATTGAGATTTTTTTCTTTTTAATCTTACAAATTGTCATGCACATTTTGTAGGCATATTTAAAATGTGAGCATTTGTGTGCACACATTTGCAAACCTACACTTTTGAAAACAATTTTCCAAGGAATAAAACTCCTTTTGGGTGGGCATTTCTGAAGCGTGTGCATTCTTTGTGTGCATCGCAAAATTCTGAAATGTACAAATTTCAGTAGCAAATGGTGATCCAGTTCATGCTTCAATCCGGGAATTGCTAGTTTAGGACGTTCACACTACTATCCAAGCTCCACTAATTTCTCACCCACCTCTCTAGTTTATTGGCTTTTCAGACCTCAGCTCTGACTACGTGCCAGAGGGCTCCACTTTACTATTTGTCCCAGGGAAATACGGGCTGGCCAGCTGGTGCCCTCTAGAGAGAAGCTTTTCCTTTTCAAATGTTTTGTATAATTCACCCGTTTCTGCAGAGATGCCTTGAAATGTTCTGATATTCGAGTCCTGCCAAAGTCATGTTAACAGCCGCTTGTCCAACACCTGTCAGCCTAATCATTTCTCTTGCTTCTTAAAGTGTCCTTGACTTCCTTCAGCTGAGTAACAAGCAAGAGAGTGGAGTCCAAGAACGACCCCATCTCGCTACTGACGCGCTGCCCTGCTGCCCCCACCCCAGTCTCATTCCACCCCGCCCCCCCCCCCCCCCCGGAAAACAGCTTTCATGTTTAAGTCTTGCTCATTCAATTATGCCTTGACTCTGTGCACTCAATCCATGTTGTCAAAACAATACTTTAGGCTAATGGCACTATGGAAACAGGAACAAAGACGATAATTGTGCAAATCCTTCAGGGAGGCATTTGATTAGTAACATTTCCATAATAAAGGGCATTAACACTATGGTTAAGTATGGTAGCTTAATGGGAAGTATCCTACCTGGGGCGTACGTGTATGCATACACACAATTATATGTTTAATGTTGTGAGTTGGACTCCTTCTAGATTGATAGTGTAAATTTCTACAAAATAAAATCATAAAAAAGAGGAAAAAGGATATAACTACATGATTTAAGTGTATAAATTTTAATTGATATATGTGAAGTGTGTGTGTGTACAGTATATGAAAGTACAGCTTTCTAGAAAGAGAAAATTATGCATACACTTCAACAAAAACACCCCACATGTCCATCCATTGGTGAGTGGCACCTATATACCACCCACTGAATGGAACTTGCATGACCCACAGCAGTATATCTCTAAGACCCCACTACACCGCCTGAGAGCTCAGCAGATGGGGAGATACCACTGGTGGTGGCTGGGGCAAGGCCCCTAGACCAGGCCCTCTGGGAGTGGGTTGGAGCTGATTTTGGATCCAAGGATGCTCAATTCCCTCATGTAAGTTGAGTCTCCACCAAGTAAGTTCATGCTGATGCTTGGGATTGTACAAATTAAAAACAAGGCAACAAGAGGATATGCTAATGAGTTCCCTCCCCTTCCGCCCACAGCAATCACTTTTCAAAAAATTGCATGGTGATGGTCCTCTTGCCACATTGCTCTTTTCGATGTGCAATATCAATTCTGCTCAATTTAATCAATGTGACAGCTTAATCGTTGGTTGTCACCCATCAGGCAGATGCGGTATAAGTTATGAGTGGCACTTTGACAATAAAAGAAGCAGGCGATCTGAGAGCTGGTGTGGTGCTATGGCGAAGAAACTGGCTTGAATCTCAACTCTACGGCTCCCTTGCTCTCCGCCTCAATCCACCCCCACCCCCATGTGCAATACGGGGGATAATAATACTGATTTACCTTACAGGGTTGATATAATGATTACAGCTAGATAATGTATGCGCAATGCTTTGGAGATTTCCAGACACCATACAAGTGTTAAATATTGTTACTTCCTACCATAACACTAAATCATTGATTTGGCACAGCACCCACCCAGCAGGGGGTCAAGTATCATTGAACCCTTCTCATGAGGAGGAAACATGCTCTGGAAAGGGCTCTTCGTGACCAAGTGGGAAGGGGTAAGGCAGCAGCCCTAAGCTGCTCAGCTGGAGCCCTGCTCTTTGCAGGAGCAACATAGAATCATAAAATAGTAGAGTTGGAAGTGGCCTCTAAGGCCATTGAGTCCAACCCCCTGCTCAATGCAGGAATCCACCCTAAAGCATCCCTGACAGATGGTTGTCCAGCTGCCTCTTGAAGGCCTCTAGTGTGCGAGGGCCCACAACCTCCCTAGGAAACTGATTCCATTGTTGTATTGCTCTAACAGTCAGGAAGTTTTTTCTGATGTCCAGTTGGAATATGACTTCCTGTAACTTGAGCCCGTTATTCCATGTCCTGCACTGTGGGATGATCAAGAACAGATCCTGGCCCTCCTTTGTGTGACAACTGTTTAAGTATTTGAAGAGTACTATCATGTCTCCCCACAATCTTCTCTTCTCCAGGCTAAACATGCCCGGTTGTTTCAGTCTCTCTTCATAGGGCTTTGTTTCCAGACCCCTGATCATCCTGGTTGCCCTCCTCTGAACATGCTCCAGCTTGTCTGCGTCCTTCTTGAAGTGCCCAGAACTGGATGCAATACTCTAGATGAGGCCTAACCAGTGCCAAATAGAGAGGAACCAGTACCTCTCTCTTACTGTGCTTCTCTGCTCGACAGCTGCCCTGCTAGCCTGGAATCCGTGGCAATGGTGGTAGGCGTGGGCCATCTCGTTGGAGTAATTATTTATTTTTCAAACGTATAAACCACTTTTCATCCACAAGGGTTCCCAGGACAGTGAACAGAGCATTATGTGCTTTCCAGTGGGGTAGCCATGTTAGTGTTGCAGCAATGACAACCAAGAGCCCTGAGGCACCTTTAAGAATAACACATTTATTATGGCATTGCTGTTTCAATACATTGTGTTTATATCATTTACATTTTGTACCATTAAGCAGTTTACGGTATTTTAGATGAAAGAGATGAATATAGATATTGGGGACAAACACATAAATCTGGTGTCCACTTTCTCCCCAACACCAAAGTCAGCATTCACACAGGGATGTCCATCACCAGGAAACCCGGCGCTTCTTCAGCTCATCACATTCTCATGGTGCGCTCTGCTTGGCTTACATTTGCAGGCTGAGCCATGCATGTTCCCAGAATTCTGAGACGGTTTTACGTAGTTTGGGAATGGGTTTTTTTGTGGGGGGAAGAAATAGACATTTGCACAAATTGCAGCTGCAATTTATGTAATTTGTGTAAATTTCAGGTGCAGCTTCTACAAATAGCTATTTTTGCAAATAAAAACAAAACACAGAATATCTGCCAGTGGGCCTGATCCTTTCTGGACCAAGTTTGGTCAGCTGACAGAAGACCAAATGGAGTCCTAGAGGCCAAGCTAATGAAAGTTCACTGAACAACAAGCAAATTCTTGACATCCCTACGTTTACAGCAACCTAACTGAGGAGATTTATTTATTTCAATTTCATACCGCCCAATAGCCGAAGCTCTCTGGGCGGTTCACAAAAATTAAAAGCATGAAAAGCATAAAAACAACCAACAATTTAAAAACACAAATACAAAATACAATATAAAAAGCACAACCAGGATTAAAACCACGCAGCAAAAATTGATATAGGTTAAAATATGGAATTAAAACAGCAAAGTTTAAACTTAAGTTAAATTTAGTGTTAAAATACTGAGAAAATAAAAAGGTCTTCAGCTGGCAATGGAAGGAGTACACTGTAGGTGCCAAGCGAACCTCCTTAGGGAGCTCATTCCACAGCCGGGGTGCCACAGCAGAGAAGGCCCTCCTCCTAGTAGCCACCTGCCTCACTTCCTTTGGCAGGGGCTCGTGGAGAAGGACCCCTGAGGATGACCTTAGAGTCCGGGCAGGTACATATGGGAGGAGGCGTTCCTTCAGATAACCTGGCCCCAAGCCGTTTATGGCTTTGAATGTTAGTACCAGCACTTTGGATCGGGCCCAGACCTAGACTGGCAGCCAATGAAGTTGTAGAAGGACTAACGTGATACGGTCTCACCAGCCAGTCCCTGTTAGTAGGTGGGCTGCCCTGTTTTGTACCAGTTGAAGTTTCCTTACTGTTTTTAAAGGCAGCCCCATGTATAACACGTTGCAGTAATCCAAACGAGAGGTTATCAGAGCATGGATACCTGTAGCCAGGCTATCTCTGTCCAGTAGTTGGTATATCAGCCTAAGCTGATAAAAGGTGCTCTTTGCCACTGAGTTCACCTGTGCCTCAAGTGACAGTTCTGGATCCAAGGGCACCCCCAGACTACGGACCCGATCCTTTAGGGAGAGTGCAACCCTGTGCAGGACAGGGCAAACATCACCTCGCTGGACAGGAGTTGCACACCGCATTTACATTCTTGCATTTTTGCTTTGTTTTAAAACAACCAGTGTTCTAATTATGGGAGGTAAAGGTTGCAGGTGGGGGTGGGGCGTTTAATAAAATCCACACGCTCTGCCTGCCTGTCTCCTCTCGATTTTAGCCAAGTCATGTTCCCCAGATAGTCCCCTAAAACAGCCGCTAAGGTGCCACAATCATAAAAGGTGAGAGGAGTAGGTCTTCCTTGTACCCTTACAATTCAAGCATGGAATTATTTTTTATTTGAAATATTTTTGGCTGCCTTTTAGGGCAGAAGCCCTGCCATGGTGGCATGCAACAATAAAACACATAAAACCAACACAACACTGAAAGTGATAACAGTAAGAACATAATAAACACAGCAATAAAAACAAGCAACAAAAAAAGCAGCAACAGCAATCAGATCAGGAAATGGCCAGATAATATGTTTCCAAGGCCTTGTTAAAACCTTGCAATCATGGAGCAGGGCATACCCCTGGTGGCCAGAGGTCTGGAGCTACTGCAGAGGAGGCCCTCTCACACGTGGTCACTCACCCATCTGCCCTCACGGATGGGCAAATGAGAAGGGCTGCCACGCTTTCTGATCTTAACGTGCGGGTGGGCTGATATGGGTGAAGACGCTCTTTCAAGTCATTTGGTCCAAAGCCATTCAAGGCTTTCAAGGTCAAAACCGGCATGGAAACACACCTTGCCTGACTCTTTGTGCTTATATTCCAAAGCGGTACTGAGCTGCAGTCTGCCACTGGCTCTGGACTGTCAGCATCATCATTGGGGTCTCAATCCCCCTCCTCTCCAATGCATTCACAAATGCATAGTTACTCCATCCTACAGTTTCCTCCTTCACTGGACCAGCTTGTATAAATATTTCCAGGCATCTAGGGCAAAGCTGCCTTAATAGCTGACAAGATACAAATGCAGTCTCATTTATGGCAGCCCCATGTCGCAGCGCACGGTTTGTCAGCCTTCATTAGAATATGCAGGGCTCTTGTAAACTAAAAAACAACAACACGGACTGACAGAGCATCACTGGGCTTTCTGTTCTCTGCTGACATATCATGCCTCCCTGCATGTCATCCCGCTCCAAATAAATTATTTCTGCACAAACTGAACACAGTGAGGCTGATGAGATGGAACTCAAATTGCCTAATTTTGCACTGGCAGCTGTACTCAAGCAAAGCGGGGCACAGCTGATGGAAATTCTCGGCCTGACAGTCCACTATCAAGCCTATTAAAGGGATTTCTTGAATGGGAAATACCTTGTCTGGCATTTGACTATGACTTCTATTCTTTTTTTAAAAAAATACCCAGACAAATTTATATGGCATTTAATTTTTTACAAGTCTACAAGCAATAAAGAACAACACAGCAAATTTTACTCAAGAGCTATGGACATACAGCTACTAGAAAGGGAAAAGGAAATGCAGAGAAGGAAGGAAGGAAGGAAGGAAGGAAGGAAGGAAGGAAGGAAGGAAGGAAGGAAGGGGGTGTAGTGAAGGCAGAACACAGGAGAGAGAAGTTCCGGGACATTTTTCAGAGCAGGGACAATGACCTCACCTGCCAGAGAGTGCCCTGGAAATGGCGAGACTCCCCTTGCCCTGGCAAGTGATCAAGGGCATAATGATGCATTCAAGTTTTACTACTGCTTGGGACAGAATAATATAGAGGAGGCCAATTAGCAGTTGAACTGGTAACACCACTTGCTGACAAAAAATTAAAAGCTAAGATGCATCTCTATGTCTCCTGGGTGCACGGCTATGGGGACTGTCAGGATGGTCCATATTAGGGGTGTGCACGGACCCCCCGCTCCGCTTCACTTGCAGATCCGCCATTTTTCGGAGCGGGTCACTCCGCCCCGCCCCCGCTCCGCCCACTTCCGCTCCGCTCCGCCCGGAGCTCCGGATCGGATCCGGAGCTCCGTTTTTGCCCCCCCATAGGCTTGCATTGAAAGCTAAAAAAGTAAACAACTTTTTTTCCGTTGAAGTTAGAAACCTCACGTTTGGCACCATGACACCTCATGGGCGTATACACACACACGCCAAGTTTCAAGGCAATCCCATCATCCCCTGATTTTTGGCGAATTTTTGAAAATCGGGCACCCCATTCACACCCCTTGGGATAGCTCCGTCAATTTGCATGTTACAAACCTCAAACTCGGCACCAGGGCAGCTTATCCATGTGTCCACATGCACGCCAAGTTGCAAGCAAATCCCATCATCCCCTGATTTTTGGCGCGGCTCTACCCTCTAACGCACCTCCCATAACCCTAATTCACACCCCTTTAGATAGCTCCGTCAATTTGCACGTTAGAAACCTCAAACTCAGCACCATGATAGCTTATCCACGTGTCCACATGCACGCCAAGTTTCAAGGCAATCCCATCATCCCCTGATTTTTGGGGAATTTATGAAAATCGGGCACCCCATTCACACCCCTTGGGATAGCTCCGTCAATTTGCATGTTAGAAACCTCAAACTCGGCACCAGGAGAGCTTATCCATGTGTCCACATGCACGCCAAGTTGCAAGCAAATCCCATCATCCCCTGATTTTTGGCATGGCTTAACTCACCCCAAATTGTCCCATTCTACAACTACGTCAATTTGCACGTTAGAAACCTCAAACTCAGCACCATGATAGCTTATCCACGTGTCCACATGCACGCCAAGTTTCAAGGCAATCCCATCATCCCCTGATTTTTGGGGAATTTATGAAAATCGGGCACCCCATTCACACCCCTTGGGATAGCTCCGTCAATTTGCATGTTAGAAACCTCAAACTCGGCACCAGGAGAGCTTATCCATGTGTCCACATGCACGCCAAGTTGCAAGCAAATCCCATCATCCCCTGATTTTTGGCGCGGCTTAAACTTTTTAACTCACCCCAAATCAAGTCCCATTCTACAACTACGTCAATTTGCACGTTAGAAACCTATCCTTTGGTCCCATGACAGCTTACCCATGTGTCCCCATGGACACCAAGTTTCAAGGCAATCCCATCATCCCCTGATGTTAGGGGAACTTTTGAAATTTGAACACTCCAGTATGTCAGGGATTTAAAGTTGCAATTGCAGACAGCTCAATGGGGCCAGTTCCAAGGCAATCCCAACATGCCACGAGATAACCCTAAATCTTCTGGCACATTTGAAAAAGGGATTATTGAATTTGATAAAGTCTAAGTGAGCGCAGGAAGGACTTCTCCCCTTAGTCAAAGCAAGACACATACACCATCGCTGCAAGGCGGGAAGGGGAGAATTATTATTATTATTATTATTTATTTATATAGCACCATCAATGGAAAGCAGGCAGGCAGCATGCATTGTAGTGCCGCAAGGATGGCTTGAGCACTAACGCATAGCAAACCAACCCATAAGTGGGCGCAAAGTGAGGCAAAGATGGCTGGTTGTTTCTTTCTAAGCCAGCAGTTACGCCTTGAGGGGCACAGAGGAGGACGATTGGGAGCAAACCAGGCACCAGGCGGGCAGAGAGGCAGGCAGAGTAGGCGAGGAGTCAGTCCTGGCAGATGCCCCACCACAGCAGCACCCCGGGGGAGGCGGGCAGGCAGGCAGGCAGGCTGCGGGCATTTCTGGGGGCACAAGGAAGTGATGGCTGGTTTCTAAGCCAGCATTGCAGTTAGTCACGCATTGCAAACGCAAACCATCCCAGCGAGTCGGTCACCGAGGAGGACAGGCTAGCAGAGGGGCAGGCAGAGTGACATGTCATAGATCTAGTATTGGGGAGGAGTCAGTCCCGGCAGATGCCCCAACACAGTAGCACCCTGGGTGGGCATTGGAAAACGCCATCTTGTGGGTCAATACTTCCCCCACCCCATGTCCTGCAGGGTTGCCTGCCTAACCCTTGTGGGGATGGGAGATGGAGAGCTTAGAGTGGCAGTGCCAGCAGCAGCCTTCGGCTTTCCCCTGGAACCAGTCGCCTTGCCCGCCTCTTTCCCCAGCAAGATCGCCTGGTGCTGCCTATGAAGATGCATCTTCATGCTGCTGGTTCCATAATGCCCTGTCGATGAACCCCTGCTTAGGCTGAGTTTGCAGTGGCGACAGACAGCAAAGCGGGGATCCGCTCCCAACTCAAAGTGGTCCCACACGATGCTTGTCTTTCGTTTCTGTGGTGACACCACCAATTGCCCGCCTGAGCTCTCTGGTGTTGCCACAGAAACAGGGGTGTGGGATGAGACTGGGGAGAGAGCCTCGGCCTGCTGCTGCTCCTCCTCAGCCCCCACATCCTGGAGGCCCACCGCCTCCTCCTCCTCCCCCCCCTCCACTGTGCTGAGGACCTCGTCTAGGTCCATCAGCGGGCTCGTGGGCTGAAAGGAGAATGAAGGAGTTGGGGATACTCCTCCTCCTCTAATGGCACTGCTGCCACGTGCCTCTTGCAAACGGGCACTTTTCCCATTCCCACCCTCAAAAAGAGAACGCCGGGCACAAGTTGCAGAAGAGAGTGGCTCTGCCTGCTGCTTGTCCTGCTTCTGTTTTGGAGCAGTCAGCCAAGGAGTTGCCCGTTTGAGTTTCACAGGAGGAGAGGAAGCCCTGCTGGCAGACTGAGCCTTGCTGCTTTCAGCACGCCTGCTTTCTCTTTTCATGATGACTAACAAAATATTAATACTACTAATACTATGTATAAGGTACTACTAAGAATATGTATAAGAAGAATATAATATGTTTAAATGTAGGGAAATGGGACAAGAACAATAAAATATACTACTACTAATATGTATGAGAATATACTACTAAGAATATCTACAAGAATATAATAATATGTTTTAGAATATTACTAATAAATGTAGGGAAATGGGACAAGAAATGGGACAACCACTACTATAAGAAGAACAAAATATGAATACTACTACTAATATGTATGAGAATGTATACTAATAGACTACTAAGACTATGTCAAAGAATATAATAATAATATGTTTAAGAATAGGGAAATGGTGTGCGTATGCTTTCCCCAAAATGCTCAATCTGTGGCTGCCTGTTGAACTTGACAAAAGCAGCCCACTCCGTCGAAGTTACACAGAGAAGAAAAAGAGAATCCAATTTTTTTGGTATATTTGGTATAGAAGATAGAAGGAAACACAATCAGGATTTAAGAGAGGGGAGGGGGAAAAAGAACCAACCACTACTATAAGAAGAACAAAATATGAATACTAATATAATATGTATGAGAATATATACTAATGGACTATGTGAAAGAATATAATAAAATATGTTTAAGAATATAAATGTAGGGAAATGGGACAAAAAGTGTGTGTATGCTTTCAAAAGAAAGCTTTCACAAAAGCAGAACAGTCAGGCTTTAATACAGGGAAGGGGGGGGGCAACCAACCCAACCACACACTCCAAAATTCAAAAATAAAGTTTATATTAAATCAAAGTAAGGGGAAAACACAGGGCAAACTAAGCTACAAGTCAGAAAGAAGCAAACAAACACACACACGCGCCAAACTAAACCTATATTAAATTAATCTATCTCCAAAGCAGGAGCACTAGCTAAGTAAGTGTTCCCTCCACGAACGCCAACCCACAAAGAGACACAAAACAGAAAGTTCTCAGGGTGGGTCTGCCTTAGTCCCCCCTCCAACGCTGGGATTGGAGGAGGATGCTTTCTGAGGAGATGAATTCTCATCAGGATTGGGAGTTGAATGTGCCTGTCATCGCTTCCAAAATAATAATAATAAAAAAAAAAAACCCAAACCCCGATTTTTAAAAAAATATTGCACGTGAACCACAGCACGCAGAAAGTTGAGAGTGGTCTCAAAATGACCCCCATCCACGACTCTCTGTGCACAAGAATTTTCAGAACGATAGCTTAAACCCCCCCCCAGTTATCCCCGATTCTTTCCCTCAATGCAATCCTATGGGCGAAAAGCCGAAACGGAGCCCCGCGGTTGACCCTATTTTTAAAAAACTTCTAGCCCGCGACCCGTACGATGCAGAAAGTTGAGAGTGGTCTCAAAATGACCCCCATCCACGACTCTCTGTGCACAAGAATTTTCAGAACGATAGCTTAAACCCCCCCCCAGTTATCCCCGATTCTTTCCCTCAATGCAATCCTATGGGCGAAAAGCCGAAACGCAGTTTGAGCCCCGCGGTTGCCCCGATTTTTAAAAAAATATTGCACGTGAACCACAGCACGCAGAGAGGTGAGAGTGGTCTCAAAATGACCCCCATCCACGACTCTCTGTGCACAAGAATTTCCAGAACGATAGCTTCAAAAACAACGTAGTTATGCGCGATTATTTGCCGCAATGCAATCCTATGGCGAAATGTTTTCAAGATGGCGACCGGAGCGCTCCGACTGAACTCGGAGCTCCGAAAAATGGTCGCTTCTCTTCGCCTTGCTTCTAGGGGGTCCGCGGTCCGCTCCTACTCCGCCTCTGGGTAAGGCGGAGCAGGCCAATCCGCTACTGCTTCTACGCTCCTAATCGGAGCGGAGCACATCCCTAGTCCATATACACCTGTACGTTGCATAAATGGCTGCTTTATGGCTGCCATTTGCATAAGATTTGGTTTATGAAAAAACACAATTTGCCATTTTTATGCAAAATGGCGATTTGCTGAAGGGTAGGATAGCTGCTAGGCACTCACAGACAAGTCCAGTAAAGGCTAGGGGCTCGCACGGCACGCTGGGCGGAGTTGGCGTGCACCGGGAGGGATCCAGGAGGCGGGGCGCAGGGGGACCCCAGACCCAACCAAGCGCTTGCACACACCCACCCACCCACCCTCCGCCCTTGTGCATAAGGACAGGACAGGATCCAGGACTGAGCAATTCAGATCCTGCAAACTCCTCATCTGATATTCCACCAATATTAACAGAATGTTATTTATTCTCTCAGCATTGTAAACGTTACCTCAGCTTGGTCATGCTGTAAAATCTGGCCACAACTTGTATTATACGAACTAAAGAAAATGACCACAAGTGCATTACCTTGTACCATATGACGTCTGGTTCTCGGTTTCCAGTTTTATAATCCTCAATATCAGGGCAGGAAATGATCTTTGTTCTAGTGATTTCTGATTTTTCTAAGTAGCGAATTGTGCTGTTGTAGCAAAGCCCCGATTCATTTTCGGCAACGGTCAAGGACATCGACACCTTCATGCAGTATGTTGAGTTTCTGCAGAGAAATAGCAAAAGAATAATATCAGAGGATGAGGATAGTAATTGTATTAATAGTAATAACAATTTGTTAAAAGCCTTTTCTACTTCAGCATGGGCCATGCAAAGCAATATTTTAAAAAATCAAAAAATTTAAAATAACAAAAATACAGTCAATAACAATAATGGTGTCATTAAAAAGAGATAAATATGTACAAAAATTTCTAGGAGCATTCAGAAACTAGGAAAATCCTCTAAACCACACCCACCCACCCAAATCTTCACCAGTTTGACAGCTCTTCCATTGAGATCCCATCTGAGCTAGGCTTGTAGAAAACTTCCGTAGGAGTCCAGAAGCAAAGGAAGGATAGCAAAAGAAGAAATAATTTCTTTCCCGTCAAAAATGGGAATCACCTTGTATCACTGACAAACATATGTGGCAAATACAGTTTGATATGTCTTTCCAAGTTGTATACACGTAATTAATTTTATTCCCCAGTGTATAAGTATTATTACGGGAGGATGGCTAACTATTCAATGTGTTAGGTAGAGTGAGTTTTTGTGAGGTTAGTGGCATAGAATGGTTTGCCCAATAGTATGGAACTGGCTGATAATTTCTGTCTGCCCCACTCCCTCTCTGTGGTAGGTATTAGAGCTTGGTAAAGGTGAAAACACACTAGCAATGTATTAGAAATTTGTTTCAGTGCATTTGTGACCAGAATGTAATCTCTCCACCCTCCCAAACCTAAACATGAATATGATCAGTGGTCAAAGCTCATACCTTCCTGAACTTGTGATGCTATCTGGGGTGGGGTACATTCCCAAAATGCATGCATTAGAAAAAGGTGCATGGAAAAAGCACATTCTAAAATGTGCTTAAATCAATGGGAGAAGATTGTGTCCTTCTGAACAACCGCCCAAGTACATACTCAAGTACACACTGAAATACTTTGCAATTTCCAAATGAAAAAGGGGGGAAAGCATCTCACAACCTGATCTGGACATGAGTTGGACTGAGCTTTGAGGTGGAACTCAAAGGACCTCACATTTTGCTGATTTTCACATCGAAAGGCTGTTCATGCAGCTGAACAGGGGGCAGAACTGTGTGTGTGTGTGTGTGTGTGTGTGTGTGTGTGTGTGTGTGTGAAGAAAAAGCCCTTTGGAACTTGGAAGAGAGCGAGAAGGAGAAATGCGCCTGGGGGCAGAGGGACACTGTCTGGTGATGTGGGGGGAGGTAGCAATAGGAATGCCAGAGGTTTGCCTCTGTTTGTATTTGTATAGCTGTAAATATATGTCAGATTGTTTTACTAGTCCAAAAGGTGGAGATTTTGTTGGAATCCCTCTGGGGATGGAGCTTTCATCCAGGCCCATCACAACGGGTGGCTCTTTTTCTTTCTTGTTTTTAGCCTTCCAGAACTTTCCCCCTTTAAATCATAACAGAGAGGCCATATTAAGCACCCAGAGTGGGGGAAATGGTTAAAAAGTCTCCCTGTTCATAGTGCTAGGTGAACACCAATGGAAACAGCTCAGCCTGCCTTTTATCATGATCTGCTCCTCAAGCATTTACAGGCCGCGCAGGAATGTTGCAATCCAATCTGTCACATCCTGAGTTTCATTAGGCATGATGGGAAACGTGGTCCCCTTTAAGAGCAGCCTACAAAGAATGGCAGACATCTTAACAAGGGCGGCATTTTCCCATCATGCCTCTTTTTGTCACTTTAATTGGGTACACTGCAGCCAAAGGGGTTTGCAGTGAGAATAACACACTGGGTGGTTGCAAACCATCAACGAGAAACCCTGGAGAGGAATTTGCCACCGTGCAAGGCAGACGGTTCATGCAACAACTCTATAAGTCTTGTTTTCCCCTGCAGAGTCTGTGTTTCAAAACTATTTACTTGGCAGAAGGCAGGGAGCTGCATTAGAGACTCGCTTCCCCCAGGATATCAGACGGCTTTGAGGAGGAGGCTGGTCGCTCCGTCACAGGCAGTCCAGCTCAGAAGGAAAGTTGGCTTGCAACCGAATGAGGCTGTAGAGAGCGCTACTATTTCGAATGGTGGACCAGAGATCTTTCTGTAGCTCTCCCACACATTAAAAGTGTGGAGGGGGCGGGGGGAGGACCTCTGCAAGTAAAAGACAGACCCATTGGCAAGAAAGGTGACCAAGTCCAAACCTGGGAGTAGCATTTCAGATCTTGGGACAAACATGCCACCTTTTCTCCTAGCCTCTTCTCCTTGGGCCACTGTCCACCAGAACGCATGCCTCCCATTCTGTTACTTCCCTTGTATACACTTTCAGCCAGGACCCTCTGACCAATGGGCGTACACATCCCTCACTATCGGCCAGTTCGTTGGCTTATTCCTATTCATAAGCGACCTCAGCATCAAAACTCAACTTTTTGAATCCTCCTGTTGAGTCTATCAGCTGACAGGTCTAACATTGCACCACTAAGGTCTTAACAACTTCTTTGCAGCAACCGGGAGCTACCACTGCTTACAGGAGCACCAGTTTACAAAGCACCAGTTATCCTTTGGATAGAGTGCCTCTCTATCTTCACCTCTCACTGTTCCTATTAGTTAGAAGCAGGGGTTCAAAACACATTCCTATTTCCCCATGAACGATATATTTTAACTGCATTTTACCTTTGATTTTCTACAGAAGGTATTACAAAGTCAGGGTGCCATCACAGAAAAGGCCTTCTCCATTGTACATACATGATCAGAGCCGGCTCAAGGTTTCTGTGGTCCATGGGCAAAACATGTGCCCCCTCCTTCAGTGAGCCTACCTTCTCACCGCCACAGTCACCATTGCTAGTGTTCCTCATCCATGTTCTCCTCATTGCTACCTGACAGTGGCCTGGTTCAGACAATGCATTGCATTCCCTTAACCTTTTTGTGGTTCAGCAACATGGTTTAGCATGTTGTCTGAATCAGGCCATTGAGAGAACCAGTGAGCGAGGAAGGAGCGGCATCTATCTCCTCCTCCTCCTTCTCATCACCACCATCTTCTGGACCAGAATGAGAGGCAGGTGAACAAGTGGCTTGCAGTGGTGAAGAGGAGGAGGAGCACCTCCAGAGACCTTTGGTCAGTGTGGGCCTCCAGCAGGTGCCAATGATGCCTACCCCGGGTGCCAGCCCTGTGGATACTGTACAGCTGATGGTTCCTTGGAGAAGGACCTCATCTGGATAGCTTAATCCATGAGAAGGCTGGCATGAGCAGAGGTGCTCCTTCAGGAAGCCATTCAGCCTGCATTGGATCAGCTTCTGGTATCCCTCGGAGCTGTCCGGGGTCCCGCAGAGCCTGGCTGTGGTCGTCTGCCTAAAGCCAGCTCTCCCACTTGGGTGGACCTTCTGCTGCTGGTTGCCCTCAACTACAGGCCATCTCCCTCCAGAACTTGCCAAGTAGCCTTTGGGCCTGCAGCCCTGCTGAACTGGGTCAAAGATGAGCATTCAGAACCCTTGTAGAGAGGTGTGTGTGTGTATGTGTGTGGGGGGTTAACCCACATGTTTAGCAGCCTGTGTTTTATTATTCATTATTTATATAATCAGCATAGTTGAAGCAATTGTTCAGAATTAACTTCCCTTGGTGATTATGGATTTTCCTGATTACAAGAAGAAAGGTCAGGCATCTTGGAAGCCTGGATAATAATGGGTTCAGGAGAAGGTTTCTAAAATCTACATTTGGTAAAATGAAATAGTGCCATATTTTTCTGCCAACTATCTTGCATTATTTAGCTCATATTTTCAACACTGCCCATGGCGGATTCTATTTAAAGTGCTCCCTGGAACAAGGACCTAAAAATGCACAGTTCCTCTCATTAGTTACAATTAAGGGTGGGCAGGATTGAGAAAACTGACTGTCTGATTAGCAAAGCACCGTGTGCACCGCCAGAAGGGAGACAAGGCATTGTACGGGGATTAGTAGGGTATGATACGTATTGGAACACATTGCAGAAATAGTAAACAGCCCAGTGCACGGACCCCTCCCTACTCTCAGCAGGGCCAGATCACCTAAAGTGGCAAGGAGTACAGTTCTTAAGAGCATCCAATTTTAGCCCCACAGAGAATCCTGGGATGGATTTTGACAAACAAAAAGATATGTAGAAATAGTGGGGTTGGTGGAGGAAAGGGCACATCAACAAAAAGGGGTCACCTCTTCAAGGGATGGCTTTGTCTTCCTCCCCACCCCCAATTTCCTTTTGCTTGATGGTATTCATTGGATGGCCACTTCCAGTCTGTCGCCTCATTTCGCTGAACGAAAAGTTTGCCCTACGAGACCATTTGGGAGAAAAGAGTTGTTGCTTCGTATTTGTTTTCATTCTGCTCACATTGCTTTTATTGGGTCATACCTGGAGTGGTTGTGGGGTCAAGGAAAGGGAAGGAATTGAATTCAACCCACGAAGCAAACGGACAGCACTTGCATGGCTAGTGGGTGGCTAATGGCAGGTTGACAAAAGAGGGGGAACATACAACGCCCCTCTTCTCCCACGTAGAGGCGCTGGGTGAAGGTTTGCAGGAATGACCTCCGCGAGAACAAAATACTTTGGACGGCTGTTCTAAAGAAGAAACCCCATTCAGTCACGAGCTGCAGCTCAAATAAATGTAGGCCCTAAAGCATCAAAGAGCATCCAATTCTGCCTGAAAGAAAGAGGCTGACTACTGTCAGGGAAGCCATCACTTGGCGAGGAAATCAAATCAGGCAAAGGGCTTGAAAGTTGATCTCCTACAGGGGCCGGCTGTTTTCCAGGGCATCACGCTGACGACCAGCCCAGTCCCCATTGTCTCAGCCTCCAAAGGCCGACACGGATCTGCTAACTGAAAAGGTGTCAGCACTTCTAAAGGGTTGGGTTTATGAGTGGAAGGATCAAAATACCATCCATTTTTGGAGCTGACTGTCCTCCCAAAGTTGCAATTAGAACTTGAGAGCCGCCGGACTCACCCTGCACAAAGCGTCCCCCAACCCAGCACTGGGACTTTCACCATGGCACGATCCTGCCATTTGCCCCTGTATCATAACATATCTCCCTTTCCCATCCCTTTTACTCTTTAGTACGCTAAATCCACATTTCTTCGAGATAATTATAGCCACACAATTTATTTATTTTTGAAGTCCCCATCACCACATCTTAAGTTACAAGGGTAATTTGAGATCAGAAGGATTTCCATTGTGGCAACATAGTTGTGGGACGTCCTCTCCAGGGAGGCTGGCCTGGTGCTGATCTGGTAGCATTTTCAGTGCCAAGTGAAGACCTCCTTATTCCCCCAGTGATTCTAAGGAGCAATGCGATGGGCTCTCAGCGGAGTCTGAGGGGCCACAGGATAGCTACGATTCATGGATCCAAGGCTGGAGGCAGCGCTCCGACCTCAACGCCACGGATCCAAGCCCCCCCTCCTCCCCCTCACAGCTGGCATGGAGAGAACCATGAAAGTTCTCCCTCCCTCAGAAAGGAGGGAGAGGCGGAGGGCCAGTGGACAGGGAGGGGTGGGGACTGGGGGGTGCAGCTTACTCCGTATCCCCCGGACCTCCTTCTCTCCCTGTTGCCAGAGCCCCTCTAGCCAAAACACAGAGCAGGAGGAAGGCGCAGGGAAAGTCCAGCTCTGTTGCTCCGTCTGCTCTGCCATGGCTACCCCAAGGTGGGAGGCGCCTGTCCATCGCAACAGCATGGCCCCTTTTGCCCTTTTAGTTTCTGCTGTTTTCAAATCTGTCCCTCTATTTTTAAATCTTTATACTGCTGCTGTTTTTTTAATGTGGGATTTATACTGTATTTTTTAACTTTTAAAGGGTTTATGTTATGTTTTACTGTGTGTATTTTATGGTTTTAATTGTGAACTGCCCAGAGGTACTTGGCTTTTGGACTGTATAGAAATGTGATAATTACGAAAGAGGAACATGCAAGTGAGAGTAAGGATCAGAAGCAGAGTCGCTGGTCAGAAACGAGGGTTTGTCTTGGAACAACGTCAAGCCACGTTCGCCCAACACATCTAGGGTGAGTGAACCTGTGTGCTGCATGGGAATAGTGGCCGGTGGCTCTGGTCTCGGTGGGGCTGTGAATCCGTTCTGGCTGTCAGTCAAAACCAGCTGGAACTCTAATGGAGGTCTCCAAGGTGACGGACCCTTTAATGTTCTGGCTGGTTCTGACTGAAACCCAGAAAGGCTTCATGGTCCCACTGAGATCAGAGCCACCAGCCTCCGCTGAGAACACTGTGTCCTCAGCTGAAGCCTGCGTGGCGCTAAAAATATCGCAATGGAGATGAGGGAGGCGCGTCTGGTGCCAAATCCGGGGGAAATCCCTTTCACTAACAGCCCCAAGAATTCATCCCGATAAAATTAGCTGCAACTCCCTTCTCTTTTAAATATGGCTGATTAAATGCAACACCCACGATTGCCCTCCCTTGGCATGGAAATGCCCCTTCTTAAAGCGGCAACGGAACCTCTATGCACGTCGTTTATTGCAAACCGCCTTAATCTCTTGGGATTTGCTCACTCCTTTTCTACGGAGTTTCCTGTAATCTCCATTTACTCCACCATATGCTTCTGTCATGTCTGCTGCCTGCTGTTGCTAGAATTCAAGTTCAGCTCAGAAAAGAGGGAGGGAAGCAAATCACCAACACCATCGCTGGAAAGCACACTATAAAATGCTAAGGAAATCTCCCATTGACCAATCGGGTTAAATGTAATCAGAGAAATGTCACTACCAGCGCATATAAAAGTTTAGAATGAATGTTGGTTTTGACATCAAATCCCCCCCAGACATTTCCACGGTTCAGCGATCAGCAATATAATTCTTACCAAGGCAACAGGAAGGAGAGGAGACAGAGAGAGCTGGTTGCTGGTTTTCTAGCCTTGATGAAATGGATGGACACGCCCGCCGCCCGCCCACACACACACCCCCCTCACACATGCACATACACAGGCATGTTAGCATGAAACATGCTAACATGCCCTGCCCACAACTGCGGACGCAGGTGCAAGCAGGAGAGCACGCTCTTCAAAAGTGTTAGCAAATTCTATGGGGGAAATTTGCACTACTTTGGAACTTTGTTCTACAAATTTGAGATTCTTTTGTGCAGCTTTCCCTTCAATCGTATTCGTTTTGCACAACTTTCCCATTCGTGCAAAACGATAAAAAAATATCAAAGATCACAACTGCAAGCATGAGGCAAGGAGGGGCGAGCAATGAGAGGATCTCAGAGAACCTGGGTGGGCAGGAGCATCGCTTGTACGCCCGCCCCCCACCTCCCCCGTTAGCACACCTGCTATGGAGTATCCCTTTACTGGGAATGACAGCAAAGAAGGGGGGGCGGTTTTCAAGCCTTGCTGTTGAGCTTCCTGGAGGCAACTATCTGGCCAGACCAGAAAGCAAGATACTAGATGATCCAGCAGGGCTCTCGGGTTATATTCTAGTAAGGGCCTGTACAACGAACAGACTGGGTAACCATCATTCCTGGCATGTTCCCTATTCGATAGATCACTCCACCTAAAGCTGAGGATGGGTGTGCCAATGGTTTGGTAGCCAAAACAGACCCATCCACAAAGAAGAGGGAGGAACCACAAGGAACACAGAAATGCAAAACAAAGAGCAAAACACAAAAGAGAAGCACTCCAATGCCCATACACAAACAGGCCGTGCATGCGCAGACTCCTAGGGTGTGCGTGGGAGGAGGGAGACAGTGAACATGGACACAGCCCAGCAGGGCCGTTGATGGAGCAATAGCCACGGGATCACATCTGATGTCCCATGGTTCTCAGGCCCGGCCATGCCAAAGAGCACCCTCTCAGAGTCATTCTGGGGCATTGTGGGTGGGGAAATGGCAGCTGTCACCCCCCCCCCCCCAAAATGATGGAGAATATTCTGAGAAAGTTCCGCAATGTCCCCTTCACTTTCTAGGGCAAGTCTGGGTAACTTGTGGCCTTCCAGATGTTTCGGCCAATAATCCTCATTGCCCCCAACCATTGGCTATGCTGACCAGGGCTGGATGGGAGTTTTCGGCTGAAACATCTGATGTTGCCCACCTCCGCTTGTGGTGAAGGAGGAAAATACACCACCACCATCCTGGGAAATTTCAGCTCAGCTGTAGCGTGCCCCTAGTGGCCAGAGGAAGCCATCCGTGGCTCACTGAGGTTCCACACAAAGGTCTTTCCCGGCCTTGCTGCCTAAGTCCTTTTGAACCGGAGCTTGAGCCTGGGACCTTCTGCATGCAGCTCATGCGCTCCACCAGGCTGCCTGCTTACTCATTGCTGACATCTAAGCTGACAGCCATCGTTCCAGCGGTGCCAGGAAGCAGCCACCTTTGCGGCGAAGCAGGTGTGAGAATCACAAAGCAAGGCAGAAGAAACATAGCTTCTTCTGTTTGCGTAGCTGTTTTCTCCCCAGAGGTGGCATCCGATGGCAATGAACTATGATGATGGTATCACAAACTGCAAGGAGGACTGTCTAGCAGTCCCTCCGGGGCTGAGCTTAGCAGCAAATCAGCTCGACTCTTAACTGAAGCTGGGGTTTCCTCTTCCTATTAGGAGAGCAAATTTTACATCTGTGTTCTAAGCAGATTCATGTTCTTGTCCAGGGCTCGGAATGATCACCCACGCCTGGACAACGTAAGCTTAACTTTTGGTTTGGATGCCCTGCCGCCTCCGCCTCCTCCTCCTCCTCCTCCTCCTCCTCCTCCTCCTCCTCCTCCTCCCCTTTAGAGAATAGAACAACGGAGTCCAGGTTTTAGGCAAAGGAGCACTCTTATGAGACTAGAATCACGGCTACTTTTGAAATAAGCTTTATGCCACTTCAGGGAAATGAGGGACCACTTCTGCACATCTTGGTCCCTTTTCACTTGATTACTCAACACTTCATTCAGAAACTCAGGCCTCTGCCGGATCAGAGCAAAGGACCATGTGGACCACCACCCTGTTTCCATATCAGATGCCTCTGGGAAATCACTAAGCATTGGTGAGGCCCAGCATTGGGCAAAAGGCGGGATACAAATAAATATAATAATAACAACAACAAGCAGGGCAAGGAAGCAATGCTCCTATCATGAGGGCAGGGATGAAATAGATTCAGGAGCCAGAGACCCATAGGTCCAGGCCTGACAATGCCCCTGGGCCTGGTGCAATGCTAGGTCATGCGGCCTGGCTCCAAAGGCAGGGTTGGCCACTTGGTCTGCACCCCCCACCATCCTTCATTCTTCATGAGCGCTGATAGGAGTTGCAGCCCAACAGGACCTGGAAGGCCGCAGGCTGCCCAACTCTGCATTATGGGAAGAGCAGAGAGAATTTTGTTTCTCCATGAACAGTGTTGGGCTCCTTTAAAAGTTTACAATTCCGAGGAGGGGGAAGAAGGGAACCTTCAGCTATCTCCTATGGTTGCATAACATAAGCACCATGCCCTCCCTTGAAAACTGCTAAGAAAAACCACCTCTCCTCCCAAAACTAGTAATGGAAAGCTTAGGACTATGTCCTAGAAGCCTCCCCAAGTGTTGATTCTCTTGCTTATGATAAGTTTTAGGCATTCCAGATCTTGGATTTATTGTTTTATTTCAACCAATTATGGTGGCAGACAGTTCATTTCTTGATGCTTTGGCATGAAACGTTTCAATCCAGAGCGGAATCTTTGTTGCTGATTTGTTAAGTTCTTGAAAAACGAGGCCTTGTAATGGAGGCGCCGACAGCCTTCCACTAAGCTAGCATCAGGAGGCAGTGGAAGATGAAGGGGCCCGCTGGCGCTCTGTGGAAGGCAGCCCTTTCTCCTTTCCACTCTGAAATGCGAGAGCGCCTGACCTCGGCCCCTGAGAGCGCCTGACCTCGGCCCCAGTCTGTGGTGTGACACAACATCATGCAGATCGTTGGGACTCCAGACTTGGAAGCCAAGGGTGAGTTAGGGTCAGACAACAGGATCCTCATTCTACCTTCGAGTAGGGATGTGTGAATCTGCATGGGTCCGGTCCTGGGGATATCTCTTGCGGGGAAATCCAGCCCTCTTGGGGCTCAATGGATTTCCCTGGAGCCCCTGGAGTTTGTCCAAAAAAAATCCCTTTAAAAACAGCAAGATACATAAATTGAATAAGCAACTTCCATATCTTTGGCAAATTACGGCCATAGTTAATGTATTTCAAAGAAATGCCGGCTGTAATGTGTTTTGTTATGCATAAATTACGGCTGCTTATGCAATTTACGTATCTTGCCATTTACAAAAGGGGGGAAATTTGATAAAATCCCTCCCACTCTCCCTGCCGGTGCCAACAAATGCAGGAAGGCCCACTGGCTCCCCTGCTGCTCTAGCAGACGACATCACTGCTCTTGTTCCGAAAAAAGCGCCAGAGCTGTGCTCCCCCGGGGTCCCCTTCCTGTGCTGGCGCTGCTGCGTAGTTGCAGGTTCTGACATTGTCAGCTTAATGCAGCTTAATATCGGCCTTGGGGATATTTCTATGGGGCTTCAGCCTGATTGGCTACCTGTGGGCCACCTGCCTCCCTGTTGCTCCCAGGGCCGCTGCCGCCCTCCTCCTCCTCCTCCTCCTCCTCCTCCTCTTCTTCTTCTTCTTCTGTCAGGGCTGCATTCTAACAACATTTCGACCTGCTCTGGTTCATAGCCAAGGCTGACAATTTCAGCCTAAGAAGAAGATGAAGAAATGTGCAACTTTTGGATGATGAGCCTGGAATTAGGAGAGGCAAAGCGCAGGCAGCCTGTTGCTAATGCGCCATCATTTCGTCCCCCATTGCCCACCAAATGTAATCAAGCCCCAATTTAATGAAATGAAAAGGAAATACTGATAGCCAAATCCTCCACTATTTTAAGCCACTTATCATTTTACAAACAATGAAAACAAGGCTGCACTGCCAAATTTCCAGAAAGGGGAGAAGAAAAAGAAATAAATGCACTGAAGCAAGAAATGTGGTCTTCTATGTATAATTGCAAGGCATAATGCCAAAAAACAGATTACTCGGACATTTCTTCTTCTTTTAAAGGGGGGAGGATAGGTAAGAATTGAAGATGCATCCTCATATAATATCATCATCATCATCATCATCATCATCGTGATTCAAGATGTTATTGTGATGTACTACAATCATTTTTCAAACTTGGATATCACTTCATGCTCCCTGCTGCAGACCACAACATTGTTACTGGAATGGCCGGTACAATTGTGCTGATGTTCTCCATAAGGAAGCTGAATAAGAGAGGTTTTAACGTAAGGTCACTGCTACAATGAAATTAAGGTTGCAATCCTCCTGTATACTCAATAACTTGGGAGGAAGCTCCATGGAATGAAGTGGGCCGTACTTCCAAGTAAACGTGAAAAGGGTTGCACTGCAAGACTTTTTAAAAAATGAGGTCTTTTGAGAATCTCTCTCAGCAGTACGGATTTGTTAGTCCTACTTCACCAGCTTGAATGTTGGACTAACCCAACATAATCGCCCACAGAGAAGACTGCCGTCTGTCTGGAGCAGCCAATATTGACGGGGATCCGAGCTAATCAGGAAATTCCCTTAAGGAGAACCCAGATCCTTGGGATACTAGAGGGCCTGCAACTCTGGGGGCAAAAAGGTCCTCCTCCAGTGGGCCTTACGCAGGCGGCCCCTTGCCCTTCTTTCATACAACTGGGCAGGGGTTGAAAGTGCCCATTCCCTTGTATGGAGCAGACTGTTGAGGTGGAAACCCCTGAGCTGGGGTGGGCTTACCCACTTTCACCCCCTTCCCATCACTACATTTGGCTATAGAGAACAGGGAAAGGAGGCTACACTTCCTCACGAGGAAACGCAGTTGCTCCACCGCATACACGGCAAGTACAGCCGCGACGGGTGCAGATCACAACAGCTTGAGCCGTCCTCATCTCAGCCATCCTCACACGGATCTGCTACCTCAGACCCGAGCGGTATCATCGTTAAATGTTGTGTACTTTTTTAATGTTCATTGTTTTTAACTTTTGTAAACTGCCCAGAGAGCTTCAGCTATGGGGCGGTATATAAATGTAATACATGAAATAAACAAATATCTTTGGCATTCAGGCATGCCAGGGTTGGCCAGTGGTTGAGCAAGGAAGGAGCCAAGCAGGGAGGGTCAGGTCGTGAGCAGCTCAGGCGGCTACTGCATGACAAAGGGCTCAGTCTGAGGCGGCAGAACAGTCTCCACGTCTACAAGACCAAGCGCCTAATCAACCCGAAGGCCAGGCGCCTCGTGGTCCCCGGCATCCCCCGAACCTTGCTGGGCTGGTGCCTCAGCAGTGCATCCAAATCAACCTAGCAGTTCCTTCTGTATTTGTCTCAAGTTGCCGTTTGGGTGCTGGGGGGGGTGGGGCGGCAAGGTGCCTGAGGCCTCCCTCGCTTCACCGGAGAGGGCTGGCCTACAATCCTAGAAGTATAAATCTCAGCAAAACCCACAGCTTATAGCACTGCAAACATTTTAATAGGGCGGGCAAACATCTCAGGCCATGACAACAACGAAACACTCTATCCCATCGGGGACCCACAAGAGACTCAGTGATGGACAGAGGTCTGGTGGAGGCATAGAGAAGTCATGACCTGGAAGGTCCCATTTGTTTGCTCAACAGTCTCCCCGTCTTTTGAACAGAGGCATTTGGGGTGGGAAGCATGTTCTGACCTCTCTGCATTTTAAAGTTTGCTCGGGCACCCTTAAAGGCACACTCATTTGTTTTAAGAGAAAACCACATGACCTTCCTGATCCCCAGTGTAAAGGTCTGTTTAGAAGAGGTACTTCTCTTGTTAAATGGCCCCTAGGCAGCATGGCTTTGACATTCATCCATCATCTTAAGCACAAAATCAAACCCATCGACCCCAAGTTAAGCAGCTGTGCATGAGACCAATTGTGAGCGGTGGGCCGTGGGTCCAGAGCGGCCCTTCTACGGCCTTGAAGTTTAACTACATGTTGGCCCCAACCGTCTGCAGATGTGCAAAGGCCTGTGGGATTGTGCACTTGCGCAGCAAGAGTTTTCCACCTCTGCAACAGGGTAGGAAAACCTTCCCACGTGCAGAATGCAAGGTAGGCCAGTGCAGCAAGTACAGGCAGCTGGGGCACGTGTGCAAAGGTCTTCTCTCCTGTGGTGACACCCAGGAGCACACATCCTTACAGGCCATAGTACTCAAGAATTTTGTAGGCAAAATAAGTTATGAATATACAGCAGTGTGTTCCAAACAAACATTTATTCTTCCTTCTAATAACAGTCTCTGGTGGTCCTGGGCTGATGCCAGGAGGAATCCAGAAGTATATCTCTTCCTGAATTAACACCCAAAGGGCAAGTGCATCATGCCTTTGCTCCCCTCTGGGTCAGTTTATATTTCCTCTGTTTATGTACCTTGATTTCTTTCCCTTTCTGATAAAGGCAGCTTGGCTGGAGCGTCCCCAGTAATCAATGCAGTGATTACTAGAAGCCAACATGGATTTGTCAGGAACAAATCCTGTCAGACTAATTTGATCTCATTTTTTGATAGGATAACCTCCCTTGTGGACTGTGGGAATGCTGTGGACGTCATATATCTTGACTTCGGCAAAGCTTTTGACAAAGTACCACATGACATTCTGATTAACAAACTAGCTAAAAGTGGGCTAGATGGAACAACTATTAGGTGGATCCACAGCTGGCTACAGAATCGGACTCAAAGAGTACTTATCAATGGAACCTTCTCAAACTGGGGAGAGGCAACGAGTGGGGTGCCGCAGGGCTCAGTCCTGGGCCCAGTGCTCTTCAACATTTTTATTAATGATTTGGATGAGGAGGTGCAGGGAACGCTGATCAAATTTGCAGATGACACAAAATTGGGTGGGATAGCTAATACCCTGGAAGACAGAAACAAACTTCAAAGTGATCTTGATAGGCTGGAGTGCTGGGCTGAAAACAACAGAATGAAATTTAATAGGGATAAATGCCAAGTCTACGTTTAGGAAATAGAAACCAAAGGCACAGTTACAAGATGGGGGACACTTGGCTCAGCAATACTACAAACGAGAAAGATCTTGGAATTGTTGTAGATCGCAAGCTGAATATGAGCCAACAGTGCAATATGGCTGCAAGAAAGGCAAATGCTATTTCAGGCTGCATTAATAGAAGTATAGCTTCCAAATCACGTGAGGTACTGGTTCCTCTCTATTCGGCCCTGGTTAGGCCTCATCTAGAGTATTGCGTCCAGTTCTGGGCTCCACAATTCAAGAAGGATGCAGACAAGCTGGAGCGTGTTCAGAAGAGGGCAACCAGGATGATCAGAGGTCTAGAAACAAAGCCCTATGAAGAGAGACTGAAAGAACTGGGCATGTTAAGCCTGGAGAAGAGAAGATGGAGGGGAGACATGATAGCACTCTTCAAATACTTAAAAGGTTGTCGCACAGAGGAGGGCCAGGATCTCTTCTCAATCCTCCCAGAGTGCAGGACACAGAATAACGGGCTCAAGTTAAAGGAAGCCAGATTCCGGCTGGACATCAGGAAAAACTTCCTAACTGTTAGAGCAGTGCGACGGTGGAATCAGTTACCTAGGGAGGTTGTGGGCTCTCCCACACTAGAGGCATTCAAGAGGCAGCTGGACAACCATCTGTCAGGGATGCTTTAGGGTGAATTCCTGCATTGAGCAGGGGGTTGGACTCGATGTCCTTGTAGGCCCCTTCCAACTCTGCTATTCTATGATTCTATGATTCTATGACCATGGGTCAACATCCCTCCCTGTTTTGCTGGTGTGAGATTTTTTAATGTGGGAGACTCAAGACTCAGGGTGGGCAAAAGGCACCCCTGATGGCACCCACAAAAACACCTTTGAAATTCAATATGCATCACACACACACACACACACACACACACAGCTCAAAGAAGTTCAACACCCTGTGCTACAGGTAGGAATGTATGAGCATGTATGTGAGCACACCTCGTTTTATGCTCTGAATGTGACCACAAGCATGTGTCTGCTGAAAATAGCCATAAATGGTCAAATATGTGCTCACATTTGCCTCATTCCTGACTCCCAGTTCGATTTGCACAAATTTCCTAAGTTGTTCAAATTCCCATATTTGTGCGAATCTCCTCGATAGATTGAATTGGCCCAGCGTTAGTCTACAGAAGAAAGTTGGGCAAATTGAGGAAAGCTTGTGCAAATCTCCCATTTGATTCAATCACGGCTCGAAGTTTCCTGTTTGGACAGAGCAGGCAGCAAGCGCAAAAGCCGCGGGCATCACGCACGAGATGAGCAGTGGGTCGATGCTTGGAGGACCCTGGTGACCTTGCACCTGGCTTGTTCAGCCATCCCTAGCTACAGGTAGGCAGAACAGCTCTTGCGATCACCCTTCCCACGTTAACCCTCTCTGTCTCTCTCTCTGTCTCTCTCTCTGTCTCTCTCTCTGTCTCTCTCTCTCTCTCAGTGGTTACCATTACATCTTCCCTCCCACCTAAAGTTTAGATTGTAACCTCCTTGCAGCAGAGACCCATCTTTTTCTTTGCTTGTGTTTACTCTGGAAACCACCATGTGCATTGACAATGCTGTATTAAATCATACAGTTAAAGGCCGGCTTGCCACCAATTAACCAGGCTTCCTGAAGGAAGGGAAGAAAAGTTACGAGCGTGATGCCAGCGTCGCCTTAAAGATTAACAGCTTCGAGGCTGCAGATTTATCAGGCCAGATGCGACAGACAGTACAGCGCTTTAGGAAATGTGATTTCCATTTCCCGGATCTCTGAATCGTAAATGAACCCCGGCACTCTTTTCAAATCACCAGCCTGTAGAGGAGTTACTCGCAAGACGCACCTTAGCACGCAGGTGTAGAACCCGCTGTCCTGGACCTCTGCTGCATGAAACCAAATCGAGTCTTCGTCTTTGCTCATCCTCACTTCAGAGAAGATAATGGGCTCTTCCATGTCTCCTTTGTTTTTGTACCACATGAGCCGAAGTCCTGTGCTTTGAGCCATGCTGTAGTTAGTTCGGATGTAGCTGTAGAAAAGGGCGCATTTCACTCGGATTGGCTCGCCGGCCAGAGACATGTATCTCTTGAGATCCACTAACCAGTCAATACAACCATCCACTGAAAGCAAAAGGAACAACAACAGCAAATTAACCACCACCAGCACCACCACCATCTCACTTGTTTTGGGGCAAGAGCTAAATTGCAGAATTTTACAAAAGAGAACAGGAATAGATTTACAACATGATGCATTAACTTCATTAATGAACGATGTCCAGGAATTCTCAGCTACATCTATTAAGATGTTCATTAGAAATGTATTAATTATTGCAAAAATGATAATAATTCGACATTGGAATAAACCTACAGTCCCTGTGGTGGATGAACGGCCTTGAATAGGAACCAGGCTCAGAGCAACTGAGTGGGGATAATGGCTAGACTCCTTCCATATAGGCCATTTCAGCCCTCCCTTGAGGACTAGCTCAGGAGCTGCCCAGCTCCCCATTGGTCCAAAGGCACAACAGTTTCTCTGAACTTCATCATTTATGTCGTTAAATTTGTATCCAGTCTCCCCACCAAATGGTGACCAAGCAGTAATGCAAATACAATAAAATGCAACAGTGCAGCAATAAAATGCAAAGTAAGCACACGCAGAGAGAGGTTAAACCAGGGCAAGTAGAACATCGACCAAAACCACTTGCGATGTATTTATAAGGGAGCTCATGGGCCAAAGGCCTCTCTAAATGAAACACGCCTTTGCCTGCCAGCAAAAGGTCACGAGGGATGGGTCCAGGTGGCCTCCCTGGGCCCATGGGAGTTCCAGTCCTTGGCCTGGTTTCAATGATGAGGTGAGGCTGAGAAGTCCTGGATTGGGGCCCACGCACAGTCGTGAGCTGGATGAGGGCCAAAAAACTGAAACGGAATCCTGGCAAGACAACGACGGACCTAGGAGCAACCTGGGGGTACTCCGAGATCCATCTTTGTTGCTAGAGGCCCAAGTGGCCGCAGTGGCTCAGAGGGCCTTCAATGGGCTTCAGCTGGCTCCAGCCACAAAGTTGGGCCCCATTCTGCTGTCAGTTTTCTGCATTAACTTGAAAACACAAAATTCAACACACAACAATGTAGGAAATCCATAAAAAATCATCTCAACCCTAAAGAAAGGAGAATTAAAATGATTCTATCTAGAACCCCACGAGAGGCCAATTGGAGAGGGGTGGTTTTCATTCCTGATTGTGACATTAAATGCAATGGCTAGAGGGTGGCGTTGGCCTCATCTGTCCCCATCCCTCTCTTCACTTCCGCCTCCGAGATGCTCCTTCCTCCATGAAGAAATCAAGCGCTGTCCCCGTAGCCATCGGCCTCGTGATTGTATTTCTCTGCTTGAAGAAGATCACGCTGGGCCTGGGAGCTCCAAACCACACGCCCCAGGCACCTTTCCCCACCCTCTAGTCAGCAGCGTTTCACGGGAAATAATCACAAAATCCACACCAGGTTTAATACACAGGTGTTTTTGTTTTGTTTTTGGAAACCACTTCAGAGATGTGCTTGCATGTATAAGGGCCAAACAGAGATTACTCTCTGTCTGTCTGTCTGTCTGTCTTTCTTTTATTATTATTATTATTATTATTATTATTATTATTATTATTATTAGTAGTAGTAGTAGTAGTAGTAGTACTAGTACTAGTAGTATCCTGCCTTTTGCCCAATACTGGGCCTCAAGATGGCCTTACAAAGTTTAAAATAGGGGTGTGCACGGACCCCCCGCTCCGCTTCTCTTCCAGATCCGCGATTTGTGGATCGGGCCGCTTTGCTCCACCCCCGCTCCACCCATGTCCGCTCCGCTCCACTGCGGAGCTCCGGATCCGGATCCGGATCGGAGCTCCGTTTCCCCCCCCCCCCATAGGCTTGCATTAAGCTTAAAAAGTATACAACTTTTTTTCTGTGAAAGTTAGAAACCTCACATTTGGCACCGTGACACCTCATAGAGGTATACACACGCATGCCAAGACTCAAGGCAATCCCATCATCCCCTGAATTTTGGGGAATTTATGAAAATCCAACACCCCATTCACACCCCTTTCGATAGCTCCGTCAATTTGCACGTTAAAAACCTCAAACTCGCCACCATGATAGCTTATCCAGGGATACACATGCACACCAAGACTCAAGGCAGTCCCATCATCCCCTGATTTTTGGGGAATTTATGAAAATCCAACACCCCATTCATACCCCTTTCGATAGCTCCGTCAATTTGCACGTTAGAAACCTCAAACTTGCCACCATGATAGCTTATCCAGGGATACACATGCACGCCCAGACTCAAGGCAGTCCCATCATCCCCTGATTTTTGGGGAATTTATGAAAATCCAACACCCCATTCACACCCCTTTCGATAGCTCTGTCAATTTGCACGTTAGAAACCTCAAACTCACCACCATGATAGCTTATCCAGGGATACACACGCACGCCCAGACTCAAGACAGTCCCATCATCCCCTGATTTTTGGTGGGGCTTAAACCTGCAGACATCTCAATGGGGCCATTTCAAAGGAAATCCCAAGATGCCATGAATTGGGGAGTAGAGATAAACCTATATGAATCTTCTTCCACACTTGAAAAATGGATTTGGAACTTCCAAAACTCCAAGTGAGCGCAGGAAGGACTTCTCCCCTGAGTCAAAGCAAGACACACACAACATCCCTGCGAGGCGGGCAGGGGAGGAGAGAGGGAAGGCAGGCAGGCAGCAGACATTTCTGGGGGCATAAGGAAGTGAGCCAAGGATAAGCCAGTAATGCATATAAAATGGAATAAATAAATAAATAAACAAAGGAGGGGTGGAATTAAAAGCAGCAGTGTTGCTGAATAAACAACAAGAAGAACTTTTTTAAAAAGGTTATATCTGTCTTTTACCAGCAATAGGGGGATGTGCCCAGGGGAGGGGGAAGCAGCTGCCAATTTGACTGGTCCTAGTGACCAGTCTTTTAAGAAGCAACGCTGTCAGTTCAACTCATGAAAGCCATTGCTTCACCACAAGAGCTCTGAGGAGTAGAACTCTCACTTCAACTCATGATAGGCATTGATCCACCGGGTTACTCTCTTTGGAGGGCTCTGATTGCCCTCCAAGTACAGGAGAGAGTGGGGGCACGTCCACATGGGATGCCCTAGGGGAGCTCATCCCCTTGCACCAAATCTTTTCAGTTGTTCCCCAAAGTTAGGGTGGGTAGCAGTGCTGTGTTTCTATCTCTTATTATTGGCTTAGTATATGATTTCAGGTTGTGTTTGTGCATTTGGTGGGGCTACTGTTTTAAAAAACACTGGGAAAAGTCCATTCAGACTAAGAAAGAGAAGTTCCCAGAATCCCAAGTTACCCATTTTGCCTATCCCCTCCTCCAACTTTGGGATCATGTGATCATGACCGGGAGTTGACTCTGCCCCTCAGCCCTTTGGAAAAGGTATTTTCCCGCCGGTTTTTAAAAACATTCTAGCACACGAACCGCAGCACGCAGAGAGCTGAGAGTAGTCTCAAAATGACCCCCATCCATGACTCTCCAAGCACAAGAATTTTCAGAAAGATAGCTTCAAAAACAACACAGTTATCCCCCTTTCTTTTCCGCAATGCAATCCTATGGGCGAAATGTTTCAAGATGGCGATTGGATCGGACCGCGGAAACCGGAGCGCTCCGAAAATGGGCGCTTCTCTTCGCCTTGCTTCTAGGGGTCCGCGGTCCGCTTCTACTCTGCCTCTGGGCAAGGCAGAGCAGGCCAATTCGCTCCTGCTTCTACACTTCTAATCGGAGTGGAGCACATGCCTAGTTTAAAACATACATTGTTAAACCTAGGAAAAGAAATGTACAAACAAATTTTTTTTTAAACATAAACATTTAAAATACATGACAAAATTATAAGTCATTAACATAGATGGAGGGCCAGATCATTCTCCAAAGGTCTGCTGGAACAAACAAGTCTTAGCCTGCTTCGGAAAGCCCATCAAGGAGGGAGCCAGTCTAGCTTTCCCAGGAAGAGAGTTCCAAAGCACTGGAGCAGCCACCAAGAAGGCCCTCTCCCATGTTCCCACCAAGCGCACCTGTGAAGATGGTGAGACTGAAAGAAGGGCTTCTCCAGAAGATCTCAAAGCACGGGCAGGCTCATAAGGGAGAATACGGTCTTTCAGGTAACCTACAGTCTTTTTACTCTAGAGTAGGTAGAGGGATCCCATTACAAATTCCAGGGCTTTGTCCCCTTTTCCCCTCAGATGGGCCTGATCCAGGTTCTCTCTCCCCTGTGCCAGCAATATACTGCAAAATAGAAGCAATGTCTTTTTTGGCCCTAGGTATTTGTGTGAGGCTGCAGAACGCATTCACAATATGACAGTCATTCGGAGTAGACAGAAGACCGGACATCCCAACTTTGTATGTTTCATATTGTGCTTCACTCTGCAGCTCATTTTCTTTTCCACCACAAGGCCCCTTTTTACGCTGCTAAGTTATCCTGGGAAGTACTGAAGTGAGGCACTTTCCCATGCCGCCAGGATATCCCAAGAAGCTCAGGCCACATGGGAGGAGCCTACCTCACAGCGCCGCCCCTTGGCAGCTATGCCTGGGTTATGGGAATCACCTCCCATGCGGATCAGGGGGTTCACCATTAGTGCACCAGCAAGTGAGGCTGAGCATTTCTATCCATACTTCCTCCTAGACTAGCTATATTCTTGCCTTCTCCTCTTTTGCTCAGCGCTTAGGGAGGAAGCTGTCCAGGGAGGGGGGACAAGTTCGCTGAGTTTTCAGCAGCTTGGCCCCCCAGGCTCCAGCTCACTTACCTGTCAGTTGGCCCAGCTCAGTCTGTATCAAGGTGGGCCAGCTTGCGGATTTTTCAGTGGTGCCCCCCATTCAAAATTGGTAATTATGCAAGTTACACCTGCAATTTGCATATATTGCACAAATTTCAGCTGCAATTTGCAGCTGAAAATATGCTTAATTTGCACAAATTGCAGCTAACATTTCTTTAACATATGCAACTAGCATAAATGCTGATTTTAAGAGAGGGGAAAAACCCACAAAAGTCCCCAGATTTGTGGGGGAAAGCCTACAGCTCAGCTCACAACTGCACATCGCACCGGGATTAGGGCTGGGGAAATTTGGTAAACCCCCAAAGGGGTGCATTTCTCCGTGACGGCCAGCCTGCTCAGTTCCAGGACCCCTGATTTCTGACACCGCTGGACAGCTCCCCTGCCTGGCTCTGAAGGAATGAAGCATTGTGCTCTGTTTGTAGACTGGGCCAGGATAACCCACAACGCAGGGCGAAGGCTAGAGCACAAGCCTTTCAGGTTCAATCTTTGGGCTCTCCCAGTAGGGCTAGAAAAAGACTTCTGTTTGAACCCCTGTATCGCCACTGCCACTCTGGGTTGGTACACCAAAGGTCTTCCTATAATCCTATTCCTCATGGGGGAGCAGGAATTCAACCCACAGCTCTGTAGTCCAAGTTCAACAATCTGTCCAGTTCAAAAGACACTATCATTCATCTACTCAAGAGGACTTATGTCTGAGTAAGCATACTAAGGATTGCATTGTTCACGTACAAAGGTCTTTCTCAGTGTTTCAGGATCTCAGAATCACGTTCTCCTGAACAGTCCTCTCTACCTCTTAATTATTTTTCTTTAGTCCCTCTAAGCTTCTCTCAGATCCCTTTAAATCCAAGCTTAGAGGACTAATTTCCAAATCACAGCATATCAAATTTAATTACACTGCTATCACTTGAACTTAGGAAGTGAACCGTATTTCAAATGCATTTTGTACAGTTCTGCTAAATTTCCATTTCCATACCATTGTCATGTAAGGTTTTGAAAAAGGTTAAGTCCAAGAGGTAGCCGACAACAGCCCTGTGTTAATGAACCATTCATTCCTTTTTTCAGCTCAGTAATTAATATTTAAGTTCTTTATACTGTGTCTCTGAAACACCTAGACACAGTGTCCATATTGTTGACTAGGTATTTTTCCCCTTACAATCTTACAACTTTTCATAAATGAAAATATTTGTACATGACTGGGTAGAGCTACAATGTCTCCAGTGCAACCCTATACATGTTTACTCAGTATTATTATTATTATTATTATTATTATTATTATTATTATTATTATTATTCCACCTTTTGCCCAATACTGGCCTCAAGTAAGTGCCACTGAGCTCAGTGAGGCTTATTTCCAGGTAAGCGCCACCTTCACTGAGTAGCAGCAGCCATTCTATGCCTTTTCGGTAGCAACAGCCAAACTACCACAGAGTCAAGGAAGGTCTAGCTCCATTCCAACTGGGCTTCAGTCCTGCATTGAAAACTACTGTTTCACCAAGCTTTTGGCCCATTTTAAAGAATGTTTTATTATTATTATTATTATTATTATTTATTTATTTATTTATTTATATAGCACCATCAATGTACATGGTGCTGTACAGAGTAAAACAGTAAATAGCAATGTTTGTGTTTTGTCTGTCTTGAATTTAATGGATGTTATGTAATTGTACACTGCTTTCAGAACCCCAGTTGGCCAGAAAACAATTAATAGATACTTCTGATAATCATAAATATATCTTCATGAAGTCCTGACCTTGCAAGTGCCCATGTTTAAGAGATGGTAAAGACATAAACAGATCACACAAATTACCGTAGGAATGCATTTTTTAAACACAACAACAACAGAGAGATAGGGTGACCTCAGAGTGGCCTTAACAAAGGTTAGCTATTTCTTCTCAGTGTTAGGGACTGCTTGTTTGAACAGCTTATTAAAAGCAGATCTGAAGGTTGACCTAAAACATAAAATACACTAACCCTTTAGATCAAGAAACAAGCCATCTATATTCATTTCAGTTCTTGGCTGAATGGTAGACATGGCCTGAGTTTGTAAACAAAGTCTGCTTGATTTGACATTTAGGACATTGCTTGTATTGAAAGCATTCCTGTTGTTGCTTTCAAAATGAGAGACCAAGAACAGCCCATCGGTTTCATGTTATTTCACCAGTCACAGACTTGATTGTTATGATAACTGACTTCACAGTTTTATATAATCCCACCAATCTCAGAATTTTGGGAAGGATTAGGACAGAACAGCCATGACTGTAATCATCTGGGCTGCATGTAAAGGAACTCCCCATAGCAATGTTACACCTTCCAGGTCACCAGAGCTATGCACAACAACCCAAAGCCCTCCACTCAGATGGAGAGGAATCATCATTCAGTGGTAGACACATACCAACTATGCATGCAGAAGAACTCACGTTCAGTCTCCAGAATCTACTTAAAAGAATCTTAGGAAGCAGAGCTAGGCCTATCTAGTCCAGCATTCTGTGCACACCGTGGCCGACCACTTGCCTGTAGGAAGCACACAAGAAGGACGTGAGTGCAATAGCCCTCTGCTGCTCATGCTCCTCAGCAAGGAGTCTACAGAGGCATACTGCCTCCAAGACTGGAGGTAACATATAGCCATGATGGACAACCTGCACAGACTTCCAGCATATCCAAGATGTGGTCATTATGCACTCCATAAAATTTTCAGGTCACTACAAGTCACCTAGATGCTCTTAAATCCATTACTTGAGGACAACATCAACCTGTTGGGAGAAAAATGGGTTCTACATGTCCACAACACCAGTCACTGTTTATCAAGAACTATACCACCCTGATGGAGATGTAACAATTCCAGGAACTCTCTGGAGCAAAAGGGAGCAATCAGTCAACACCACCACCAAAGGGGACGTCCTGCATTTCCATAGTGACAGACCCTCTTTTCCATCAGTCAGGTCCAAATATCATCACAATTTCCTATGATGCTCTGGGGTTAATGATGAGAATAATGAAAGGATCTGGATGACTCTGTTGAAAAGGAAAGCGACGTGGGCCCAGGTTTTCCATTGTTTCTGCCTGGCTAGGAGCTCTTTCATTTGTTGGCTGGCTAAGAAGCCTTCAATGAGTTCCACAGAGATAATTACAAAGAGCAACATGTTCTGAGGAACTGACTGAAGCCTATTTATAACAGGGTATGTAACATTTGATGACATTTAGGGGAAGGAAGGAAGAAGAAAAAACTTGGAAATGAGCTTGGACTAAATTATAATTATGGAAGAGAGGCTAATCAAATGGGTGATGATTCTCTTCTTTCCTCTGTGTCATTTTCTCTTGTTAAGAGCAGCATCAGGAATGCTTCTTCTTTACATAGCTGGGCAGGGGCTCAAATCTAGGTCAAGCTGTCTAAAGCTTATGCTGCAAAGTTAGAAGACATTATCTCCCCCCCCCCCGGCCCCCTTCTCACTGAACTGTCAGTCATTGCAGCAAGTAAACCATGAGCATAATCTAGAAACCTCTCTGTGCTGTTATTTCAAACACAAGTTGCAAAGGTGGAGTTTCACGTTCTGGTGTCAGGAGAAATATCTATTTATTTGTTTACGTCCGGCCTTTCCTGGCTTCCTCCAAGGACCAGTGGCGCTTCTTCTCCCTCTCCTGCTTTATCCTCCCAGTAATCCTGTGGGGCTGAGAGAGCTTCAGGGCTCAGTGGAGATTTCCACTTGGGGCATCCTAGCCCTGGTCCACCACTTTGACCTACTGAGGCTGCCAAAGGTTGGAATTAGTCTGCTCACTGGTTGAACTTCACCCGTTCATGACACCCATCTCTTGAACGGGTCTGGACCCGCATTTTACAGATTCGCCATTAAGTTCGGAATTGTTCTCGAGCTTCTGAGCATGCGCGGTCTGTATCTAAACACAACACTGTTTCCATGCATGCACTGAGTTGGTTGGATTAACCCTTCCCTTGCTTACAGTAAAGTGTGATGATGCCCCTTTACCCCTCAACAAATCGTACTCGTAGAAACAGACCTGTAGGTGTCAATGCACACACCCCTTTCCTCCACGTCGTTCTCACACATGGCTTTCTTTCTTACTCAGCAGTCAGACGCAGCACACTTCCTCTTGCCAGATCAGAGATGGTTTTAAGGGAGAGCCCTTCTCTGAACTTCCATGGGTGAGTCTGCGCGATGATCTGCGGTAAGTTCACCCCTCGCTATAACACCATGCTGCGTCCCTTCCCCTCCCTCCCCCACACCAGGTTCTGTCCATATCAACCTATCCTGGGCAAGCTGGCGTTTAGCAGCGCCAAGAGGAGAGACCGTGGAGGAGCCCCACGCGCTCCACCTTCAGCTCCAAGGAAGGAAGGGTTTAAAGGTAGTAAATAAATAATAGGAAGTAAATCAGGCCGGACGCAACTATACGGCCTTGGTAACGGAGGGTGGGACTAGAAAAGATGGCAGAAGCGCCATGATTCGATCCCCTCTGTGCATGTGTGTGTGTGGAATGAGAAATGCAGCAATGGAAGGGGGCGCTGTTTGGATTACGAGCCCAGCACTGGCAGGGAAGAGCTCAACCCTCCACCCCCCGCCATTTCATTTTCCTTGTGAAGCTGTGCTTTGCTCCATGAGGCAAAACACACAGGGATCACGTGGGTGCCTACATATTTCAAGCTATGGGACAAGCAGAACCTTCAGAAAGGGTGGGGGTGGGAGGGAAGAGTTCAACTCCCTCATCCACTGCCAGAGTCCTGATCTGAATTGCCTCCCCAAATTTGACATTATTAAGAAGCCCCAAGGGATCCAACCAGATCTCCTGCTCTCTTACCAAGTTTGGCTCTCAGGGATCTTCATCCATTTTGCTATTGAGGGTCGCCAGGAACCCAACCTGGAGCATGGGACTCACTTCCAATGATGTTGATTTGCCCACCAGGATACAGGTGTCACATGGCAACGTCTGGAGGGACGTGGGTTCCCCCCCCCAGCACCCCCCGGCTTCATATCAAGCAGCTAATCGTTCATCCAATGTAGAAATAATGAACAAGTACAGCTTAAAATCCAGCTATGGATTCTCAAGGCATTTCACTGCTGACAAACTAAAGTGTGTGTGTGTGTGTGTGTTTATGCACAATAATTGTACAACATGTATTTTGCTCTACTACATTTCAAATGATTTGCCATGGTTCATATTTAAAATAAATCCAGTGTTCTGGGTGTGTTTTAGTATGAACCATAATAATTTATGAGCAATTATAAGAGAACATGTACACAGTCACTAAGTAATTTGTCTCTCTGCTTGCTGTCATAAGGAAACACTTTACATCCTAAATCTGCCTGTAATACTTTTTCTTAGCAACTGTCACCAGGAGAAATGCATAATTGTGGGATTGTTAGACATGTCAGTTTACCTCGTTACCTGAAACCTACATTTAAATTCAACACAACTAAAATAAAAGCCAGATGACTCACGTATTTTACTGCTGCAGATATTCAAGTGGATGATAAACACCTAACCTCAATATTTATCAAAGGGCTCACATCTCTTCACACACTGACTTATTTCCATCAGGAGTTTTGCTGTGAAGGTCTACAGATCTAATGGCCACTGAAGGGGGGGGAATGGGTGCCATTGGTGGCTACAGAATCCTTTGGAGGCCATCACGCTGGGTGGGCGGGTGGGTGGAGGTGGCTGGCTGTTGGGACAGGCGGGGGTTAGGCGGAGGTAGGGTACTCACAGCCACAGCCGCCTCCATTCACACCCACAACCAGGACCACTCATGCACACACCCATTTTCAGCCATGTGGGCATCATGGTCAAACACCTGCCAAAGGCCCAGGCACATTTGTATGCAACCGCTCCCAATATATACAAATTTCAGAGAATTGTGCAATCCAAAGGATATATGCTGCTTCTTTTGGGGGAGAGGGCACTGATTTACAGACTACTATCCCAGATTGATTTACAGCTGTTATCCCAGTGCCTTTCTGCTTCTCTGAGTGGAGAGGAAAAATACACGATTTCCCCAGCCGTGGGGAAATCATGGGGGGGGGGTGCACGCGCCCCTGCTCTGTGTCAATTGTAGCCTTAAAGGCTCTCTTAAAACATTGATTAAGAGGACCTTTAAGGCCCTGATTGCCACAGCAGGGGAGGGGGAGGGCAAAGTGTACCTTCTGGGGCCTCCAGAAAGTGTGCAATTTCCCCAGCCATGCTAATGGCATCTGGAGGCCCCAGAAAGTGTGTGTTGGCAGCTCCCGGAACAGGGCTGGCCAGGCACCGCTCAGTGAACCCACAAGTTCTCTAGTCCCTAGAGCTCAGTGGGTTTATTTGGAAATAAACAGATATTACAAAGACATCAATAAGTCTCCAGTGCTCTTGTCCTCTTCCAAGAGGCTACCCTTGAAGCTTCCTACTGCTCAGGAAAGCTGGGCGGCACAGGCTCCCCATTAGTAGCAAGACAACACACTTAAAAACAACGTAAAGCTTAGTGAATCTGATTCTGTGTCACCCCCCACCCTGCTTGTCTGTGCCTGAATGCCAGAACTCCATGATTATGTTACATAATTATGTTATATAATTGGAGCAGATTATTTTAATCTTTAATAAGCACACTTTCTTTATACGGTGCAGACATTAACAAAGAGCATCCTGTGATGAATTTTAAAAAACAGCAATAACAACAACTAGAAGTTAAAAGATTATTCTCAGACATGAACATCTGAAAGCTCATGCAAGACACAGAATTTGATTCTGGACGGTGACAGCTGGTCCCCAGGCAAAGTAAGCTTGGAATTGCACCCTTTTCATGGCAGATCTGAGAAAGGGTTTGGGGAAATCATAGATGTCAGCCTGTGATATCCTCAGCTCTGGAGGAGGGGGAGAAACAACTGTACATCAAAGGGGCCCGTAACTCCAGGGTGTGGAAATCACAGCGCTGCTTTATGAGTTCACTCAAGTACAGCAATGGAGATTTGCTCCACCTCACACCTCTGCCAAATGCTTCGCCTTGTCCTTTCGGCTGCAAGCAGGTTTCCCCACCTGTTTCCATACTATTTCATGGAAATGTCATGGGGATGTCTGAGAATTTAGTTTCCGTTCACAAAGCACTCAAAAATGCCCCGTTTGCACCCGGAACATGAGAACGTGGTCTCTGGAAATGTCCACAAATTCCAGAACTTGCCAAAGGAGGAGGAGGAGGAGGAGGAGGAAGGAGAGAGGCGCTGCCACCATTACCTGCTTGCTCACTAGCTCTCAGTAAGGCTGCGAAAGAGCTCAATTTCAAACTCTGGAAAGCGACTGGCAGTCCCAGTAGGCCACACTGGACCGATTGACCGCTGGTCTGGCTCCGTACAATGAGGCAGCCTCCTCCATTCCTAAGCATGCAGAGCTTTCAGTTCAGGAAGAAAGGATCATCTGTGAGCATCGCAGGCAAATAAGGACCCACGATGTCTAGTGGGCAAGCTGGCAGCTCTTCCTCAGAGCTCGGCTGATGGAGAGGAAAACAAATGAGAAGTGGCAGGTTAGAGTCTGCCTGAGGTAAGAATGCACCACGCAGTGGGCTCTTTGCAGGCTTTTCGACATGGCAACCGTAAGACGTTCCCAGGTGCAGGCCGGCCCTCAGTGAACCTCCCCAGCTCAAAATATGCCATTTGCGAGGAATGTCAGAACAAAACATTCATCTCGACAGAAAACAATAGGCTTTGGACCTCACGGTCTCTCTCTCAAGGTACCAAGGGGAAATGTACAAGTGGCTAGCAATAGGTCCTTTAAAACACTCTTTCATCTTACCGAAATTCACATGATTCCATTATGAACAGGACAGAAAGAACTTGAGTTTTGTTTTTAATGAATGGGAGAGCACACAAAGTGGCCTCCTCTTAGGTCAAGGATCGCTGGCGATATGCCTTCTACATCCAGGGTTGAAAACCCCACATTCAAAGCAGCCACAATCCCCTGAAGTCGATGGGACCAAAGAGCTGAACTGTGCAGCAGGTCACGGCCTCCTCTCTCTATGCCCATCCGTTACTCCGTGAGCAGTTTCCGCCCCCACCCCATCCCTGTATTCCTGGCTCGTGCCATTCCATCCCAACATCTGGCAGTGCTAATTCCAACTGCAGCGAGCCAATTAACATTTCCACTCAAATGACGGGGGGGACCTTTGCTTGAAAAGGTGCTGACCCTTTTTTCGAGAATAAAGCTTGTCATTTCTTCTTTCATTTCAATTCATTAGCTGCATGCGCACGGTAGAATTTAAATGGCTGGCACAATGAGAGGATATAAGCATATGTTTCATCATGCCAGAAAAGACTCGTCCAAATCGAAAAGGAACACGAGCCTTCGGTGAGTGATTAAAAAAAAATTAAGCATTTCGAAGTATGAAAGCATTTGAGGTTCATTTGATCAGCAAGCATTGATCATGTATATCGCAATTAACACAGCAATGGGTTTCTTTTCTCTTCTTTTCTTTTTTTAATGGCCCAAAGATACCCAACAAAAAAAACCTGCAACTGGTCCAAAACATAGACTGGGATCAGGACAACTAGCACAGATTACAAAGAGATGGAGGAAGACGGTCCAATTCTAGCCCAGGTCAGTTTCACATGAGTTCATTCACAAGGCTGTTTGTCTGATGTATGCATTAATCTCCCCTCCCCCACCTCCACAAAAAACTCTTTAAAAAAAATCAATCCAATCCACATGAAACTTCCTATTTAAACAGTATTTTGGCCGCAACTCTGTGGTCCTAGGGAGGGGCCCCAGGGCCATTAGATTCAGTAGACCTCCCTCACTGCTTGCAGAAGGCAGAGGGGATTCACGCTTGCAGGTCCCCCAAAATGGACATAGAAACCTCCCCTGCCCTTGCTGTGGGCACCATCAAAGGTGGGGCTGCACCACAGCATCCAGAGAATCACGAAAGCTTTAGGGTAACACCAGTCTTCTTTGACGTCAATCCAGAAGGGACACAGAACAAGTTGGTTTGTTTGACCACGTAGGGATGTAGGAATCTCTGTTTCACTTTCTATAACTTCTGCTTTTTCTTTCTTTCTTTCTTTCTTTCTTTCTTTCTTTCTTTCTTTCTTTTTTTAAAGGAGTTCATTCCATCCAAGTTTCCCCCCCTCATCATGCATTTGTGAATTTTGGGACAAAAAAAACTCTGCACAAAAATTTGTGTCTTTTTAATATGCAGCCAGTTTCCCCTAATCTATACATTTTTGCACACTCTCTTTGGCCACAGAACTACATCACAACATTTAGAAAAGGGTGAAAAACCTGGGGGATAATTGTGCTCTGGTTTCTGTATTAACTCAAAAGTGAAAACTAGGTAGGTTTGTATTAAAATGCAAACCAAACACGTTTCTCCCACATCTCCATCAAAATGTTGACAGAACAAAATCCTTGAGAATCTGTAGCTTGAAGGAATGAACCCTTTCCCTGCTGCAGATCCCCAGTAAGTGATATGGAACCTCCATAGGATGCTACATAGAGCTATGACGAATCCTATGGAAAAGTGGCCTAAAGGATACAGGGGGGTAATGGAAAGAAACCAACCACCTGCACGTGTCAGCCAAAATCTGTAGCGGGGTGGGGTGGGGTGGGGTGGGACAGAGGGCCTAAGTAACTTCATGGACATATTTAATATGTCCTTCCTATCTCTCCTCTCTCATCTCACACTATTGCTCGTGCTCTTCGCTCCTCTGATGCCATGTTTCTCGCCTGCCCAAGGGCCTCTACTTCCCTTGCTCAGCTCCGTCCATTTTCTTCTGCTGCCCCTTACGCCTGGAACGCTCTTCCAGAACATTTGAGAACTACAAGTTCAATCGCAGCTTTTAAAGCTCAACTAAAAACTTTTCTTTTTCCTAAAGCTTTTAAAACTTGATGTTGTGCAGACCTTATACTGTTAGTTTTACCCTACCCTGTGCCTGCTTACCCTACCCTGTGCCCGTTTGCATTCTCTTCCCCTCCTTATTGTTTTACTAGGATTTTATTAGATTATAAGCCTATGCGGCAGAGTCTTGCTATTTACTGTTTTACTCTGTACAGCACCATGTACATTGATGGTGCTATATAAATGAATTAATAATAATAATAATAATAATAATAATAATAATAATAATACTTAGAAAATCACTTCCATTCACGAGAAAGTCATTGTTGTTTTTGGTTGTAGTTTAGGATTTTTTATTTTTAAAAAATGAAATTAGGAGAGACATGAAAGCTATCACTGTTTTATTTTAGCTTGGCCTTGATAGAGCAATGCATGCAATTGGGATGATTTGCATATTAAAGACATTATTATGATGCCCTAATTGTAAATATTTCCAATATTATGACTTTGAAAAGACTTTGCAAAGAATTCCCTTTACAAATGTACTTATGCCAGACCTTGCCTAATCTGAAATCAAGCTGTGTCAGGCTGTCAGATTTAAGAATTCTTTTATCCCTCCCCAAATCTGCTCTTAATCTCTTTTAAGATGCACAGAATTCTACATGGTTGAGCCATTGTGGTGCCCTAATGTCTATGCAATGCAAGGAACAGAGTGCCAAAACAACAACAACCCACCCTTCCAGGGAAATTTATTCTTTTTTAAAGTCGGGCTAAGATTTCGGGTCCTGTGACAGCCTGCTTGAGGCACCAGAGCCCATCCGAATGTCGTATCGTGCCAGTTTGAGACCCAATACTCAAGAAGACGTCATCAAAGGTGATGAGAACAAAATCTTTCCTCTTTCTCTCTTGGGGATGGATGGGTCAATCTGCCAGGGAACCCAAGGTGGCCTACATAATCCTCCTCTTCCTCCTCCTCCTCTCCATTTTATCCTCACATCCACCACCTTGTGAGGTAGGTTGGGCTGAGAGTCTGTGACTGGCCCAAAGTCACCCAGTGAGCTTCCATGGCTGAGTGGGGACTAGAACCTGGATCTCCTGACTCCCAGTCCAACACTCTAGCCACTATACTACACTAGTTTACTGCATATGCTCTGAAGCTTGCAATCAATTCCAAACTTAAAAGTGTTAAGCCCAAAACTTCTTCAAGTTAGACCACTGGTAACTCCTAAAGCTCTGCTTCTTCATCTTTTTTAACCTAATGATCCTGGAATCCTGCATAAAGACTTTCCTAAACAATTGGATACAGCTGCAAAGTCATGTATGGCATGTAATTGGAAATCTCCAAAGCAACCAACTAAAGAGCACTGAGTCGATAAAACTTGGGAGACTAGGGCCTTAGCTAGACCTAAGGTTTATCCCGGGATTGTCACTGCCTGCTCCCGGGATCCCCTGTGTGTCATTTACATGAACAGGGATGACCCCGGGACAATCCTGGGATAAACCTTAAGTCTAGCTAAGACCGAAGATGATATAGAAACTTACTCAGCAAGTACAGCAAGCAAAAAATCCTAACTTTAAGGAAGGTATGATGGCACTGTGGTTTCCAATTATTTCCTGTCTTGAAGTTCTTAAAATTTTTGATCAAATTCCAACCAAGTACAGTTGCCTATATTATTACTAATACACACACACACACACACACACGAATACACTGTTGCACACACTCCTTTTATGTGCTGTATCAATTGTGCTTTTCTTTCTTTCATTGGATATTGAGTTCCTACTTAGGCCATTTCACTGTATTTGCTCCATTAGCATATCAATGATAGACTAAGAATTATAATTAGTGTATTCCTTTGTTTCTTTAGTGATCTTGGTTTATTATTCAGTATGTACTTCATTTGGTTGCCTTTATTTTGTTAATTTTATTTCAAAATGAAATACAATTTCATGATTATTATTTTTAAAATAACTTTATCATCAACCCTGACTTGCTATGAAGCTGAGCATTACCAATGGACAAATTTCAACCAAGGAGCCAACTAAGTACAAATTTTTGTAGCAACATTGTTCAGAAGTAAACTCCACTCAGCTCAATAGGATTTATTCCTAGATAAGCCTAAAGCTGAAAACCATATGCACATGTGCATGGGGGTAAGTAGTCCCTTGAACTCAGTAAGGACTACTTCTGGTTAGACCCAAACGGGATTGCAATGTAAACTAATTTTTACCGCACATTGTTCACGCATCTTGTTCAATGGAATTGTGTGTTGTTTGCCGCTTCAGACCTCAAAGAACAACGTAGTTCCAGCTGAACTTTGGACTATAAAGTCAGAAGTTAATGAGATTGAAATTGGTCACAGCCACAGTTTTCCTTTAAAGAAAACATTGTCGATTTTTAAAAGACCAACTTAATGAAAAAGGATGAGATTCATTTGGATTTTGCATGAAATGTACTAGTGATTAATTTTAAATGAGGATATGAATCACAACAAAATGAATACGCGGAAGTTATTTACATATTTCAGACCATTTACCCTCACATCCATGAAGTGCCTAATCACCCAGGAATCGTTTCCTTAATTGGATTTTGGGCACAAATGAAACTGAAGGCCAGATAAAAAGCAACTGCAAAGCGACCCCCTTCTACAACACATAACTTCTTTCTTGAAGTTAATGGGTCGCTTTCCTCTCAGCCCTGGGGCCCATAAATATGGGCCGCGGGGAGGGGGGCATACTCCTCAGCTTGATAAATATCCACCCTGCTGTGTTAAGCAAAGAGAGCCAATTAAAGGCAAGGGCCAGACTGAGCACGTCTCCAGTTTCCTACTCTGCTCAATCCTGCGTAGCAGCAGCTGTGATGCCTGAAGCCAGGATTTGAACCCATGTTTGCTAAAAGTTAGAATGGGTTGTCAAGTCAGCTGCAGCAGGAGCATGGAAGGGGAAGCAGCACTGGAAGACAAGGTGCTGGATGCAGACCAAGCATCATGGCTACGCCTGACCCCATTGGGCCAAGGATGCCGTGGGCTGCGTTGAAGAAGGAGAATTCTTGAGCATCATCTCTCCTCTTTCCTGGACAAGAGAATGAACAGCAAGAAGGCAGGTGGGAGTAGGGGCCACATGATAGGAGGCTTCTAAAATTATGCAAAGTGCAGAGAAAGGAGAGCGAGAGCGAGAGAGAGAGCGAGAGAGAGAGAGATCATCACCACCCAATGGAAGGAGCCCAACACCTCACAGAATCCGCTGCTGACACCTTTCCCAACTCCTACTCCTCCCTTCTCATTCCTATCAGTTCGAGGCAGCTGCCATCTTTGTTTTTGACAATGCCCTCAAAGATGACTCAACTTCCAGGGCTTAATGGGAGAAGAAACAGCAACCATCTGGAGCTGCCAGCACCATCTAGAGAAGCCTCCAGAGCCCCACCCAAACCTCAGGGGGGCCCCCGCACCATTATAGGAGAGGGAGGGTTTGGATGGCAGATTTTCAAGGTCTCTCTCCATTCTAGACCCTGATAAGTATACACACATTCAGCCGTAAGCAATCAAATGATGAACTTGCATGTATGAACTAGGGATGTGCAACATGCAAACCATCACCAACTTTCTCCGAATTCCACCTTTCCAATCATTCTGTCTTACTTATTTATTTATTGCATTTTTATACCTCCCAATAGCCAAAGCTCTCTTATATCCATATCAGATTGCAATCTTTGTTGTTGTTGTTGTTGTTTTCACGTGAAAATTTGCATACATTTTCATGCCTATTTCTCCAAATGTATGCATCAATTCTCCCAATGATTAAAGTATGTTTGGCCGCATTTTTCAAAAGTATACAGTTTTTCATGCATATTTTTCACATGTAGGCAATGCCCATTTGTTCACAAATCACACTGCAGGATTGGAAATGTTGGGTTCGATCATAGATTGTGTTTGGTCAGAGAGGTGTGAAGTGGGTAAATTCTGATCAATAATGAACTGGAACTGATTCCTCAAACACCCCTGGCATGAGCTAACTCTTGGTCCAACCCAATTCCCTTTTGTAGTTTGAAAGCTCAAAGGAGAAGTTTGACTGAAGCTCATTAGGTGCACAAATAGTCAATTTTCATTGAGTCCATTTCTTTTCATTAAAAAATAAATAAAAGATGTTTGTAACATCCAAGAGGAAAAGATTATAGCACACATTTCGAGAAAGACGAAATATGTTTGCTATTTGTAGGCAGCATGCTTAACATGCTCATGAAAGTTCACGGCCATTCTGGGTTCACTGTGGTTTTCTTTTGTTTTAAAAATGGTCCACACAAGGCATTGTCAACGGAACTTGGTTATCACAGACACACTGGAAAACACCTACTATGCTAATACGACCTTTCTCCAGCCCCCTAACTCTGTGATACCTGCCACTTAACAATGAACCATGACAAGTACTATACAAGCCTGTTGTGTTGGACTGTACAACTAGCGGAGAAATGGGTGCCATGTTGCTGTCAGCGCCCCAGCTCCGCTGTCCTTTAATGCGGCACTAGCAGAACATCCCCGCACTCTAGTGATCAACACAGGAGGTGTCAGCTGGACAGGGGTCTGTTGCATACACAGGGGTTGAGCTGACCTTTGCAATCGATGGTTAACTCTACTTCCTGAATGATGTTCCACTTATAAATGGCATCGCTGAATTAATTTCATACCAAAGCAAACTGGGGAGATGGTACAATTGAACATGACTGCCAATTGGCTGGAGGACAGGTGTGAAAGAAACGTAATTTACAAAACGTAATTCAACAAGTGAAAACAAAACAAAACCCAATAAGAGTATGGAGATCAAATGCCATGTGGGATGCTTTGTTTGCTGTCTCCCCAGAAGCCTCTGGCTAGCCACCGTTAGAAACTGGGTGCTGGACTAAATGGCCTCTCGGTCTGATTCAGCAAGGTCCTTCGTAAGTGGACACATGATTTCTGGATTTCAGAAGGGAATTCATATCAAGTCCACTCCGTTCCTTATGGGACAGCTGTAAGCAAGTCTTCCCTCTAGGTGGCACAGATGTGTTGGACTACAACTCCCATGAACCTCCAGCCAGCATGGCCAATGGTCACACATGATGGGAGTTGTAGTCCCATACATCTGGAGGGCTCCAGGCTGCTATACACTATGGATATAGTATTTCAGAAATGCACAATTAGAACAAATGACTCCCTTTTTCTAGTTTGGAGGGTTTAGCAAAGACCTTCCTTTAGGCACGGATGGGAACATTTTTGCCCCAAGATTCCTAGACACGCAGGGATGTCTGTTGGGATGTGGCTGGAGAATAAAAAGCCTCCTGTGCTGTGTGGTGCATTCAAAGTAAGAACTGCACAGACCCACACATGTACAACTGTAATTAACCTAACAGAAAACCGAGACGTAGCCATAGGCTAAACAATAAGCATAACTCAAAGCCTGGTCTTAAGTGTGCAAGCTCACTTTCAAATTTAAAATATATATTTTTCAATCTAATGTACTGCTGTTATTTGGCTCATTTGTTCCCCTTGATCTATTTTTTAAAAAACTCCACATTGTTTTGCAGGCCTACTCTAAAGGAGCAATGCTAGCCTAAATTTTTAATGGCAGCAGACATAATAGGCCAACTGTTGTAGGTACAATTTGCTGTGTTTGCACACTACCTTTCATACCCCTGCTCATTTTACCAACACCCCATGGTATCGAAAGTGTACAGCACGCCAATTAACATTTAGGCTGATCCTATTAAATCTCTCTGAGTGAGGAACCAGATTTTCTCACTTTTCACAGCCATGCAAAGGGCACAAGGCATTTTGGGGTGTTCTTTTTCTAAAAGCAGTTTTAAAAAAATCATTTTGGGTGGCAGGAAAGGCATTAATAAGCCTCATCAAATTGATTTTATTATCCTATTATAATCACATCAAGCCATTCTGGGGTCATTTGTCTCAGCTGCTGTAACTTTGCAGAAGAAACGCAGAAATAAATTCTCTCCATTCTGATTTTATTGAGAGAACTCTTCACCTTCTGCTCTTAAACATGCTTAGAGCGCCCTTCCTGAGTTTGTACTTTATAGCGTCTACATAAAAAGATGCTCATACTATCGACTGCAGAACAAGTTCTGTGCATGAAGTAGCCACGGTCAGCTTTTTGCTAAACTAGGAATGGATGAATCTCTGGGATTCTCTCAATTCCTCATTTTTCCAAACTTAAGTTCGGTTTGTCTTGAACTTTGACATTTTTTTCCAGTCTTAAATTTGGTTCATCCCAAACATTGGGAATTTCCTTTTCAAAAGTTTATATGAAAATTCATAAGCATCTTTGTGCACATTTTTCCTCTGCCATGTATTTTTGTATCTGTTTGCCCCCTTTTTTTTGCAAGCAATTTCCCCAATACAGTGCATTTTAATAACACCTTTTCCCCTAATATGCACATCTTTGTACATATTGTTGGATTGGAGAACTCCACTGCAAAATTTAGAGAACTGGGAATTTCAAATGATAACTGTGTTTCATTTCATGAATTGGTTCGAAAGGAAATAATTATGTAAGTTTCCATTAAAAAGTGACCTGAATGATTTCCCCCCCATCCCTACAGCCTAAACATTACGCTGTGAAGAAATTATCAAGGGCTTTAGAAGAATTAGTGTTTTGGTGCAAATTCGCATCTGGAGAAATGTTTGTTTTCGTTCTTAGAAATGTGGCCTTCTAAATTTGCCTGGAACTCTTGGCTTTTTTGATGTCAAGTGAACAAATTGAATTGGAAGATAAATACAATTGCAATCTGTACTGTTTCTAATGCAGACTAAATGTTGTACAATATTTGATCTGCAGTGCTATCCAATATTTACTTTGGGGAGAAACAAGTTAGCCAAACAAACCCCCGCTGGAGTTTACAAATATGATGTGAACAATGGTTCTGTCTTCCCTCTTGGCAGGGAATGAATAACAGCAGCCAAGGGACAAGTGCTTCTCCTCTGCAACAAAATTGTGTAACCGGCTGACAACAGACCCAAATATCTGATCACATTCAATGGCAGCTTGTAGTTAGGTGAACACCAGGGCTGCCCCTACCATTAGGCAAAGTTTAGCCATTCCCTCAGGCGGCAGGAAAGTTAGAGTGGGCAGGAAGGTTTTGGAGGAGAGATCAGCTCTGCGTGCCAAACAGCATTCTGTGTTCATGTGTGGCAGAGGCCAATGTCCCAATGTCATCAGTGTTGAAGAAAGACTTAATGGTCTGTCCAGTTGGTTTTTGTACATATAGCAGGAGGGGAGCGCCCCATTGTCCTTTGCCTCAGACAGCAAAATCCCTTGGGCCAACCCTGTGAAAACGCATTCTGGCAACTTAAACTGTTCCTAGCAAAACCCGTTTGCGCTCCCTCAAACTTCCTTGGGTGTTTGTGCCTGAGCTGGGACCTCCACATTTACTTTGCATTCCGTTCCTGGTGAAATATTAGTGACTTTTTTAAGTACAGGCTTTGGAAACATCATAAGGGCAAGCCACGGGTCAGAATTTTCATTATTAATTTGATTTATACCTTGCCTTTCTACCCAAAAATGCCACTCAAGGTGTCTTACAAAACAATTCAAAATAGAGTAAAACAATAAAACACAGTAAAATATCAAAAGGGGGGGGAGAAAAAAAAGCCACACATAACAACTACAGAATAAAAACATCACCCAACCCAACAGACCCACTTACAGGACAAAGGTTTTCTTGAATAAAGAAGACTTTGGCTGCCAGTGAAAGGACAGCAGGGAAGAAATGAAGCTAGCCTCCTTTGGGAGGCAGCTCCACAGCCTGGGAGTGGCCCCCAAAAAGGCCCTCTCTCGCATTGCCACCAAGTGTGACTCTGATGGTGGCAGTCTTGAAAGAGAAGCCTCTCCGGAAGATCTTAAGGTCCAGGCAGGCTCATGCGAGAGAAGGGGGTTCGACTCGATGGCCTTGTAGGCCCCTTCCAACTCCGCTATTCTATGATTCTATGATTCTATGAAGGTGATTTTTCAGGTAGCTGGGTCTCAAGCCATATAGGGCTTTATAGGTCATAGCCAGCACTTTGAACTCTGCCTGGAAATAGCCTGGTAGCCAGTGAAGCTGCTGGAATAAGGGCGTCGCTCCCTGTAACCTGCTCCGGTCAACAGTGTGGCCGCAGCATTTAGGACCAGCTGAAATTTCTGAGCAGTTTTCAAAGGAAGCCCCATGTAGAGTGCATTGCAGTAGTCCAAACAGGATGAAATTAAGGCATCTGTGACCATGGCCAGATTTCATTTAGTTCAGCTTTCATCCAGTCTTTATTCAATTTGAATGTAATTCAGTTTGGAGGGGAGGGGTTAAGAATTTACCAAAATAAGCACATTTCTTCATAAACAGGATGGAAAGATCTTGAGCGTTGCAAAACTGCCTGGGAGAAAGGAAATACCACCACCACCAGCAGCTGCGTCACTTGTGGTAGTAAGAGACTCTTTTATCCTGCTCCACTGAAAAATCACCAAAACCAAATGCCCCCCCCCCCTCACAATGTCTTGAGCATGGAAGTGCAGGTGGAGCACTTTCCACCCAGCTTTTGGAAAGCTCTGACTTCATGTCTTTTGACACTAGATCACAGGATGTGTTGTGCTGAAGAAACAGACTCTCCTGGCATTTTGGTTCCCCCAGTGGAGCGCATGATAAGAATTGCCAAGCTAAATTTCATTCGGGGGGGGGGGGCTTTAGCTGCGGAGGGGGAAAAATACAAATGAGGTGGCAACACTTGTTGCTGTGGATTGGAAGAGCAATCCGGGTGCTTTGATTTGAGGACAAGGGTGTGTTTGCGAAGGGAAGGAGAGAGACAGGATGGACATAAAAGGGAAAAGAAGTTTTGGTTTTGGGTTTGGAAAAGGCTGCGCTTGTTGTCGTTGTTGTGCAAGACAAGAGAAAAGACCGAGAAGCGCCGTCACCGTGGGCTGCCTGCCAAAGGACCCTTTCAATGTCATTGCGCTGGGAAAGAACAAAGAAATAAAGGAATGGAGACACTGGCCGTGACTCTTATTAAAGTTTCATGGACTTCCGTTCGCCTCGGCTCTCGCTAAAATTGCACCAGAGCCATTAAGCATCGCCGGAAGCCAATCAGAAGGGCCCTCGCTCCTAACAGGTCGGCCTGTTAGTCCTTTCGAAGCAACTCCCGTTTCAGCTCTTAACACGTGCAGTTTTGTGAAGGGGAATTTGCTCCTACCGCTGAGGCAGAACCTGGTCAGGGTGAATGCAAGGAAGGCCGTTGGCACTTTGGGGTGATGCCTGAAGAGCACAGGGAGCTGCCACCCCCTCTCAGCTCTGGTGCGGGGGGCTCACCCATGCAACATGGCTGGCTGCCCCTCCCAGAGGCCGATGACCCCAGTGCTGGCTACCTCAAGGGCACAGGACCTCTTTCCACCGGGGACCCCAATTCAATTTCAGAGAAGCTGTCATGGGCCACATTCCAGTGGTGGGTGGGGCTGAAGGAAAAGTGGCCAGAGCCAAAGGAAGAGGGAGGGGCCCAAAATACAATTTTTTTAAAAAAAGTGGGAGGAGTTGGGCACCTTGGCGAGCACCAGGAAAGGTGTGTCCAGAGCCCATTGGAGGCCGTGGCCACCACGCTGTTTACCAGCGCCCTAAATCTTGTCCGCTGCCTCTGACAGAGGGAGTCAAAGGAGGGGAGCCAGGAGAAAATCTTTTCAAGGAAATCATCCCCATTTCCTATCTCCTCATAGCAGTGGTGAGTCTGGGGCTGGCTGGCTTTTAGTCAGAAGCGGACAGGACTCTAATGGAGATATGCAAGGAGCTGGGCCCTATCCTCAGAATTGGGAATCTCCTTTAGAGTGCTGGTTGGTTCTGAATAAAAGCCAGACTGGAATCATAGCCCCACCAAAATCTAGCCCTCAGCCCCCACTGACTAGTAGCAAACTCCTTCTCCAAGTGCAGACCCTTAGGCAACCAAAATAGCAGCATCCACTCACAAGGAGGCTTGCAGCAGTTCCACAGGTTTCAGAAGTGCAAAAAATCTCAAGGGAGGAAAAAAGCCTACGGGGAAGATACCCCCACCCAAAGAAATTGAGGACTGCTGTTGGGGGAGAGGAATAAAAAAGCAGGTATGTGGGGAGGGGATAAATTGAGGGCCCTTTAAAAGGGCATGGCTGGCTGGCTGGAACCTTGAACGCGCTGCAACATTTTGTAGCAGGAAAAAATCCTAGTGCTGGCACTCAGCCATGGGCTCTGTCTGCCATATACACCAAGCAAAAGAGATGGGGGAAGTTCTTGACTCCCTCCTTGCACCACTAGTCCCTGCCTGACACTGCTGGGCAGAACTGCATGAGTAACAAGTGTACACATCCTTTTCAGTACATCCTGAAGGTCAAGTGATGCAGGATTCAAAATCCTGCTTTGAAAGTTGAACTAAGGCTTTCTGGCAGGTCATCATGATGTGGAAACAATTCTGTTTAATAGTTCATTGAAGTGGTGGGCCACTGCAGAATTACCCCTGGCAAAAGCCTTCCGTGTTGGCTGAGGGGAGGGGAAAAGTTCCAGGCGTCCACCACTACTGCACAGTGAAGGATGGGGGAGGAATTCGTTTGAATCATGTTTTAACACAGACCAACCCGACTCTCACTTTTAGAATGGATAAATGAATTATCCTTCAGCTTTTGCATTTCTCCGGTTTTTGTGCACATGAAAATGCAGATTAACTTCCATGCAGATATTTTTAAAAAACACAAACTGCTACATAAATGGTATTTTTAAAAAGACTACTGCTATAGATAGTGAAAGACACAAATTCATCGATCCTTAGCACAGCTTAAGGAATGGACTTCAAGTGAAGAGGTACATGGCCCTGCAACACTTGTCCCAATGATCAATCCAAAGAATAACCCTACCTCATTCCAGCCATTATGGGATGGCCACCCAGGCAGGAACCTTCAGCACATCCTTACATGCCCTCCCAACCTGAGGATGTGGTCCTTCCAATTCCCCATGGACTCTGAAAACAAGTCCCCAGCCAGTGGTTACAGAACCAAACATGGGCCCTTCAAGGAGCACAGTAAGGTCCTCAGGAGAAGCAGGCTGAATTGCAGAGAAGGCCTTGCCAGCCTTCATAAGACTTCAGCTCTTTGCTGAAGCAACATCCTTCCGTTACCCACAATAGGGGCGATAGGAACCACAGCCGGTAGAGCTCTCCATGGTCCTAATAAGGCTGGCATGCATCTGGGTTCTAGGAATACTTTGCCAAACCAATCAGCATAGTCCTGAACTTGACTTTACAAGACACGACCTTAGTGAACTAAGTCTTCTACCACTTTCGCCTGGAGCCCCTAGTCCCAGTAGAACAGAATACATCAGATCGGTTAAGCCCCTACTGTCAAACACCAGCTGCCAGCTTCGTAACAGAGAATGGCTGGTCCTGGGGGAAAGGCTCTTCCAGCATCGAAGAATCGCTTCCTGGCTCCATCACTGTAGTCCCTTGACACCTCCATCATTTTGAAGGAATCAAACTGCATTAGATTCAGGCAACTATCCAGGTCAGTTTATAGTGAAGCACATGTGTAGCTCCTGAACATTTGTGGTGTGGGACCCAGTCTAGCTCTCTTTGCTGAAGGAAATACTTGCAGTTTGGGGGGAACACATTTCTCCCAGTGATCAAGACACTACATATTGATGACAAGGAATTGTGACCCTGCCTGCAATGGGTGACAAACAAGGCTGCCGCCCGCCCCCCAACCACCACCACAAGCTGCAGTTCTGGTAACTCACCACATGGGGCAGCCACACACAACACGGAAGGTGCTGAATTATAATCCTTTATGTGTGTGGGAGGGAAGGCCCCCCACATTGGAACTACTTGTAAATATTCTCAAGAGGACGTCCATTAGCTTCCCCAAGCCCCCAGCATAGCGTCATCTTCAAACTCAGCCATGAGACCAACTTGCTGTCAAGAGGAAACTGGCAAGACGCTCTCCGGAACTTCAGTTTCAGCTTATCCAGTTTCCACGCCTGTTGGTGCCCCAACTCTGTTACGTGAGTGCTACACCCTCATGGGCGTCCTTTCGCAATCTGGCCCAGCGCATCCCCACTGCCCGCCTCTTTGGGCCTGATGGATCACTGCAGCTTGCCTGGCTCAGTTTGCATTTCTGAGCTGAGCCAACAGGCTTCTCCCAAAATCTGGGGATCTTTGTGTGTGTGTTTTCATCAATAGAAAGTTGTACAAATTGTGGACACAATTTGTTTAATTTGCACAAATTCCAGCCATAATTTGTACAATTTGTGCCCTCTTTCTATTTATGAAAAAAGAAAGAAAAGGGAAAATCCGCACGTTGGCCTGACTCGATGCAGATTGCGTTGGGCCACCTTGTGGGGAAGAGAGCCAAAGTCCAGGGGGGCCCAAGCTGCTGGAAGTTCACCAAACTCTCCCCTACCACCACCGGACGCATTCGTCCAACATTCCTAGAAAAAAAAACCCCACCACTCCTTTGTTGCTGTTTTTTAAAGGGGGAGAGGAGTGAATTGCGGCACAGCAGTCAAGGTGGACAAAAGCAGGCCACTCATAAGGAGCGCATTTTCTCTTGTGCCTTGTTGTATAGAGAACAGTCCAGTCGCTCAATGCACATTTAACAGATGCTGTTTAGAAGGCAGGGAAGGGGGGGGGGAGAGCTTATGTAGCAAAACTGCCTCTCTGTTGCATGTTGGGGAAAGAGGTCTGATACGCTCTAGGTCAAATCTGGTAACATTGTGGCTTTTCAATTTGGTTTTAAATAACCTAAAGAAAGAAAGGCTGGTCTTTGCAGAGTGAAGGAAAATGCTGACACCGCAAAAGGGCAGGTGTCATGAATACAAAGGAGGGTGCACGCTGGAGCCTAGATTGTTGCTGAAGAAGGCATATTGCATGACAGGGACTGCTATCTCAATAATAGCTGAAACTCAAAGGCGGAGGTTGAGGTCCCTCAGCCTGCTGCAATAGGTGCTCTTCCACTGGGGCTGGAACTCCCCAATGCAGGAGAGGCGGGGAGGCTGCCCCAAATGGGGGCCCTTGTGTCAGTGTGTGTGACTTCCTCATGCCACGTATTCCCACTCCCATGTCAGCCAATGCTGTGTTTGATGGGACACAAAGTGTAGGACACGCTAAGACCACACCACACTGTCAAGTATCACTAACTGTTTACAGCAGAACATTCTTTGCATGTCTGCCATAAGACAAGATCACCTGGTTTGCAAGCCAGGCTTGTCAAAATTTGCCCCATTGTGTCTGAAACAAGAGGAAGCCTTACTGAAAACTTAAAGTCTTATATGGGTTCCATTCACACATAATGCGAAGCCATGGTTTTATGAACCGTGCATGGTTGCTTTAGCCATGATTTGTCTTGCTGACAAACAAACAAACTACAGCCCCCCTATTGCTGGTTTGTTTCTCTCCTATTCATTCTGCCAGGTAGTTTCATTTTTAGGCTGCTCTTGCTAAATGACTCTGTTTCAAGATGGACAGGAATGCAAACAAGCCAGGGCTAAGCCATGGTTCTGGGTTGTGACATCACATTAAGCCCTTGTTTAAACAAGCCAGACTTGGTAAGCCAATAACAATCCATGATTTTTATTTTTGATTTGTAGCTACTTCACAAACAATGGATTGTTTGCAGAAATTGGTTCAGATATAATGATTAACCAAATTTCAACAAGCCACACTACGGCTTAATGTTATGTGCAAACCAGACCATCATCTCAACCTGCCCTGAATATTCTTCAGCTGTTTTACCTGAGTAGGGACCTCCAAATTCAACTCCCAGGGCACATCTCTCTCCACTCCATGGATTTCACTAGTGTTTGGCTGCACTCCGAATGAACGTACTCAGCCTGGGTCTGTTATTTGCACTCTTTTTGCTGCTCTTGAAATGCATCTGATTTTTTGCCTGAGCCAGTGCCTTCAAACACAGATGAAACTCAGTGGCAGAACTATACCAACACACACACCCACACACCCACCCATGGGAATGCTTTACAAATATGGTGCTGTACTAGCCTGGCTCCTCCAACACACACCGCAATAGAAAAACCTTATTATTATCTTCCCGTTAAAAGATAACGACCTTCGAAACCGTGCCTGTTTCCAGACATCATTGCTTTTCATCTTAACCAACGGCAAGCGCCTCTACCAGACCGTCCTGGGACCAAGCAAGCAGGAAACAGGCTTCCTCCAGGTAGCAGAGATTCAGACAGATGGGCAAACGGCCGCTTTTTCGGCATCTCCATTCCATGGGGCTTCTTTTAGCCGACCTCATCATCTCAGAGGAAAGTGAGCTATACACCTGACACATCTGTGCTCAAAGACCCCCTGCCTTTAAAACGACTTTTCAGAGTGTTTATTGGAAACAACAACATTAAGATAATGACAAGGCTGACAGTGAAAAATGCACGGGGGAGGCAAAATAAATGAAATCAATTAGTATTATAAATACAGGCCAAGTTGTTGCTGTCCTGCACGTCAATTGTGGAAACCAAACATTCTGAGGCATTCCAGAGAACAGCCAGTGTGTTTTGGGTGTGATCTCTCAAAAGAAAGATGGGGGAAATACTGTCTGTTGCTATTTTCAACTCTCTTTTTTTAAGGATGTTTTTAACAATGTATATTATGTTTTAATTCAGTTTTATGTATTTTATCATTTATTGTTGTTCCCCGCCTCGATCAAAATGGAGAGGCGGGTAAGAAATAAATGTATTATCATTATTATTTCCATTATTTCCATCATTTTTATAGTTTACATAGTGGGGAGATACGATCTTTCCGAACGTGTGTGTGTGTTAATGTGTTGGGGTGGGTGGGTCATGCCTTCTCTTTCCATGATTTATTCAGTTATTTATTTATTTATTGACCGTCCTTTTAAACTGCCCAATAATCAAAGTTCACTTGGCAGTGTATTTACAATATATTAAAACATACTGCACAAACATTAAAACAAAAACAAAAATGCAGGATGAACCAATTTAAAACCAGCAACAAAGAATAAAATCATCAACAACTACTTAAAACCAGCAGCAGACTGGAATACTAAAACAATGAGTTAGATCTAGATTCCATCACACTTTGTGAAGACCAGAGGTAGAGATACCAGTGAGCTAGGATGGTGGTAGGCTCTCCCACACTAGAGGCCTTCAAGAGGCAGCTGGACCACCATCTGTCAGGGTGGATTCCTGCATGGAGCAGGGGGTTGGACTAGATGGCCTTGTAGACCCCTTCCAACTCTGCTATTCTAGGATTCTGTGATACTAGAAAAATCCATAACAGGCTCAAATGGGTCCAGAATCCTTGCAATCTGGTCCACAAATTCCACATGGGACAGTCACCCAGGGGTCAAGCGGATTCTGCAGACATGCAATCCCCACCCCCCCATTTTTAATTTGTGAAATGTAGTAGGCTTACCTACTACATTTCACAATTGTAGAATTGTGCTTACCAGTAATTTAGGAAGCATTGGGTGTGGGTGTGTTGTTGTTGTTGTTGTTTAGACCGAAGCCTTCTGTCCTGCTATACTTCTTGGAAAATCCCTAAAGGACTTGAGGGTCTTTTCATGGGCATCCCAATAGGATTGCTGGCTGCCACGAGACTGCCTGTGTCTTTCAAGAAGAAAGCCCTTTCCCTCCGCCTTTGAAAGACACTTGGGCAATCTCACAGCCAGCAAACGTGTGAACAGGACTGGAGCCAATCCAATGCTTCCATACAACATAGCAGGTTTTCTGATGGAGAATCCAATCATGAATGCTAATGGAGAGTTTGTTCTGTTCTTTTTTTGAGGTCAGCTGTCACTCTTTCTGAATTGGTCCCTGAGCAGATCACAGAGCAGATGGAAAGGGCCGGTTTGACATGACTCTTTGGCTTAATTATAGCATTACCAAGACAGCATATGGACTTTGAATGTACTGTAGAATTTCTCCAAGGGAAATTTATTTATTTATTTAAAATATTTATATCCCGCCCTATATCACTAAGATCTCAGGGTGGCGTAAAGATAAAAACATACAGTATAAAACAATAAATATACACAGTTAAAAACAAATTAAACCATAATCCAAGTTAAAACAATATATAATTTAAAAGCAATAGATGCAGTTAAAACAGTTAAAACAATGTGCCAGTGAGTTTAACCATCAAAGACTTTGTTAAAAAGCCATGTTTTTACTTGGCGTTGAAATACAATCCATGTTGGCGCCAATCGGGCCTCCAAGGGGAGGGCATTCCACAGTCGGGGTGCCACCGCAGAGAAAGCCCTCTCCCTTGTCCCATCATAACGTATATGTTGCATTGGTGGGATGCAGAGAAGGGCTCCTTCAACAAATCTAAGGTCTCGGGCAGGCATATATAAGGAAATCCAGTGTTGGGCTCCATGCTCACTCTTGAACATTGTAGCAAATATCCAAAACTGGGCAGAAGTCAAAATTCACCCATGGATGTTTGTAATCTGCTATTAGTTGACAGTCACCATTCACGGGTGGGATGTGCATTGAGTGGCTACTGTGCATAACAGCCAGCCACTGTGCGCATTCACGATGCCTCATAACCTGCCGATTCAGAGGGAATCGTGCTTATTTCTTAGTCAAGGCACCTACTCTCTAACAGGCCTTGCCTAATATGGTTTGATTGCATTTGTACACGATACATTTGATATTGCATAGGGATGACCAACACAGGCGTCATCGGATTTCTGCTGTGCCCCCAATTGTGATTGCATTTGCAAGCTGAGCTGCAGGTTTTTCTGAAAATCTGATAACTTTTTAAAAATGATTATTTCATAAAATCCTAGAATAATAGAGTTGGAAGGGGCCTAGAAGGCTATCGAGTCCAACCCCCCCTCAATGCAGGAATCCACCCTAAAGCACACCTGACAGATGGTTGTCCAGCTGCCTCTTGAATGCCTCTAGTGTGGGAGAGCCCACAACCTCCCTAGGTAACTGGTTCCATTGTCATACCGCTCTAACATTCAGGAAGTTTTTCCTGATGTCCAGCCAGAATCTGGCTTCCTGTAACTTGAGCCTATTATTCTGTGTCCTGCACTCTGGGAGGATTAAGAAGAGATCCTGCCCCTCCTCTGTATAAATAGACATCTGCACAAATTTTAGCTACAATTTGTGTAATTTGCACAAATTGTGACCAAAATATGTCCACACTATGGATGTGTATTTATGCATATATATATTTAACAAAAAAATCTGGAAAACCTGCCTGTTGGCCCAACTTGTTGAGGACCAAGTCAGCCCAGCTGGCAGAAGCTGGAACAGTGTCCAGGAGGCTGAATCAATGAAAGCTCCCTGAGATCCTCCGCCCCCACCCCAGCCGGATTCACCCAACTTCCCTGGTCCTGCACTGTATATTCGTCAGGCAATGTACCGTAAGAAGCTTACAGTGGAGAGTGGGAGTTCTAACTATTTTTATTCCCTCTGGGGACAGTTGTGATCCCAAATGTGAAGAGCTAAAAATAATAATAATAAACTGGCCACCAGTACCATGGACCTTTCCTACAGGTTATTTAGAGCACGCAACACAGTTTTGAATTAGTGTGAAAAGTCGCACAGCGTTGCAAGGAGAGTTCTTTGGATTCTGTGCGAAGCCCCCCCTTTCCTCCCCCCCTCACCAACAAAACTGTCAGCATCCTTCCAGCTCCATTGTTCTCAGCAATAATTGTGTCAGGTCCCAGGAGCAGCCAGAGGACGGCACAAAGGTAGGCTGGTTCAGCGTTGCAACTATGCCTCTGTTTTAAAGGACTGGGGAGGGGGGAGAGAAGTTTGTTCTCCCCAGTTTTGAAGGATCTGTTGCACTTTCAAGTTAAGACAAATATAGAGAAGTCTTGTATGTTTGATCCGGAGCAATAAAAAAAGTCATGCACTATAAATGCATGTCAAAGAATTTACAAAAATTGGAAATGTCTTCATATTCAAAACAGCAAGAACTTAAGAATTAAAAGAATCAAATGTGGGAGAAAGTGAAACTGACAAAAGTGGGATAAAGTGAAACTGATTCACCCCTCCATATTAAAGAATGTTCTGTTCTTTCAGGCTTTTAATTTTTTATAATGTTTTCTCGCTCTTTAATTTTAACGCCATTCTCAATCTGTATGGAATGGTTTTTCCCATCACTGTTCATTGCATTTCAAAATGTTATTAGAAGTTTTACTCATTTTTAAAAAATTGTACTCTGCCCTCGGCACCTGTTGGAAAGGGTGCAATTGATAAAGTGGGTGGGTGTGCAATAATTGTTTAGTGAATCACAAATTTGTCTAAGTCAGGGAGAAACGATTGGATTTGACTTACATATTCAATGGGATGGAGGAGTTTCTGTTTGAGCTTTTTTGAGAGTGGATAGGGGGGATTTTTGTTTTCATTTTATTTTTAAAAGAGGATTCTTCCTTCATGCAATGGCAATGCAAGAACGGATGGCTTTGGCTCAGCACCGTCTGATATGAAAAACGTGTTCGGCACACAGCTGCACAATAATGAAATGTGACAGGTGTAAGCCTTCACTGAACAGCAAGTTCTAAAAGGATTGTAAATACTGCTTCAAGAAGATACAACTGTACACAATTACTCTCCAGAGACAAATGCAATCTTGAAAGTGAACAGTTTCTGAAATTCTTTTCCAATTACTCTCCTGGAAAAAAAAGGGGGGGAAGAGGGGGATAAAGGCAGTTCCTCTACAAGTGCATTTGTCAACAAGGAGCCCCTCCAGGCTCAGCTGGGGGAAGAGTCCAGCACCACGTGTTCAATAGCTTTGGGAAGGAATGTGGGAAGAGAAAGAGGGACAAAAAGTTCCATCCAGCTGCGACGCAGAATCTCCAACACTCTGGGGGTCCCAATCTGCCCCCTCAGGGTTCCCCAGAAGGCCGTGGGCCTTTCCTCTGGGACCACCCACATTTCCCAGATCCCCCGCCATTTGAGGGGTTCATGCATTTTCCTCCATTGTAAAGGAGCTTTAACTGTGCACTGACTGGACCTGGCCTAAAACGAGGAATGCCACGGCCGCCTGAGGCAGATACAGCTGCTCCAGTGGAACGGGGGTTTCTCTGGAAGCTTTACTCAGTGGAGGCCCATGACTCCAATTTCAGTGGGGCTGTGAATCAGTCAGAACCAGCCAGAACTCCAAAGGCGCTGTCCACGGTGCTTAACCCTCGCCCCAAAACCAGATTCAGCACTTTGGATAATTCCCTTAGTGTCCTGGCTGGTTCTGACTGAATCCCAGAATGGATTCACAGCCTCCACTGGCTTTGCTATTCTTCACAATGTGTTTTCTGGGGTGGCGGGGGGAGGCAGTGACTGGCTATGCAAATCTGGTGGAGAAGGAGAAGGCTCCATGTGCATCAGAAGGGGACATCTGAGTATGGATGTTTGCCAGCAATGTACATTCCAATATAGATACAAAGGATGTTAAGACACATCTTTTTAATTTAGGCTTTTAAATTATGTAACTACTTTAATGTTTTACTATTTTTCATTATATGAGTGTGTGTGTGTGTGTGTGTGTGTGTGTGTGTGTGTATACATACACACATACACACACAGTGTCAAGATTGCATTGTTTTAATTTGTTGTAGACTGCCTTGCTGGCTTTTTAGCAAACAAGCCAGAATATAAATGTTAATATAATAAAATTAATAAATGCATAAGTGTGCATTCACGTGGCATACATTAACACAACAGCCACCAATCTTATTGGAATGCATTTTGCAAAAGCAAGGTGATCACGTGTGGAATTCACCACATCAAATGCAATTTACATTTCCTCAGTAACGTCCACAGCACCAGGCTTGAACTGAGCCTCTGCTATTGCACAGCTGTAGCAACACCCTTTTTTTGCTAAAACTGGCGCAGATGCCCTGTGCTGGCAGCCACATTAACAGGGATCTACAAAATAGCAAAAGATCTTCCACTCCCCTGAAATCTACCAGTCAAGGATGCCCCTGAACCTGAAGGCCATTCAATGATACTGGAGTACCCACATGAGCCCCCTATACCCTGGTGGGTCTCACCTCTGTGGAGTGGACCTTGAGTACTCAGCCGGTCTACATTAGATGTTCATTGCTCAGTTCAGTGCAGACCACTAATGCAAACTCTCTTGGGAGCTCTCCGTGGTGCTGAAGAACACATCCCACCCACCCCAACCCTTTTCTCCTTTACCAAGACCTGGACTAGCTTCAGTTCCTTGAAAGGCAGTAATCTGTTGCCTGGCACCTCTTCACCAGCACTGGACAAGGGTGGCCAAACCTCATTAAAACTGGTTCAACACCTCATGGGCCCTTAGCCCATTGAATATATTGTATATTGTGAATCAAACTAATGATTACATAATTCATCCTTAAATCCAATCACACAATAGTTCATTTATGAGATGTTACTGATGTGCATCAGGTCATTATTCCAGTCAATTACATTACCTAGAGTTAAATCTCTTCCTCAGTGCAGACATACTGACATTCACATTCAAAGAAATTAGGGCAATATTGCTTACAATAGCTACTGGTTGCCTGTGGATTTCTAATTTGGAATATCTTAAACACATGGAGGGCTGTGATCTTTCACCTTTTATCTATTCACTGGAGACTCATGAGCATTTCCTTGAATGGTTTGAAAAAATCAGGTTACATTCACTCATTTCATGGTGCCTCCCAGCCAACCTCTGCCAAATACAATTTGCTTTGAAGAAGAAGGGTGGGTGGGGGAACCCTGCTGAACCTGCCTAATATGGAACACAAGGCATACTGGTCTTGAGAAGCACTTTATAAATGGCTAGTATATTTGTGAAGCATCTTGTTGCTGAAGAAAAACATGAGTTACTGCATTCTGACTTCTGCAACACCTAAGCTAGCATTCAATGGCTATAAAAATGCAGTTATATAGTACTGATGGTGTTATATAAATATATAAATAAATAAATAAATAAATACTGTAAAAGGTTTTTGTCAATTAAAACTGGAGCCGAAAAGGTTACCTATGAAATGAGCTATGGTTCAAGGCTGCAATAATCAGAGGTTATTTAGGCTGGTTAAAACAAAAAAGGATTGTGAGGAGCTCCAAGAGGATCTCTCAATCTCAATCTCTCTCTGTGCAAAGTGGAAGAGTGGGCATCCAAGTGGCAAATGCTGTTCAATGTAAGCAAATGCAAAGTGATGCACACTGGCCAAGTTCCAGTATAGCCTGATGGGATCTGAGCTAGCCGTGACTGACCAAGAAAGAATCGTAGAATCATAGAAAAGTAGAGTTGGAAGGGGCCTATAAGGCCATCGAGTCCACCTCTCTGCTCAATGCAGGAATCCACCCTAAAGCATCCCCGACAGATGGTTGTCAAGCTGCCTCTTGAATGCCTCTAGTGTGGGAGAGCCCACAACCTCCCTAGATAACTGATTCCATTGTCATACTGCTCTAATAGTCAGGAAGTTTTTCCTGGTGTCCAGCTGGAATCTGGCTTCCTTTAACTTGAGCCCATTATTCCGTGTCCTGCACTCTGGGAGGATCGAGAAGAGATCCTGGAAGAGATTTGGTGTTGTGGTGGACAGTTCAATGAAAACGTCAACCCAGAGTGCAACCGCTGTAAAGAAGGCAAACTCCATGTCAGGCATTGTTAGAAAAGGAATTGAGAATAAAACTGCCAGTATCATACTGCCTTTATACAAATCTATGGTGTGGCCACACTTTAAATGTTATGTACATTTCTGGTGACCATGCCTAAAAAAGTTATTATAAAAATGGGAAAAGTGCAACGACAACAAAAAAGGCAACAAAAGTGATCAAGGGGCTGGAGCATCTCCCCTATGAGGGAAGGTTACAACAGCTGGGATTGTTTAGCTTGGAAAAAGGAGGCTAAGAGGAGACACGCTAGAGATGTACCAAATTATGCAAGGGATGGAGAATGTGGATAGGGAGACATTTTTCTCCCTCTTTCATAATACTAGAACCCAGTGGGGTCATCCCATGAAGCCGATTTAGGAAAGTTAAAAGGACATACTTCTTCACACAGCACAGTTAAACTATGGAATTCACTACCACAAGATGTAGTGATGGCCACCAATTTGGACAGCTTTAAAAGGGGGTTAGACAAATGCCTGGATGCTATGGCTACTGATGCTACTATGTGCTATCCTCCAGTAACAGAGGCAGTAAGCCTATGTATGCAAGTTGCTGGGGAACATGGGTGGGAGGACCTGTTGCACTCAGTTCCTGATCGACAGCTGGATGGTCACTGCATGAACAGAATGCTGGACTAGATGGACCCTTGGTCTGATCTGACATCAGGGCTCTTCTGATGTTCTTATGCCCTAGTCATCTCCAGGTAGGGCTGGAAAAGACCCCACTATGAAGTGTTTGTGAGTTCCTGCCAATCATTGTAGATGACCCAACTCAGTGAAGGCAGTTTCCTATGTTCTTAGAGGAAATTCATCATGAGTAATTTAAGTCCCATTGATTCAATCTATCGAATCTAAGTAGGGCTATGTCTGAGACCACCACCACAGTCTTTATGCTACTCTGGATTCCTCAAAAGTGAAATGCATCAAATCCCAACAAACAATAATGTTTTCTAAAAGTAGTTCCATATTGTTCTAAAGATCACTGAAGTCTGAGAGCAGAAGAAAGGAACCAGAGGTTTAAAACGCTACTTTCCCCTGTTCTCTTGTCGTTCTTTGTGGAAGTTAAGACCTGGACCAGGGAAAGTCCAATCCTGCCCCTAAGCATGCTGCTATAACCTGGTGCCCAAGGGCAATGAGTACCTCATCCCTTGATTGTATACTCAAGGGTCAATCACAAATGATGTTTCCAACCTTCCCAAATATTGGAGAATTTAGGGTCCAAACAGAAGCTGGACAAGTTTAAGTGGGACCTATTGTGGTATTCAGTTAAATCTGGTTTAACAGGAACCCCTTCCTCAGGAAGCATTTGGGGAGGAGACACAAGGAGACAACAAAGACATCTGACCAGATTATAATTTTCATGATTCTTTGAATAAAACCATAATAGTTAAACTGGTATAAGACCAATATAAATTGGTAGCACTCCACAGCTAATCTTTACTTAAACGTCTTCTTGTATGTCATCTCTGTAACCTCCACATCACAGAGATTCCTTCAGTGCTCCATTTTGAAAAGAGACAGCCAGAATATCTTTGAATCAATACCAAAAGAGGGGGGGGACAAACAAAACAACACCCTAAAACAAAACAACAATCACATCCTGTCTTCTCCTCCTCCTCATATATATACCTTTAGGGAGAGAGGAAAAATAATCAAAAACTAATCTAATCTGCCATCAGCCCTTTCAACCACAAATTAATGGTTTTTTCCTGTCACCCAGACATCCTTAAAAGTAGCAAACACATGGCTGCAGTGCCCTGGGTTCTTAAATCTCCAGGTCATGGCGATACACTCTCCTTTTTATCGCATCTGGCACTTCTCATTAAACACAAGTAGCTACTGCTACAGCGATTTTGCCTTGTGTACTCTTAGTCTTAGGTTAAAAGGAGAGGCTGTTAGTTTTAGAGGACTGGCAGAAATCGCGTGGCAAGTTTACTTCTTTGATATGACACAGTCAAGTTCTGAGGAGAGACACCAGCAGGCCACGCACGGCCAGCTCAGGGGAATACACAGCTGCTGGAATTCGCCCTCAGAGGCAGGGCTGGAGACCTTCCTCAACAGGGCCCACGAGTTCTTTCCATGGCTAACAGCCGAGGTGGGATTGCGGCAGCTGCGCAGCACAGAAGAAGGGAACAACAAAGTCAATCAATCCATCCAGGAGTTTGGCAGAGGCGACTGTTCTTGAGGCGGAGAGGGAGGCCTCCAGCAGGAGACACAGATGGCTCCTAAGGGTGATACAAGACCCTCCCTGATTGCTTCCTTGCTTCTCCACAGAGACATTGCAAGGATGGCCTTCTTCAAGCTGATGCCCAACGGGCGTTTGGGACTCCAGCTCCCAGCATTCTTGCCCATAGGCTATGCTGGCTAGAGCTGATGGGAGCTGAAGTCCAAAACACCTGGAGCATGCTTGGACTACACAGAGCAGCAGGGTCTCTCCAGGGTTTCAGACAGAAGGGCTTTTCTACCAGAACTGGGAACACCGACCGGTTTGATGCATGCAAACTATTTACTTATCCATTCATTTGTTTATTCATGTTTATATACTGTCTTTTTGCTTTAAAAAAGAACACCTCAAGGCAGAGTACAACAATTTAAAACATTTAATACAGTAACAGAAGGCGGAACAAGAACACTAAAACCAGCAAAACATTAAAACAGCTACATATTTTAAACAGCTAAATTAAAAAAGATGGGAGAAAATATAAAACCTGTGGGAAACCATAGGCCAATGGCCATAGAGTTAAAAAGGCCCCCGCCCCGCCCAGCCCAGCCCCCAGCACCACCTTCTGGATATGTCTCAACTGAAAGGACTGAAATCATTGCAAAACAGCAGCCCAGAACCACCAGGCAGCCCAGAGAGAAACCATGACTGAGGGCGCAGAAAGTTGCTGGGAGGTCCAGAATAATGAATATGGTCGCACCCAGACACCCAGTGTAGGCCGACCACCACGGCAGACCAAACGTTCTGAGTCACACATCCCAATGAAAAGTCCAATTGCAATGGGTCCAGATAACCCGTATCATCCAGAAGCACCTGGTGTTGCAATTTTTGTGAACCTCCCAGAGAGCTTCTGCTTTTGGGCAGTATAAAAATGTGATAAATAAATACCACAACTTTTCAATCACCTTAGCCAAGAATGGTACATTTGAGACCATCCTACAATCATAGAATAGCAGAGTTGGAAGGGGCCTACAAGGCCATCGAGTCCAACCCCCTGCTCAATGCAGGGATCCACCCTAAAGCATCCCTGACAGATGCTTGTCCAGCTGCCTCTTGAATGCCTCTAGTGTGGGAGAGCCCACAACCTCCCTAGGTAACTGATTCCATTGTCGTACTGCTCTAACAGTCAAGAAGTTTTTCCTGATGTCCAGCTGGAATTTGGCTTCCTTTAACTTGAGCCCATTATTCCGTGTCCTGCACTCTGGGAGGATCGAGAAGAGATCCTGGCCCTCCTCTGTGTGACAACCTTTTAAGTATTTGTAGTATTTTTAGTATTAAGTAGTTAGATGTTTAAGTATTTTAAGTATTTGTAATATTTCAAGTATTAAGTAGTTAGATGCATCTCCTGGGTCAAGGGAAAGCCCTCTTTGCTTCTTCTGACAGGGAGGGCAGAGGAAAGGAGGGAACATGGTATCAAAATGGCCAAACTGTGTTCGCGGGGGTGGGGTTGGAAGATTGCTTTCTGATTCACTCACTCACACACACACACACCTCACAAAGGAAGACAAAATCAGATCAGTTCCACCTCAGTCATATGGGGAAATGCTAACATTTTCAACAAAATGGTGAAAGATTTCCCTTCCCCTGAATTGCATTCCACATGGAGCACTCCACATTAAAAAAAACCCTCCATGTGCGCCTCCAGATTTATATACATGGCAAAGACCTTTTCCCTCCACACACAACAGCTTTGCTGGACAGCAGCCCTGCTCTTTTGATCTTTGATCTGCACCGGTACAGCGAATTTCCTGTGGCACAGAATTAATGCCGGACATTCTCGCTGACATGGACAAGCGCACCCCCATGTCATGCGTTTTTGTATAACATGATTTTCTGCCTGCCAGTCTTCTGTTCTGGCCATATCCCTTGGAAGAAGAAAAAAATACTCAGCAAACTATAATTGAAAAACAGACAACTTCCTAAATCAAATGGGACTCTGACCCAAATCAGAAGGGGAAAGAGCCATAATTCACTCTGGCACCCTAATTAATTATCACACAAATTGCTTATTGATTTCCTTGTATTCGCTCTGACACTGTATGAAGCACACTCATTTCATACAAAGTGCTGATAGAATGAGGAAAACATGGCAAAACAAAATGTATCCAAGTGCTGAGGAAAGCAGAGGAAGGAGGCCGACGGGCCCATGTTAAGTGGAGGGGTCTCTATTCTCCAAGGTCGGGCGGGGGAGCAGTTAAAAGGTCAGGCCCAGAAGGTCGGGCCCGCTTCCCCCTGGATCCACCCTCTTTCTCTGGCGGCCAATTGTTTCCTAGTTTCCTGGGAGGGGGGGTTGCATGGGCTCCCCTCCAATTTTAAAATGTGATGAGTTGCTCAGACTGACCGGCCAGCCTTGGGTCCAGGGCTTTACAGGACTAGGTGAGCCAGGACAGGTAGGTTGGGTCCAGGGGCACAGACGTCAGGGGCTTAGGACATCCCTAGAAGTGCTTTATGAGAAAAACAAGATGGCTACTGCCAGGAAGCTGCCTCTCAGTTGCTTTGCTGCCAACTTAGGTAAGATTTCCAGTCCACAGTTCAACCTCATCGCTACTGCATTGCGTATTTCACATTATTTATTTATTTATTTATTGCATTTATATCCCACCTTTTTTCCTCTAAGGAACCCAAGGCGGAGTACAAAACCCTCCTCCTCCTCTCCCTTTCATCCTCACAACAACCCCCCCCCCCTGTGAGGTACGTTGGGCTGAGAGTCTGTGATTGGCCCAAAGTCACCCAGTGAGTTTCCCTGGCTGAGTGGGGACTAGAAAGAAGAAAAGAAAAGATCTACATGTTCTCACTTGGCCTAATGGTAGGAGTGGCCCTGAAGCCCTTCAAAGGCAGGCATGCTCTGGTGGGGGGAGCCAATGCCTGGCCAGCCACTGTTCAGGGCTTTACACGGTGAAGCCAGTGGGAACAGAACATTTTGTGGGATAAAAGGAAGAAAAATCATTTCCAAAAGAAATCCCAAAGAGTCCATGCTACTGAATCCACTCTTGTGACCCGGAGAGGACTAACTCCCTTCCCCCACTTCCCAATTATTTAAGCACAAACTTTCTATCCTCTTATTAATAATTCCCACTGCACAATGCAAGGAGCAGATTTAAGTTTCCAAAGTTATGCAAGTCATAAAGCAAGGAAGTTGGCTGAAGCAAAATATGCTAATTAAATATCCGTATCTGCCTCAAACATACAACTCCAATAAGAAGCCCACTTTGCCATCATGTTTCCTAAAAACCCCAAACCGACATTCTGCAATACGGAAAACAGGAAATGTCATGTTTGATTGATAGTTTAAACCTTTGTTTCCAGTGTTTTGATTTTCAAAGTTTGGATTCAGTTCAAATACAAATATTTGAATTCAGAAACTGTGGATACGAAGCACCAGATTACTCTTAGCCCTTTTCGTAAGCTACTTTCCACTCAGATAAACCTTGAAAAACTCCAGATTTTGACTAAGGGGGGAAAAATCTACATCAGCCTGCACAGCCTTGTCACAATCTTGCACAGCTGTGCCAGGGGAGATCCTTTAAGCATGGGCTCTACCACTAGGCTACAGGGAGGGGTGATTTCGGCATTGAAGGTATGTGAGGGAAATACAGTCTGCTAGGCCTGCAGCAGTCTGGAGCAGGCAAACCTTCTCAACTGCTTGCCCCACACAGGTAGGGAGGCCACTTATGCATCACCACCCCACCCACCCCCAAAAAAGGGAGGCAAGGGAGAGCACAGATTTGCGTGACATTTGCATATGATAATTTCTGATATGGATAAACGTTCTCCTTGTTTATACTGTTTGTGTGTTTTATGTAAATGGTTTTTAATATTTTACACTGTATTTTAATGTTTTTTTTAAATTGTAATTTAGTATTTCTGGCTTAAATCTTTGTAAACCACCCAGACAGCCTCTGCTATGGAGTGGTATAGAGGAGATGATGATGATGATGATGATGATGATGATGATGATGATGATGATAGTGTCCGCAACAATGTAGGAACAAAGCCAGACTATAAAACACATGGTCTTCGATGTCTATATACTAATGCCCAGAGTATGGGAAACAAACAGAACGAACTTGAACTCTCATTACATGAAGGCAAATATGACTTGATAGGTATAACTGAAACTTGGTGGGATGACTCCCATGACTGGAATATAGCAATTGAAGGATATAACTTGTTCAAAAAGAATAGAAGAAATAGAAAGGGAGGCGGAGTTGCATTATATGTTAAAAATACCTATCCCTGCACAGAAATACAGGCAGATGAGACTGGGAGCCCCATCATGAGCATCTGGATTAAAATAAATGGGGCAAGGAATAAAAAGAACAAGATAATTGGAGTCTACTACCAACCACCCAATCAAGGAGAAGAAGAGGATGAAACTTTTGAAAAACAAATTGCCAGTGTTTCAAGGAAGCCTGATGTAGTAGTGATAGGGGACTTCAATTACCCTGATATCAGTTAGGAGACAAAGGCCTTTGCTAGACCAGCCTATATCCCGGGCTGATACCCGGGATCGCCCCTGTGCGTTCAGATGATGCACAGAGGATCCCAAGCTCAGGCAGGGATCACTCTGCCTGCCCCCAGGATATAGGCTACCCATTTGGGCCCAGTTTTTCTGTGGTCCCGGGCTGAGCGGAAGGTGTGGGCCATTTCCCCGGCTTCACCCTAGCGCCGTGCGGTTACTCACGCAGAGCCGGGAGCTGCACATGGGGTGCAGTGCTCCCCAGGAGCGCTGCACCCATCAGGGCTAGGGTGGGGAGAGTGGGGGATTTGTTTTTTTAAAAAAACCTACCTGAGTCGCTCGAGCGCTGCTGGCTCCTTTAAAAATTTTAAAAATGGCGGGCACGACGGCTCTCTTTTTGAGCTCATCATGCCTCGCATGTAAACAAGGGCGAGATCTCATGTTATTCATAACGCGAGGTCTCCCCTCCTCTCCCCCGGATTTCCTCCTAGGTCTAGCAAAGGCCAGATGCTGCCAAAAGTGGCCCTTCCAAGAAATTCCTGACTTGTGTGGGTCATACTTGAATTCTTGATTATGAAGGAGACAAAAGTTGAGTGTAGCCATACACGTACTCTGGATTTTAGGAAAGCTGATTTTAATAAACTCAGAACTATGATAAGTAAGGTCCCATGGCAAGTGAGCCCAATGAGAAAAGGAGTGCAAGATGGGTGGGAGTATTTAAAAAAGGAAATACAGACAAGCTTCCAGCCCCACTCGGAGCTCTCTGTGGTATTGTCCTGTTCCCTTTCCTGCCTCCCCGGCAAACCTGAGATGCCCCCAAATCCTGGTAAAGTCCCAGTCCATAGTGGAACTCTGTAACCCAGGCCTCACCAGCATCTAATGATGAGAAGCCTCACAGTGCCAGGGGCAGAACTGAACACCAAGCGAGGTATGAGATCATTCTGCCATGAGAAGATGACTCAGCCGCATCCTGAGGTGGTGCAGACCAAGGAACGCTTCACCCTTCGGTTCTCCTGATGGTGTAAACTGGCTTTTCTGCTCTGCCATTTACACCTAAGTCTCCCTCAGGCCTCCTCAGGCCACATAACAAGAACTGCAGATTGATGAGGAATAAATTCTGTGTAAGAGATTATAAATACTTAATGGGTTTGGCAAGCATGGAAATATAGTGAAGGATTACCTCATTTTCCTATTTTCTGCTCTAAGTCCTGGCCAAAAGCACAAACATCCAATATGAGCTTAACCCAATAGTTTGTTTGTGGAATTCTCATGAGGATAAAGCTAATTCACTGCAGCAATAGGAGTAACAACAAATGGGTAGATCAAAGCCTCTATCCTAACACACACACACACACACACACACACATACACATGCATGCTAGAAACAATGGGTCTATAATCTCCTTCGACTGAAGTAGATTATAGACCCAACATGCTGCATCGTTCTCCCAACATTTGGCAAGGCTCTCGTGTGATCGACATATAGGGTAACCCTGTGTCCTCTTGTACAGTAGGCAGTCCTGTATTTGAATGCGGGAGTCAAAAGAAGCCAAAGGCAAAGGTAGAACCAGGCAATCTTCAAAACGGAATATTTACAAAAGTTTATTTACAGTGCCAAGGTGCCGCCTACGCGTTTCGAACGCAAACTGCGCTCTTCCTCAGGGCTGTTATAGAGTTAGCAGCGTTCTGCAGACAACTTAACGAACTCTATAACAGCCCTGAGGAAGAGCGCAGTTTGCGTTCGAAACGCGTAGGCGGCACCTTGGCACTGTAAATAAACTTTTGTAAATATTCCGTTTTGAAGATTGCCTGGTTCTACCTTTGCCTTTGGCTTCTTTTTACTCCCCCACGCGGTTTTCCTTGCTTTTGCACTCTCTGTATTTGAATGCATCAACCCGTTTCATATGATCAAAATTAGGCCTGCACCATGGCTTAGTTAAATTGTGGTGTATGTGGAATGCAATCCCCATAACCACCACCTAGCGGAGGCTTATTCTGTCTTCTGAATGCAGGCAGCATGGCTTGTTGGAGGGAGAAACCCATGGGCTGTTTTGATGGTGCAAACTGGCCCAACCACCATTTAAAAGACTTTCCTGGCTAAATCCAGTTTAAAGAATTAAAAGAACTATAGTCCATCCCCAGTTAGCACCTGATAATAGTCCGAACAGGCAGGCAGGTAGGTCAGCTGGTCATAGACTTCAATCCTGTGGCTCTGAATGTCAAACATGGTCTTCAAGTCTCCCATTGGCCATATTCTGATGAGTTATGCTAGTGGAGTAGTTGTGGTGTCCGTCTGCAAGCCACGGTTGCTCTACAAATGCTTGGAAGAAAACTATGTTTCTGGTTGAAAATGGTAACTAAAGCTCAAGATAGTCATGAAGTGTCAAGAGAGTCACTGAACCCCACCCCCTTTCTTTTCTTTTCTTTTTGGAAGGGGAAACATACGTAATCTGCTTAACATGACAGCCGATTTCAGATCTTCTTTGATTACACCTCATGGCCTGCGAAGGGCTTTCTTTTTCATGCCTTCAAGTGAATTGAATGCAGTTCCTGCACAGATGATAGATTTCCCTTTAGTAAAAGAAGTGAAGGTCTTAACTTTTTAATAAAAATAATTCCCCAGGAATGCTTAGCCACAGTTCAAGCTTCTTAATTCAAAGAGTTATATCGTTCATTTTAAGAAAGTTTAAGTGACATTAATCAGGCCCGGCTATTTTTATTATTCATGTATAACAATGCTAATCTAGCATGACTAGACTCTTTAAACCGTGTATTAAAAGCTTTTCCTCCCTAAAGTAGGATTTAGTAGTCAAAATTAAGTTTTTAAAAAAATACATAATCTGCTTATGTGTGTGTACTGCATTTACTGAAGATTAACAAAAGGGTTTCATCATTAAATAGCCATTAACTATTCAGTTGTCACTATTTTGTTCTGATCCTCTAAAAGGCAAGTCCATCGCATATGGACACAGGGCTTATGACAGCTCCACACACCATTTTTAAATGCTCCCAGTTTCCCAGAGATCACTTTCCATACACCCACAGAACTACGCAGCCCTTGTATAGCAAAAAGGTCCCCAAGCTAATTTTTCTGCCTGCGAACCAAGTGCCATTCGGAGCTTCAGACCCCTCCCACAAAGGCCCTTCCTTTTAACCCCAACGGGCAGCATCTCAGAACGGTGAAGGGCCCTGCTCATCTAATCCACAGAAGCAAGTTCATCAGCTGAAGATGCCGCATCTTGCGAGGGACGTGCGAATCAGCCACACTCAGGCTCGCCAAAGGCCTCCGAGTTCTGACCCAAGTCCATATCAGATTGCAAGTTTTGTTTCTTTTCTTTTTTGTACATGAAAATCCATGCATATTCTTTTCCAAATATATGCATCAATCATGTCCATCTATGAAATGTACGCATTCCTCTCCCACTGATTCAAGTATAATTCTATGAATTTTTCAAAAATACCCTTTTTTCATGTGCATTTTTCAGATGTCTGCATACTGTCAAACGCTTTTTGGGAGGTCTGCCTCTCCTAAGGGCTTAATTACTGGCAATAAGAACATTAAGGGGGGCTAGTATGGTGCCTTCCGTTCCCCTTTGGCCTGCCCACCACCAGGGATGGGCAATGCCCCCTCCATGTGCCACTCGCTGGACCCCCGCCACTTACCTGAACCTGTTTGGTGTGCTGGGCAAGCCGCCAGAGAACTTGTGGGTTCCCAGCAAGAGGCAGATGGTTCCTCTTCTTCCCATGAACCACCATTTTGTGTAAAAGTCACAGGTAAACTACTTCCATGAATTGTGATTTCCGCAAAATGGCTGCCATAAATAACACCATTTACACAAAATTACCTGTAATTGTAATTTCGCGTAAATGGCGCTATTTATGTATAGCTGCCATTCTGAGGAAGTTGTGATTTACCGCCCTGATATCGTCCCTCCTGACAAAGTCTCTGTCCTAAGTCTGGAAGGATGGATCTTTCTCCTCCTCCTTCCGGTGACCCACCCACCAAAGGCGATCTCCTCCTCTGCTCGCTTCTTGTCTTCCTCGGTCAGCATCTTAGACAAGGGAGGCCACGATCCTGCAACAAGCGGTACATTTTTTTTCTCAACAAAAAATTGAGAAAAATATTGTTTCAACATTTGCTTTAGCTAATGTGCTCTGACATGTTCTAATATGATCAGTCTTTCATACCCTAATGATGACAACTAACACTAATTCAACCTGATTCTAATAGGATATGATGGGGAAAGTTGTTGACGTGATGAAACAGAAAAGTTGAGTAACTTCCAGTTCACTTTCCAATGAATGGATTGAGTCATACTAGTAGAGAAGAAAATAGCCAGGAAAGAAAGAAACTATCCCTATCTACCATGCCGTTGATATCATGGGTAACTCAAATGCAATTAAACTATGTTCATTTTGTTACTTCTTCCTGGCTTTACATCATAGAAGGGAAAGACATCAGGCCTGTTGCTTCCACAATCAGATGAGAGCAATATTAAAACAATGGCTCTACACAGCTTTTATTATAGTACTTTGTTATCCAGCAATGGCCTTCCATAGAGCCAAAAATCCTATTTACACACAGATATATCCTGTTCATTACAGGCTGCCTGCAATGTTAATTCATGCTTTCCTCCTTGCAGGTTCTGCCACTTTTATATCTTCTTCTGCAGTGTGGCTGGGGGACTAGTAATGAATTGCTCCTTAATTATTCTGCTGTTTTTGCATTTTTAATTGTGTTTTAATGCATTTGTTTTATTATTATAATCAAGTTTTATTTATGATTGTAAACCACTTTGAGTGCCACTTTTCTTGGTAGAAAGACGAGGTACAAATCAAATCAACTAAATAGATCTGCTTCTGTTCTCTGTGGGTGGGTGGTGGTTTTCATTACTGCTTTCCTTCCATCATTATTTCCTCTCCATTTCAATATAAAATAAAAATAAAATGAATGTTAACACCTACCTGATGGAGGGCGTGGAGAAGTTAACTAATTAAGAGACAACCCATTACTACTTCCCTGCTTATGCTGAACAGGAAGAAATAATGGAGGCAATGTAGTGATTTAGCAACAAGATCATCAGGATTCTTGGTAAAATCTGTGGAAACAACGGCAACTCCAGAGAAAGGGCCTTCTAATCTGTGGGGTGATCCTGAATTCATCTGACAACTTTGAATTAGACGTCTCATGGACTGAGCCCCTGAGCTACCCAGACCTCAAACCTTCTTCAGGAATATTAGGAATATGAAACATCTGCAGGACCAGCTCCTCAGCATGATGTCAGGTGAAGGACATTGTGGAACGTTTAAATGGTGGCTGGACCCTGCCATAGGGCATTGCTCTGAGTGCCAGTCCAGGCAAAGAAATTTAGGGGGTCCTAGGGCATTGGCATCAGCCCTGTGGGCACCGTGTGCAGGCAGCAGCCCTGAACACCTCCTCTCTTGCTTTGCAAGTACTGCATGGCTTCCTGATTGGCCGAGCCAGGTATAAACACTGAAGTTCCTTCCTCCTTTCAGCTTTGCCTAGACAATGGGACAGAACAAGGGCTTGCAGTGTCCCTCCAGATCTCATTCTGGATATGATTGCCTCTGGCTGCAGCCTCACCCTCAAAAAGGCATCAGAGCAATATATCCACGCAGATATTTTCCTGTGTTTTTTCTTACATCTGCAAGGGCCTTCCGCTGTGTGTTTGCTTCCCTTCCAGTGACCTTGGTTGGCAGGAGACCTTATTCCCAGGCCTTGCCACCATTAGGAGCCCTGGCACTTTGCGATTGGGCTCATTACCATGTGGAAAGCCTTTCTGACAATCGACCCTTTAGTCCTTTGAGCTCCAGTGGCAAAAGGCCAAGCTTTTAAAATGCTCAAAGTCTCATTCAGCCAATGACTTCAGAAGGTCATTCCAGTCCCAGAGACCACATTTATGGAGATCTCAATGTCCATAATGAAATGAAATATGTGTGCGTGGGGGGGGGGGGGAGTATCCTATGAATCATCTCGAAGGCAGTGGAATCATTTTAGGGAAGTGTGAAAGCTGTCCCATTCGATCAAGGGATCTTTTCCCCTGGAAGTGCACCTGCAGGGACACTTGTCTTCAAAAGAACATATTCAGATGCTATTTTAGGGGTGGTGTGCCAGCTGTTACCCATGATTGGGGCACAATCATAGCACTTCTGCTGCCAAGGCTTGTAAACAGAGGTCCTTCACTTTGAGCCCCTGCCAAAGGAAGTGAGGCAGGTGGCTACTAGGAGGAGGGCTTTCTCCGTTGTGGCACCCTGGCTGTGGAATGAGCTCCCCAGAGAGGTTCGCTTGGCGCCTACACTGTATTCCTTCTGTCGCCAGCTGAAGACCTTTTTATTTTCTCAGTATTTTAACACCAAATTTAACTTAAATTTAAACCATTTTAATTCCGTATTTTAACCTATACCATTTTTTGCTGTGTGGTTTTATCCTGGTTGTGCTTTTTATATTGTATTTTGTATTTGTGGTTTTAGATTGTTGGTTGTTTTTATGCTCTTCACGGTTTAAATTTTTGTGAACCACCCAGAGAGCTTCAGCTATTGGGCAGTATAAAAATGTAATAAATAAATAAATAAACTCCCAAACTTGGAGGCTTCTGCAGATCCAGTGCAGACCGATTCTGGTCATCACCCCTCAAGGCCTCCTCCCACTCTGTATTTTAGCTAGATGGGCTTTTTCCCTCCATCCAGCTGGGGAACGTCAAAGGGGTTGGGAAGGTGGCTGGAGAGGCCTCAGGATAGCTCAGATCCCAACCTCTCTCATCCCCTCCCCTCCCCTGACTGACACCGAAACATACCTCAGGGGCGCCACGAAATGTTACAACCTCCCACGATTTCCCTCTTGTGGTGTGACAAATCAGGCAGCGCATAGGTTGTGGCTCATTTATTTTTAGTTGGGTTTGTCTGGCCGTGTGGGAAACATGAAGGCCATGGAGCCCGTCACGTGAGAGTAAAGTGGGTATTCTGATATTAGAAAATGGCAATACTCTATATTACATTGATCCCTTAAAAGCATGTGCAGTGTGCAAATGCTATTGCTAAAATGACTGCTATAAACTGCACATGTGCACTGAATCCCAACAGGGAAATGAGAAGTTTAGGGAAGTTTTGATTTCTGAGCCAAGAATACCGGAATGTTCAGGAAATGTGAAAAGGCCGTGGATAACAAAGCCCATACTGCATTCTAGCCTGGTAGGTGTGGATCACATCCGTTCATTTCCAAATTCTTCAAGCATGTGGCGCACAATGGTCTGATGTCAAATACTGCAAGGGAAGGCTGGAGGAATAAATGTGCCTCCTGAAAGATTCCTGAGGAGACAAATTGGTGGAGATCCTTTGCCTTTCCACAAAGAGGAGGCAATCAGAAATACAATTAAATGTCTTGATGTCTCATAATCACCTATTCCAGGACACAAACTTGGCACACTTGTGATAGGTGCCTGTACTGTAGGTAAGTCCTTCATAGGAGGTTGTGGGCTCTCCCACATTAGAGGCATTCAAGAGGCAGCTGGACAACCATCTGTCAGGGATGCTTTAGGGTGGATTCCTGCATTGAGCAGGGGGTTGGACTCGATGGCCTTGTAGGCCCCTTCCAACTCTGCTATTCTATGATTCTATGATTCTATGATAGTTTCCCCCTGCCCAGCACCCACCCATCTGGCTGCTGCTGTGACACTAGTAAGACGACACACCCACCCACCGAGCCCTGGCAACTGGAATGCTGCTCCAGTGGCATCTTGGGACACAGGTGCACCTGACATCCTTAGTTCAGCACCAGGACCCCTAGGGGAGGCAGTTTCCAGGGCACCTGGAATGAAGGACGGGGCATCCATATGACCCCTGGGGGAGGCAGTTTCCAGGGCATCCATATGAAGGATGGCCCGCACCCTGGCTGAATTGCATTTCTGTAGCTCACTGGTGCTTTCTTGAGAGGTACCCTAGCAGTGTTCCAGGCATCAGAGAAGAAGGGAGGGAGGGGAAGGAGAGAGGCCTCCCTCTCTGCTCTGCAGCAGATAAGAGATGTTATGGGCCTATAGGAAGCCCAGGAATCACAGTAACTGAAAGTCTGGGGAGGGGTGGGTATCTATTGCCCCATGCTTTCTCTAATATAGGTTGTAATCATAGCCAGATTCTGAATCCTGCTCTCTGCCTCTCTCCCTCCCCTCCCTCTCTGTTTCTGCGTCTCTGTGTGTGTGCGCGTATGCGTGCGCATGCGTGTGTGTTGTTCACCTATCAAGAAAAATGTTTGCAAACCACACATGAAGATCACTTGCTTCGATCCCTTCTAAATAAAACCTGGCCAGTGGGCTTCACGTTGCCCATCCCTGGTCTGCAACCTGCTTCTTTGGATTGCATTGCATTTGCCTCAAGCCTACTGCAAGCAGACAAAGGATACAGATGTGCACAATTTGGATAATGTGGGCCCTGTGCTATAATATGCGATGGCCGTATTATGGCGTGTGTCTGCGCGCACGCACTGAGAGCGATTGATCCTTGCTTGCTCACTGCCAACAGCCTGCAACTTTTCTTCCAAGCTCTTTTTCAACATGACCTACCCCCCTTCTCTGCCACCCCAACAATCCCAATCTAAATATTTCCCTTTAACTCCCCAGTTCAGCACATCCCCACTAGAAGGTTCTGTTTGCTTCACTGAACACAAGTAACAATCAAGAAAGATCAAAGCCAGGGAGCTTTGGAGACAGGAGGGGGGGAAGACAACATCCCAGTCGAAAGTATCTTATGTAATTCCCCACCAGACACAGCGAGTAAAGAAATTGGCAAATTCTTTTTAATTTTTTTTCCTTTTGAAAATGTCACTGCAGGAAAACATCGTGGAAGGCCCAACAGGGACAAAACTACACCAGTGGCGATTCAGCACTCAGGCGTTCTGTGGCTGGCCCTCAAGCGATATCACCGGGCCGGGACCATGCTAAGAAGCCAAGCCCATTCAGTGTAAACAGAGGGTCCAGAGCAGGTGTCCTGAAGCTGTCCCGATATGCCGAGTGGTGTCAGGATCAGGCTGCAACAGTGGGAGAGTCTGCAGCCACCCAGAAGCAGAGAAAGCAAACCAGGAGGGAGTCTTCCACCCAAAGAGGAAGCTGAAGACACAGCAGGATGCGACCGGTTAGAAGAGGTCGCGAGGTCCTCGCCCAAACAGACCATCTAACTGCCAAGGTCAGGGAGGCAGAGCATCTGTATCTGTCCTGCAGAGACGCCTTGGGTTCTAAGCCCCTGCAGGTATTTCCCCCTGGAGGAAGGCCTGCTGTGATCTCAGGTCAGAGATCACGGTGGGATTTCGATGGCAAGGGCATTTCCCCAGTGCCGGCCAAGTCCTTCCACGCAGCAACCACCATGTGAAGCTGTGGCCTTGTCAGAGTTGGGGGAGCAGTTGCTCCTCATATCCCTGCCCAGGTCCCGTTGTCCAAACTGAGGAAGGCATGGAGCTCTGTTCCTCTCCCTGCACAGAGAAAGCCAAAATAGGGTGGTGGAGGGGGGAGATTTGGCCTCACCATCCAAAAATGGTTCTGCACCTCTGCCTTAGATGTACAGATGAATGATCAGGAATGCTGGGAGTTGTAGTCCAAATCATCTGGAGGGCACTAGGATGGGGGAGACTATCCTACTAGCACAGGAAGTACCCCAAGCCTTAAGGGGGTGGTTCCATAATGACCAGGGTGTGTGAGACTGGCTGTTATCAGGGCAACCCAGTTGGTGCTGAAGATCTAAGCCAGGAGAAGAGGAAGAGCCAAGCTTCCAGCCTGAACTTTGTACCTTAGGATTGGAGGGGAGGCTGAGAGGCTGAGCTCCAGGTCCCAATCAGGAGGTGGCAGAAAGAGCTGCAGTAGAGCTACCAACAGCAGAGAGGCCAAAGCAGGTCATGTGACAAAGCCTGACGTTGGTAAGAAGTTCCGGGTCAGACCTGAATCCTCCCCTATGAGGGGATTTGCTTGTTGTTGTTGTTGTCGTCGTCATTGTTCACCAACTAACCCTTGGCTCCTCCGAGAACCCACTCTATGTATTCCTCACTTATGAGGTGGGAGCCCACTCTGACAAAGGGTGCATCTGAGCTAGGGTGGCCATCTGTCCTCTTTTGTAGTGGGCAGTCCTCTATTTGAAGGGCTACCAGGGGACAGTCCTCTGTTTTGAAGGGCTGACCCATCCAAGTCTGGGTTACAGATAAAGGAATATCAGAAAGGAGATTTGGCCCTGGCAGATTCAGCCCATCAACAGCACTGAGAGAGGCGCACCAGTCCTCTGGTCGCCGCCTCCTTCACGATGGTGAGATGTGCTATATCTGTCTTTCAGTTATAACATTACTAAAACTGCTTCTATACATATAAATGAGCATATGCAAAAGCTGTGCAAACCGGGTCCCTCTTTTGGGGGGAGCCTTTCTGCTTGCTGGGGTCTTCCTGGGCGGCCACCCTAATCAGAGCACGTGGGTTTTGCATACTGTGCTAAGGAAAACAGGGCAACATTCTGTGGCCTGTCACTTTCCCTGGGGATTATTTTGCAGCACCAGGACAAGGTGTCTCTGGCCAGAAGAGCAAAATAATGGAAGCTTAACAAAGCCAGCAAATGTCCATGATTCCTTAAGGGAGCCCACCCAGTACTTTCAAAACCATTATTATGAAATTTCTATTATCTATTAACATCTGCCTACCTCTCTCCTAAAAAAAAGTTAAGAGCATGCTAAAAATGGAAGCCGGTTCCAATTTGAGTCAAAGCTTTTAAGAAAACTTTGCTCCAATAGGCTTCTGAGTGCACTGCAAATAGAGACACATACTTGTTAGGGGCTCATTATATCCTTTCTGACATTTACCTTCAATCAGTTTCCTACGATTCCATTTTTTATTTTTATTTTAAAGAGCAGTGTGGGGAGGAGGGTTGGGAAAGTGAAATGAAGCCCACTAAAGAGCATCTAAGAAAGTGATTTTTAAACAACTTATAATTGTTCATGGCCAACACAGTCAAGTGGACAGCAGTTGGCTGACATGTTCGGGCTGCCCGTTGTGTGTCTGGTACCTAAAAATAAATAAAAGAAACAAAGAAGGGGAGAGAGAGACAGAGAGAGAGACAGAGAGAGAGAGAACAAAAACTGGAATTCCTACCCCTGCAGGGCTCTCTTCAAATGCAGCCCTTCATTCCCCTGACTATTTTTCCTCCGCATTGTGCCCTCACAGGTGTGCCTCCAAGCTCGGGGGCTTCTGAGATCCCTGTGCCCCCCCCCCCGGGCTGAAGCCATCAGGGCAGGAGGAACAGCCGACATGATCTTTGCCCCCGTGTCCTCCAACCTTTGCTGTTTTCACTGGATGGGCTTTTAAGCCTGTCTAATTGGGGTGCTTCAGACAGGGAGGGAAAGAGAACCCAAAGCACCCTGCTGAATCAGACTAAGGCTCCATCTAACGTTGTGAGCGGCTGGAGGCAGCTCAGGGTGAACCCTCTCAGGGCCTCTCCTGCCGCCTCCCAGATGGCAAGGGGAACCCTGCAGCCTGCAAACGTGCACTGAGCCAGGTCTCAGTGAATTGCAGTGATGCACTTCATTGCATCAAGACAAAGAGGAAATGGGTTTCCCAACCATGGACATCCCCAGCCAGAACAGTGTTCATCTGGGCTATGGGGGGAAATGGGTGGGAGCCAACTGGCCCTGCAGGCCACACCAGCTGTGGCTGAGGGCCACATGTGGCCCACATGGCAGGGGGCTGCGCTCCCCTGCACTTCAGCCAGACCCAGAGAGGAGGGCTTTGGGAATGGCCAGCCAGCCAGCCAGAAGTCCTTTAAAGCCTTTCATGGGTTTTAAGATGATGCCCTGAACATGTCGTGAGCAGCTTTGGGGCTTCCTAGGGAAGCAACTGAATGACTGGCATCTTGCGTGAACCCTGGCCCCACCAGATTCCTCAGGCATCTCCTCCTTCTCCTTCACGGCGCCTGCCCCTTGACCCTTCCTTATGACAAACCCCCCAGGTCTGCTGCCTCAAAGCCACGGAGACACACGTGCCAAGGCTCTGGCAGGGAGGAGCCGGGCTGCCCATCTGCTGCTACAGCAAAAGCACTGCCTCGGGCCCCGGCCGCCGGGTGCTCACGTCAAAGGCAGCCCCAGTGGGAATCACGCCCGCGACCGAGGAGGGGAGCAGCCCGACTGTTGATTCTGCTCTCTGCTCTTTGCTAGAATGGAGGAAGCCTCCCTAGAGGGAATTTCCCCATTTGCTCACACAACAAGCAAACAGAAGGTTTCCTTAGGAACACTGTGACTCATTAATGCCAAAACGGGGTACTTAACTCTATTTTCACTTTAAGAATGCGGGATGCATCGCTTCACTCAGAATCCCCATTAGGGCAATGCCGAAGAAGATAACAAGCCAGGTTACAGTTATCAGAGTTTCCTAGGGCGACAGTTGAAGAGTTCATGGTGAAGGCTTTGCATTGACTCTGCACTGAGTTCTGTCGGGGTATGCAGATAAAACCACAAATCAAGCCATATTTCAGGCTGAGGGCGATAAGAGATATATAGTTAGAGAGGGAGGGAGAGGGAGGGAGGTTCAGTGGAGGCTGGTCCCTACAATGACAGTGGGGCTGTGAATCTGCCCTGGATTTCAGTCAGAATCTATTAGAACTCTCCAAGGTGCTGAACCTGTTTTGCGAATCCAGCTCCCCATGTCCGACTTTATTGTCTCCCTTTCCCTGAGAATTGACTTTAAGGGCCCAATCCTATGCATGTTTAGGCAGGAAACACTCCTGCAACTTCCAACGCGTGCAATCCAGCATGGCTAGCTGGGGGATGCTGGGAGTTGTAGGATTTGTAGGGATGGATGGATCTGACACTTTTATTTTCTCCGACATTTTATTTTTTTAAAGAACCCTCAAGTTTTTTCTACCCTGTATATGAAAATGCAAATTTTGGTGATTACTTATCAAAATCCAAGTGAAATTACCACCCGTCTGCTCTGGCCAAATTCAATAAGTGGAATTACTCCCAGCATGGGCAGGGTCATGTTGTCCCTACCTGCCATGGAAAGATGAGGAGCCTGTGAGGGAGGAGGGAGGGGGAGTAACCCCGATTCTGCACCCACAAACATGGCTGAATACAGAGGAATTCAAATGCGGACTTCTAAGAGCCAAGCACTCAACGCCATCCTGCCTGGATGGACATACGTCAGTTTCATTTTCTCCAATATTCAGTTCTCTCTAAACCACAAGTTCTTTCTCTCCTGTTTATAAAGAAATTTGCACATGTTCATATGTCCACATAAAAGAGCCAGTCTGAATGAAATCCTAACCTATTATTACTTTAGAGTAAGTATGACACTCCTTTATACTCCTGCCAGAGGATGATCCTCCAGAAGGGAAGAAAGCAAGTTCAGAAGAACAATGACTCATAAGGAGTCATCATCTCACCTCTTTGGAAGGAGGGACATCCTTTTGGGTCACTCTCTTAGGAGTGATCCAATGATCCAATCACATATATAGAAAAGGCAGAATTGCCCCATCCCGTAGATGCTAATTGAAAGTTAGTGACTCATGTAGAGAAGCATCGGCAATTTATTCTGTGGGAAGGAGCTCCATGCTCATAGGAAACTTGAATCATTTAATTTATTTATTTCTCAGAGCCCATTAATAGTTCTCTTGAGGCACCCAGTTTAGGAATTGCTGCTTTAAATTCTTGGGCTTATTTAGCCATTTGGTTCTGTTCCTTGAGCATGTTCTACTTTTGTATCCTTCTGAATCTTAGGCAAGATTGTCAATAAAGTAGTTCTTTGTACAGCAAGAAATGGTTATTACTTGTTGTGCTCATCCTCTGAATCACCCTTCCTTTAAATAATTTAAAGGAAGATCTGATATGCGTTTTTACAGGCTGATGGGTTTGGACAAACGGCTTCGTCTTTTTAAAGTGCCGCTTACTCACAAATCCAGATTAAGTCAAAAGAAGCTGCAGACACTGAACATTTTGTAAAACAAGGTGCTTGATTCCCCCACCACATAAAAATAAATAAATAAAAGTTACTCAAAGTTTCTTCCTTGCAACATAATTTCCATTTGCCAAAACTAAACAGAAATACCTAGAAGAACACAAAAAAATGCCAAAATCCAATGTTGCTGTCATGACCTCTTCAAAGGAAAGAACACCCAGGCAAATAACAGCAAGGCAGGGAGCTTCCAGAAGAAGAGGGAGAAGAAAGAAACTGAGTGGGGGGCTGCAAAATCAAGCCAGTCCCTACCAGAGGGGGGATCTGTATCAGATTCTACCCAGGCAAAGCCTAAAAGTCCATCCAAAAATTAAAAGACCTAAGAAGAGCCTTCCCGGATCATGCAAAAGGCCCCTGTAGTTCCATATCCTGTTTCCCACATAGAATCATAGAATAGCAGAGTTGGAAGGGGCCTACAAGGCCATCGAGTCCAACCCCCTGCTCAATGCAGGAATCCACCCTAAAGCATCCCTGACAGAGGGTTTTCCAGCTGCCTCTTGAAGGCCTCTAGTGTGGGAGAGCCCATAACCTCCCTAGGTAACCAATTCCATTGTCATACTGCTCTAACAGTCAGGAAGTTTTTCCTGGTGTCCAGCTGGAATCTGGTTTCCTTTAACTTGAGCTAAGTCAAGTCTGGGACAGCCCTGTAAGGTGGGCCAGCTTCTTATCCCCATGTTGCAGAGTGGGTCCTGAGCCTGAGGCTTTATGAAAAGCAAAAACAACACTGCAAATGCATTTTTGTTTCTATTATTGTTATGGATAATATTTCCACCATCATCTATAAGGACATCTGATGGTTGAGTCAAGCATCCTGCTTCCCACAGTGGCCAAGCACATGCCTCTGGGAAGTCCCAAACAGAGCCTGAGAACATTGTGCCTGATGCAACTCAGTGCCAGTGGATGACCCCCTCTGGTCCTACATTTTGAAACTTCTCTCTCTCCCAACATTCTCTGCACCAGGCCTACATTTTACCCCCCATATCATCGTTCTCATCCTCTGGTTAGCCGCTGCTGCTAGTGGAAACAGAATGTGAGCCTACTAGCTGGGTTGTGGACTGTTTCAGCAAAGCTATTCCTTTCCTATATACATGCATGGGCTGAGGGCAAGTATCCCATTTATAGAGCGGCTGGCACAAGCAATTTGTGATGCAGCAGTTTAAACTAACCAGAGTTGCAGAGTTGACCTCGCTTCCGGGGTTTAAGAGAACAGTTTAATCAATGCAAAGAGGAGGCGGGGGCGCCAGAAGCCGCTTTCTTCTGCCCGTTTGAAATGACTTAAATTGGTATTAGAGGCCACTGAGCGATCACACCCAAGGCAGCGATTCCTTCCCAGGGCTCCTGATTAAATTAGCAGGAGAGAAATGTACAACAAGGCTCAGCCAAAGCCAGCCCGACAATGAAATAGCTTAAGGCTGGAAATGCCTATATCATCCCACAGGGCCAGCTCAACCCACACTGGAAAAAGAAGCCCCACCACTACAATGGGGTCAGGGAGAAGTGAGACATCTCCGGATTTGCCAGGGAAGCCAAAGAGTGCTACGACATCTGCCATTGGCTGTCGCAATTCTCTTATCTAGCACAAGAAAATAGCACCACAATTCAGGCTCCTGTTCTTCTTCTGCCTCCATTATGCAGCTATAATCATCCCAAGGCTTAAAAAAAGAGAATCACCTAAATTCATAAAGAGGTACTCTGGGTTGGAGAGAAAAAAGGAGGCGGGGGACCACAGAATCCCAGAGCGAGCCCGTGCAATCACTGTTAACAACAACAACAACAACAACAACAACAACATTTTCACCACAGCATAATTGCATTGAACCCCCACCAAATAACTTGTCTAGTTAACTTACAATGGTATGTATACATCTTTTATACAGTTAAAAGTCAGGCACGGGAGTGGGGGTCACCTTAAGGTGCAACCCTATGCACATTTAGGCAGGGGGAAAGTCCTTCTCCCATCATAACCAAACCAGCACGTTGTAGGATTTTTATTTATTTATTTATTTTGGTCTAAACATGCAGTGTCAAACCCTTGGACATGGAACATAAGGGTTTGCACACAGGCACTTCAGAAAATACACACTTGGAAGGCTAGAAAACATGGCTTGATATGGCTATTTTTGGAAAATATTAAAAGGAAGCAGAGTACAGCCCATTCAGGTGGAGGGCTTTGAGTACTTCCCCCACATCAGAACACCCTGGACATGGAAAGTTAGCACACCAGGGGAAAGACTAGCTTAATAATGGTCTTCCTTGAGAGCTACAGTATGCATCCATATTAATGGAAACATATTGGCTGTAAATATGAGCCTGAGTGAGCCATGGGCAGTGTACTCCCCCACGCCTCTCTCCTCCTCCAGAGTGGCAATAGCAGAGGAATTTGGAAGCTTTTGCTTTGTTTTCAACTAACCACAGTTTAACATGAATCTAAAAACCCTAAACTGTGGTTTATCTTAACTATAGTTCATTGAAGATCTGAAGCTGGTTTTTTCAAACAAGCCAAAGTTAAGATCAACCACAACTGGTCAGGTTCAGATGACACAACATGTTGCAGTTAATACAAAAGGGAAGTCAGCCCTTCCAACTCTTCCTCATTGCTATACTGAAGGGCGAGGGGGGATGTGGGGAGAGCACAAACCCTAGGCTCACTTCCATCACACACCGGTAAACCATGATTTATCACGATACCTAAATGCAGCCGCTTGGACTGCCACGGCTTCCCCCACTGAATCCTGGAAATTGTTGTTTAGCAAAGTGCTTAACAATTCTTAGCCCCTGGTGCCCCCTCCCCGCCCCCCGCCCCATAAACTACAGTGCTCAGGGGTTCTTAAAAGAGGTAATAACTATTACGCCAAATTAATAGTGGTGTAGAAGTGCTTAGTAGAGCACATTAATCTATGGCATGGATAGCAATGAACACCAATTTGAATGACTTTAAATGGGGGATTAGAAAAATGAATGGAGGAGAAGACTATCAGTGGCTACTAGTCCTGGGTGGCTATACGCTACCTCCAATATCACAGGCGGTATGCCTCTCTACACCAGTTTCTGGGGAACATGAGGAAGGTGGTGCTATTGCACTCATGTCCTACTTGTGAGTTTCTCATGAGCAGCTGGTTGGCCACTGCGTGAACAAAATGCTGGACTAGATGGACCTTTGGTCTGATCTAGCATCAGGGCTCTCCTTAAGACTACTTTTATGATTCCACACAATGAAACAATAGAAACCTGGTGGACTCGCCAGCTGCCCTGGATGAGAGATACTGCTGACCCTTTGGGAAGCATCCAGTCCAAATTCCACAAAAATAGCAGGCACATGCTTGGTATTTGGAAGGGAGCAGGGAACAGGCCACTAGCCTCCAGGCTAATTAAATATTCCAAATTCCTTTTCCAGATTACTATCCCCTATTTAATGGCTCATTGATTTTAGAAGCCAAACCAATTTCCTTTTTCATTTTCATCAGGGTCGTTACTATAATGACTAGCTGTAAAAATTAGACAACATGCTGAAATGTGATTTAAAAACATCTGTACATTCGATAGCTGCATATTTTGGAAAGTATGTGAGGCTGGCAGCAGCAGGACACAAGCGCCCCTTTGTCCAGCTTGGCAGGAAACCACCAGCAGCAGTCAAGGCACAATAATAATCAGGCTACAGTAAGGAAAGGACTTGAAAAGCAAATGTTGCCATTCGTGAACTCCTCTTTGGTCCCTGACACACATCTTAGCCATTTATGCAAACTAAGTAACTGATCGATAGGCAGGACCAAAAGTTATAATTGCCAAAGACAGCTGCAAAATATCCCTCATTATTCCTTGTTCTGGCTGCCTGCCTTCCTACAATTCTAGACACAAGGTAGCGTCCAATGTTGGTCCTACTTTGAGTGGAGCCATTGAAGTGAATCAGACATAAGTTAGTCATGACAAACTTAAATCTCATTCATTTCAATGGGCCAGCTCTAAGTAGGCCTAACATTGGATACTATCTGCAGCTCACCAGGGTGTTGTCCCATTCAAGGTCCACACGGCATTGGCAAGCAAAATTCTGGGGATCTTGATTAGCCTCTAAAATGCACCCCTATTGGCTCTCCTGCCATGGGAGCTATTTGGATGGTTCTGGAAGTCTGCAAATGCTGCGAAATGCCTCGTGAGGTCTTCTCCTGGGCTTTAGTTGAAGTGCAGGAAGTCATGGCAGCTCCAGGCGGTCAGGAAGATGGTGGAGCAGTGAAATACTCGCACACATTCGTCAACCACCCCACAAGTGAGACAAGCACAAGAATCCAGATGCTGCAAAATTTATGTTCCTTCTATGTTAGATCACACCACAGACTGGGGATGTGGATGGAGACTTGGGAGGCCGTAGGGTTTGGGGGGGGGTTGGTATCTCCTCCCCACCCACCAGAATGCCCCCCATTTTTAAAACTTCTATATGGTCCTTTGAGGTCACTTGGAGAGCAATGCCATGACTTTTTCCATGACAGTTGCAAGGAGGCAGGGGAGCAGGAGGGAGCAGATCACATGACCCCCCTCCCAATGTTATAGCAGTGTCTACAAGTTTGAGAGAGAGAATTTTATATACACACACACTACGGCCCCTGGGGCGCTCTCCAAGGACCACAGGATTGTTCTGGTAATTAATTGAACAAATCAGTGTCTTTCTGAGGGATATTCGGGTAGGCAAACTGTAATTGGGCATGCAAAATCATCATCAATACCACCAAGGCTCTTCATTTTGTAGATGACAGATATCAATGCCAAAGACATCAATGACGGCAACAGATGAAACTTACACTCTGACAGCCTCCAAAGTAAATCATGCCATGATGATTTCTGGACCTTTTTTTGGTAACCCCGGATGCTTCCTTCCTAGGTGTTACCTTGTTAACTCCTCACATGTCCTTCCAGGGCTCATAAAGGGCAGTTGCCCGTGAGTATTTGCATTTCCCCAGATGTGTCGCAGCGGTCTTGAGCCTTTCTTTCAAGAAAATGTACCTGTTGTGAAGGGATCATGTGTTGATGTTGGAAAATGTAATGCATTTGGATTAAGAACATGAGAACATGAGAAAAGCCAAGCTGGAAGAGGCCAAAGGCCTAGCTAAGCTGGCATCCTCTTCCCCACCCACTGTCTCTGATCATGGGAGTTGGAGACAGCCATCATGACTATTAGCAGATGCTACGTGAACCAGTATGTTCATCAGTAGATATAAGAGGAGCCATGAGGGTTCAGACCAATGGTCCATCCCAAGTGGCCAGCCAGACGCCCATGAGAAGCCAACAGCAGGCTATGAGCTCAATAGTGTCCTCCTATAGTTGTTCCCTGGTGACTGGTATTCAGAGGGGTGATGGCTCTGATTCTCGAGACCATCTAGCAGCCATCAATATCCTTATTTTATGAATGGGCAAGCCCCATGGTGGCCATTTTGTGAGAGTGCCTATGACACACTTTTGGAATTCCAAATGTACCCACCCAACCAAGAAGAACGGGCACCCCTGATCTAAGGTTTCAGCTGACAATGTGTGGGAGTGTCTGCAATGCGCTTGTGTGCACTCAATGTCTCCACCACTGCCTCTGCCACCTCACAGGCATGCGCACACCTTTCTAGGGGAAAACTGCCCCCCCCCCCGGACAAAGGCTGCCGGAGAATCTTCTCCCCTGCAGAAATAGAGACACTGACCCACCAGAGATGCTGGGACTTGTGGGAAGGGAGAGCACTGCTTTTGTCATTCCTCCTTCCTCCTGCCCCAAGTAAGGATTGTTGGGGTGGGTGGCAGGTGGCAGGCAGCAGGTGGGTCTTGCTTTCAGAAGGCAAGTGGGGCCCCGGCCCTGGCAGCAGGCAGGTCTTGCTTTCAGAAGGCAAGTGGGGCCCCATCCCCACCCCTCACCAGCCCCGGCTGCAGGCCTTCGAGGAGGGGAGCTGGTATTATTGAGCTGCCCTTGTTCAAATCCTCACAGCAGCATCTCTACAAACATACAGGCTTCTCTTTCCTTTTGACCTTCTAGGCTTCCAAAGTGGGGAAATGAATCAGATCAGAACTGAAAATGAGACCCAGAGAAAAAGAAGTCACCCCTGTGTAGCTAAGAAGCGACAAATACACACTGCTCGGAACTGGTTTGAGGTTGTCAGAGAGGACCATTAGACGGGGGAACATTGCCCAGGACATGGCTGGGGAGGCCAGCAGAAAGGCAGCATTCATGAAGGATGTGCTGCTGATGCAGCTTTAAGTATAATGGTGTGGATTCAGCTGTTATCTAGTAAATTTTGCAAGAAATTGTATATATCTAACAAAGTAGGTCAGGTACCTAGGAGGAAAAAGTGTGCGAGGTGCTTGATTTTATTTTAGGGTTCCTTGATACTTTCCCTAAACTGCCTACCAGAGCAGGGGAGGGGGGAGGGGAGGGGTCCTCATAATGGGGCCCCAGAGTCACAAAATGCCATGGTGACAGTCTGCCGGCCGGCCTCTCTTTCACCCGCATGGCCGGCTTTTACAAGGTCATTAACACTGAGACTTAGCTGAGCATCAGAGGCCTCATGCAGGGACAAGCTCTGTGGAGGAGGGAAGTTTGGAAGCTTCCGGCCGCAACCCTACGGCTCTGCGGCCCACTAGATGGAAGCCTGTAATCTCAGAGGCATCTCAGGATGCTGTGTAGGGCAGGTGGAGGCCAATTTTCACCCCTTCTTCCTCCTTTTAATTCACACTGATGGGGATAGGGACAGGGCTGGAGAGAGCACAGGGCAGAGCAGACCCTGGCCTCCCCTCCCGTCCCCTCGCCTCTCCCCTCCCACCAGAATGCCCCCCTTTTCACCCTAAGAGGTCACTTTTGCAACTTTGGAAAGCAGTTCTTCTTCAGCAGCTGGGATAGTGTGGAGGAGAAGGTTCCTCCTAGCAGGTGCATTTTAAGAAGAACATCAGAAGAGTCCTGAAGATGGATCAGACCAAGGGTCCATTTAGTCCACACAGTGGCCAACTAGTTGTCAACCAGGGACCAATAAAGCAACAGCACCCTCCCACCCATGTTCCCCAGCAACTAATGCACACAGGCTTACTGCCTCGGATAAGCCACTTTCCCTAATGTGCACATTATTTGCAAACTATTTTCCTAATGCAATGCTTTTTTAGGTATCTCAGACCCTCTGAGATAGCGCAGAGAGCTCTACTTGCATTCAAGCCAACGTGAGCATGTCTGAACAGGCGAGCATGTCTGAACTGGGGGGGGGGGGGTGCAGGCAGTCCGCCACACCCGGGGGCAGAGGGGATGGAGCCACTGTGCGCAGCCCTGACCCTCTGTCCACTTTAAGCCCTCACACAGACGGGCAAATGCCTGAACAGGGCTCTTGAAAATTACGAAGTATGACGTATAATATTCCTCTAAAGGAAACACACATGAAAATACTCAGAAATACCAAATGCCAAGCACATTTCAAGGATAAGCTGGTCTTCCTCAGTGGCCTGGTAATATCACAGTCACAATTTCTCACATATGCATATTTTAAAAAAAAAATAGAACTGTGACTGTCAGCCAAATCTGCCAAATATAGTGAAACAATAACATAACAGTGGTCTCACCACTTAAAATCCACTTTTATGCCCCGATCAAGGGCAAAGTAAACAAACAAACAAACAAAAACCCTTTATAAATCTTTAGGTAGCCACAATCCCAGGCTGCAATGGGACACCGTTAAGCATTCAAATACCACTAGAACTTCCCAGGCACTCTGTGGTTCTTTGCTCCACAATTGCCAGAAGCAAAATAAAGTATGTAAAAATAGTTTTAAAAAATACAAAACAGATTATAAGAGACACTGTACACCTTTGCTTACATTGCAGAGGTAATCGGGCCATATAATTCCACAAAATGTGGCTATGTTGCTACAAAAAGTTGGTTGTCTTTAGCACAGCAGACATACACTCATGGTCTGATATTGCCAATACCCTGAGACTACGTGTCAATGAGTGCTACACATATATTTTCAAAGAAAAGAGATGGGGAGGAGTTGCTATTCCACCTGCAAAGAGCTTGCAAGGAGCGGAGTTGCATTTTTAGGGACGTCCAGCCTGTCCCGTCCTCCCTGCCCCTCTTTCGCTGGCATGTGGCAAATGAGAGAGATAAGAAAGCTTTCACCTTGCTCTGTTAAGTGCATGCTTTAAATCGCCACCTCAGCAATGTTGATGACAGCTGTCAATTCAGGAAAAGTTAATCAGAACCGAGAGATGACAGAAAAACACTGAGCTGATGCGACAGTGATGTCAAAAAATTGTTAAGGCGCGCCTCCCCGAAGGAAACAATTCTGCACCCTAGCAGATGGCCAGTGGACAGGGAGAAGAACACTTTTTAATAACCAAACTGTGGGAGACTGATTAACCCTCTGGCCCACATGCATAAATATATTTAAGTAGGTTTCCAGAGGGCAGAAAAACTGCTCTCGAATCTGCTAGACTTTGCTCCCATCTCTGCCTATTCGTTTCCAAAGATGTTTTAAATACACACACACACACACACACACACACACACACACACACACACACACCACCACCACCACCACCACCACAACAACAACAACCCCACTTTCTTTTTGATGAGCCAAATGCAAACAGTAGTAAGCTAAACTAATTTATATACTCAGCATTACTGGAGCGTAAAAAAATGGACTCCCCCTGGAAACTTAGATCTCACCAAAGAGAGGTGCAATCGACAGAGAGAGCACCAAGAGTAACATCATTTTTGGCATGTCCACAGTTGACATGGAGCCAACACTCAGGGACATCGTAAGGAAAGACTGGATTGGGACTGTGAGCCTGAGGGAGGAAGAGGAAGTGATGGGGAAGCCTTTATGGTTTGTTTGGTTCATTTTTTAAAAAAGAGATAAGATAGCTATGGGCTGTGGGGAGATAAGAGAGGTATTGTGAAAGGAGGGAGTCAGCTAGAGAAGCAATGGATTCTGAGTAGACTGGGCCATCAGAACATCAGAAGACCCTTACTAGATCAGACCAAAGGTCCATCTAGCCCACCATTTTGGTCACACAGTGGCCAATCAGCTGTCCACAGGAAGTCCACAAGCAGGACAGGAGTGCAACAGCACCCTACTGCCCATGTTCCTCAGCAGCTGTTTGGTGTAGTGGTTAGAGTGTCGGACTGGGAGTCAGGGGATCCAGGTTCTAGTCCCCACTCGGCCATGGAAACCCACTGGGTGGCTTTGGGCCAGTCACAGACTCTCAGCCCAGCCTCACAGGGTTGTTGTTGCGAGGATAAAAACGGAGAGGAGGAGGAATATGTGCGCCACCTTGGGTTCCTTGCAGGAAAAAAGGCGGAATATAAATGCAGTAATAATAAATAGAAAATAAAACAAACTGCTGCACATAGGTTCACTGCCTCTGATGCTGGAGGTGGCATAGAGCTCTCAAGACTAGTAGCCATTGACACTAGCTTCTCCCCCCCCCCCATGCATTTGTCTAACCCCCTTTTAAAGCCATCCACATCCCCGTTTCTTAAAATCTGAACAGGTTAACATGCAGGGACCTGTGGGCAGGGAGGCAAGAGAATCCTGTTTGCTCTGAATTTTAAGGAAACTGACCAAATTTGCTCTTCGCTCACTAATGTGCGAATCAGAATACAGCCCTCCTTCAGATTGCACAATTCTCCAAATTTTGAAATGCGATTCTCGGCTCAAGAGCTGCATGCAAAAACCTGTTCTTTATGGAAGATTGCACATAAAAATGCATAAATTATGGGAAGTTACATGCAAAGAAGCATCTATTAAGGAAAGATACATACAAAATGTGTACGCTAGGGGAAATGGTGTATGAAAACAAATGCGAATTCGTATACGTGTGCATAAATTTGCAGGGTGATGCAGCTATTGGACAGAATTACAGACTTATGATTGAATACATGAGAAACCAAAATGGACAAGCTAAGTCCATAGCTGGAAGGAGGAGAAGTGCCAGGATGGGTCTCTGGTGGATCACACCCCTCGCCTGCTCCTGCTCTTCCTCCCACTCTATATGCAGCGTACAGATGCATGGAGAGGAGGTGAAGGCTGCCGGCATGGAGCACCGGGCAGGGAAAGGGCACATGTGCCTCACTGTTCACAAAGCTAAGATGCATCAACCTGTGACAATCCCCTTTTTAGCAGGGTGATTCTGTTGGCAGGATGAGGACTTCCCGCCCCAGTTATCCTTCTCTGCAAACTTGTGTGGCATAAGGTGACGGAGGTGTCCTTTTAACAACCAAAGCCATCAGCTTCATTTGGGGCCTTGCTAGACCCGGCCGGATAAGCTGGCCTGGAGGCGGGGCGACGGCGCGCTGACGTTAGCGCGCGCCGCCCTGGCTTCCACACGCGGGACGCGCAGGGACGTTGGGAGCCGCAAAAAGCCACGGAAGTAGGTAGACGTTCCCCAGCCCCGCCTCAGGCCGGAGCTGCGGAAAAGGCGCGCCATAAGCGACTTCGCTTATGGCGCGTTAGAAGAGGCTTCAGTGCGGCCTGGGGCCGGATTCCCCTGTGCGTGATGTGGACACACAGCAGGGAAACCGGCTCTCAAGGTGCGCTAAGGCCTCGTCTAGCAAGGCCCTTGGAAGACTCCTTTGAGTTCTAATCGTAGGAGCGAAGGGGGGAAATGTCTCCCTGCCTACTTTCTGTACACCGTGGCTAATTTTATAACCTCTATCATGTCTCTCCTATTCTTTAAGCTAAACAGCCTCCCATAGCGGAGCTGCTCCAATCCCTAGATCATTTTAGTTGCCCTTTTCAGCACTTTTTCTAATTCTACAATATTGTTTTGAATGAATGCCTCCCCATTACTAATATGTCTAATATTTTGGTCGTAAACTTTCTGAAACTTTTATTTTACACTCTTTTGGTGCTAGGTTAAAGGCACACTTTTTTATGCTGGCAATTTAAATTTCTATAGTTTCTCTGTCTGCCTTTGCAACTGAAATAGTAATTGAAAACTGTATTTGCTTGTAATATGGCTGCTGGCTGTTAGTTTCATTACACTGTATTGGGTTTTAAAATGTATTATATTGTACCCTGCACTAGAATCTCTTGTGATGAAGAGTAGAATGGAAACATTTTAAATAAATATATCAATAATCTGCTTTTCCTTTTTAATCATAGCAATCTTAATCTTTTCTGTGGGGGAACTGTTTCTGACTATTGGCAGCAATTGGAAATTCAAAAATGGGTCTATTAAGTAGTTAATCTGACCTTTAACCAATTTGATTTTACAAAATCAGTGCATTTCTTGTAAAAAGAAAAAGGGGGAAAGGAAGCATCCTGACAGCTCTCCAATGAGCAGCTTCCCAAATCAAAGTTCTTTCTCTTTGATCAGATTAATTCAAATTGGCTGCTTTGTGCAGATCTTATTTTCCTCTCCTGTGGGGTTTGTTTGTTTGTTTGTTTGTTTGTTTGTTTGTTTCCTGGGCAAAGCGCTCATGCAGAAGTTTTGAGATGAAGCTGACAGCACCATTAATCTTGAAATCTTTTTAGAAAGCCACCCCCTGGCCCCTTGAGAGCATCTGGGGGTGGGGGGGTGGGTGCAGCATAGGATGGTTTGGATTCCTGGATCCAGGTTTGGAGGCAGCACGGCAAGAATCACTGGGAAAACTGACCCCAGAGGGAAGGCAAAGGGGCCTTGGTGTGGGTGGGAGCAGGGGACTGGGGAGACCGCTGTACCAGGGACCCACCCACCCACCCTGGCCTCCCAGCTTCTCGTTAAGGACTGTACCCTTAATGAGACTTTCCTCACCTAGTCGGTGATCACTTTTCTTCTTCCTACCATGACAGAATTGGGTTGTTTCTTTCTTATTTCTCTTTTCCCTAAGCAAAACACTTACATTGGGCCATAGTTCAAGGGTAGAGTACATACTTCACACTCAGAAGGTCCCATGAGAATTTAATTTCCATTCACAAAACACTGAAATGAGTGTTGTTTGTGACCCCATACAGAAATGGGCATGCAGTTTGGGACAAAATGTTCGCATGTTTCTAAACTTGTGAGCCTGCTTGAAAATTGAACATTTTCCAAACTCTCTGAATGGGAAACATTGGACATTTTTAGTGTGTACTTTAAAAAAAAAAAAAGGTGTGTTTTTCCCAGTCAAGGGCAGGAGGGGAGCTGCTTGTGTTCAGGAATGTGAATGAGGGGCACTGAACATCGAGGAGGAATTTGGAGAAACTTCATGGGCTCAAGCATCACACCAAGAGTGTAATGTGGTGTAGTGGTTAGAGTGTCAGACTGGGACTCGGGAGATCCGGGTTTAAGTCTCCACTTGGCCCTAAAGCTCACTGAGTGATTTGGGCCCAATCACTGACTTTCAGCCTTACCTACCTCACAGGGTTGTTGTGAGGATGAAATGGAGAGGATCTAATATTGCTCCATCGAGTTGTTTAACTTCTCAGCATCCTCCTGGTGTTCTAAATGGAATGGCATAAATACACAAGTAGGGCATATACCTTTCCGACAAAAGCAGTCATTACAGGTGACAGCCACGAGCACATTTTACATGTTTCCATAATAAACCTATCTGTTTCATTAAATATTAATGTGGCATCTCTCCGCGTTACCTATTATGTCATCAGTCACGTCAGCTGTAGCAGGAAGGTCAGCCATAACAAGGTAACAAGATTGTCTCTTCTTCTCCTTTTTCCAAAAAAGCAAAAAGAACCCCAAAGCTGCAGCGTGTAGAGCACCTAATATAACCGCCAACCAGGGAAGCGCTATTTATTAGCGTAACTGATATACAAGACGCTGTGCGCGTGCATAAATAGAATGCTTTCCTGCTCTAAATTTGTTTATTTAGCTTATAAATTTTTCAGACATGCTGGATATTTCATCCACAAAAATGAGTGCGCAGCACTATCACATAAGGTGAAAATTATCTTCAGTGGCTTCCGCCATGCAATTTTTCATTGCCCCGCTGCTGTAAGGGTCCTTCAGATAGAACCATAAAAGGATTGTTCCGTGGTAGGGGACATGCTTGAGGTTCAACACTAAGTCAGGTGTGGGGGGCATCCAGGTATTTATTTCTCTGAGCCCACCAGCAGTCCTCTTGCCACACACAATTTATGACACTATAAAAATTGTTAAGCCTTTCAGAGGATTATTTGTTGCTTCGGCTACAACTATAGCTGAGCTGAAATTCCCACCATTAACGAGGAAACCATGTGCTAATCAGCACAGGAGAGCAATCTTTATTAAGGTAATTAGAATGTACTAAAGTACGGCATGAAGAATCAGAAGCCCCAAAAGACAGAACGACAACAACCCAGGGATCCCTCTGCCACACCCATTACTCAACACACTGCCCCCTCCTCCCTTTACCTCCACCTCAGCCTGGACATATAGGGGTGCAGGCAGAAGAGTCCAAGCTGACATTCTCGATGCCTGGATTTTGGGAAGGAACGCAAGCCTAGTCATGGGCGCCTGAAAGCAAGTTGGCATTGGGTAGGTGGAGATGACTGAGCAGATGGTTACTTTTTATCCTTAGACCCTTGACAACTCCAGGAAGGTGGCCAACCACAGGCCAACTCCAGCAGCATTCCCAAAAGGGATTCTTTCCAGTATAAACCTGTGCAGGATTTCTCTCTGAATGTTGGGGGCTACAGGACTTCTTTCTGTCTAAACATGCATAGGGTTGTGCCCTAACTTAGAGACAGGAGTTACTGCTTTAGAGGCAATCCTCTTAACATGGTGAAACAACCAGCATTTTTCCTTAGACCCATTGTGGCCACCTGAGGGGTTTCAGTTGTGTGTAGCAAACAGAGATTGAGGCCTTAGCTAGACCTAAGGTTTATCCCGGGATCATCCCTGCCTGCTCCCGGGATCCCCTGTGTGTCATTTACATGAACAGGGATGACCCTGGGACAATCCCGGGATAAACCTTAGGTCTAGTGAAGGCCTGAACCTGTTGGCCATCTTGAGGTGGCTGCTGAGAGTAAAAAGAGAAAATGGATTCTTCCTTCTTTAGAGCTACCATTTGTTTTGTCCTCCTGATGTTCAACACAGAGAAGCCATCCATGGAAAGAGCAACTTTAGCTAGCAACACAAACATCCTGCAGAGACTGGAAAGAGTTGATTGCTCCCTCTTCAGTTCTATGAAGAACTGAACATTTCTTGCAACGAAAAAAGCAGGGGTGCGTTGCGTTCAGGTAATGACCGCTGGGAGTGGGCAGGAACGGAGCCAGTAATTCCTTCGCTGTACAGTAACAGGGTGCCGCCGCCGCCGCCCCTTGACAAGCTGAAGACTCCTAGCTCTATTAATAGCTTAATGCACAATAAATAATACATTATTCAGAATGGCTTGTACGTTCACATTGGGTACAATACTCATAAGCTGCTGGCACCAGCTTACACATGATTGCAAGTGACACCTCAAAGCCTTTCCAAGGAAGAAATTATTCCACTGCGCTTTAAGAAAGGAGCCACATCTGCCCAGCTTTGCAGGCCTCATTGGGAGGCAGAAGAGAGTTCTAGGTTGTATTTGGAAAGAGACCAGTGAAGGAGGGACACAGAGCATCTAGTCCCAAAACCGGTGCATTTCAGGATTGAGGCAGGGATGTCCATTGCCGGGAAATCTGGCCCTTTTGTGGGGGCTGCCGGATTTCCACAGCACCCTCGATTCAGCTTGCCTTTGTGAGCCAAGTCATGGGTTTCTTCCCGAAATCTAGGAACTTGTCCAGGGTTTTTGTTTTGTTTTAAGTGTAAATAGCAGTTGCGCATTCAGCTGGAAAAAATGCACATGGGGATACACAGGCATTCTCTTGTGGAAAGAGGGTGGGGGAAAGCTCACAATCTGATACAGAGCTGAACTGGAATAACCTCCGAGGTGTAATTTGGACAACTTCTGCAAACTCAGGTTTTGCTGATTCGCACGTCCCTGGCTTTGAGTGACATTTTCCTTATCAAAAAGGCGGGGTGCAAATCAAACACACAAAGAAAGAAAGAAATGTAAAGTTTAATCTCTCTATAAACTGCTTGGAGGTTGTTGTTGTTGTTTTAATAAAGTCAGTGGTATATAAATCTATTCTACAACAACAGCAACAACAACCAGACATCTTTGGGATCACTGCAGTGTGAAACCTCCGGCAAAGACTACAACGATTTTGGAAATCAAACTAGTTCTGATCTGCAGTGGTTTTTCAGCAAAAAGACCAAAAGAAGAAAAGAAAGAAAAAAGGAAAAAGCAGGGACCGGATTCTCTTTCCTTTCATTTAAATGTGCCCCACGTTAAAGAAAAACAATCCAGGGGATCAAAGAAGAGGAGACGTACCTGTGCGAAAGGAGAAGCCACCACAGCAATGACATGGATCAATTACTTAGTTTCTTCTTTGCTACTATTTAGCTGTTGCTATGGGGATGCAACCAGAGGGAGGGAGTGGCCGTCCTTCCATTACCCAGAGAGAATCATGGAAATTCCTGGCATGAAACAATATCACTTGTCTCCAGTCTATAATTTTCCTTTCCACCCTCTGATGAATGGTAAGAGGTTTAAGGGGCTATTCAAAACATTCTCCTCTGCATTTTAATATGTGTTAACCCTCTACCTATTATGTAGCGCGTTTACAAAGATGTAAAATTCAAAGAAAACCCTAACTTTATTTATGGTTAAGCTGATGGAATACAGATAGCAGGTAATTAGACTCCAAGCTGAACTCTGCGATCAACAGAATCACGTGGTGTAGCTCTTGTCAGATTGTGCCCTGACTCAATGTTCTCCTATTTGATACAGATACAGATATAGATCCTGCACATATATCCATCACAAGGAAGGGCTCTAGTCTACTGTTCCTCCTGATGTGCAACCTTTCTATGTGCAGGGAAATGCCGCTCCCTGGCTCTCTGCCGGTCAAGCAAGCGAGTGAGAGCCATGATGCGACAGAGGAGGAGGAGCAAAAGCCGCTGGTGCCAAGGGCGGTGAGACGGGCAGGCTCACAGGGAGAAGGAGGGAGGGCGCTCCCCACGCCTGCAGCCGACACTGGGCCCAGGGCACACGGGCTGCACAGCGCACACAGCTCCGCCTCCACCACACCACACCACACTACCAAACCTCCGCTGCCGGCAGCAGCCCCCTGCCTGTCTGCCTAACGGTCAGCCCAGACCTAAGCTCAAGACGCCTCAGGCAGCAGTGGAGAGCGATCGCCCCATAGGCGTGCGCGCTCACCCTCGTGTGGCATCACCTGTTTACCATTACGCTCTTCTTTGTGATCCATCATCATATGCTACTTGCATTAAAGATTCATAGCGCCATTCCATCTGGAGGAAAATGAGGCCAAGGCCCAACTGTATTAAGGGTTAGCAGCCAAGATCATATACATTATGCATCTCCACAAAGGAAACACATTTGTGAGAAATTCAGCAGCTGTGGAGCAGCCTCCCCTGTTCAGCCGCAAGTTCAAGCACTTTTGCCCGGGTTCGCCGTGAGAACACACGGATTCAGGTCACGGATTCTGGTTTGGCATCCAGTCCGTTCCACTCCCACCGGCTCCGTCTGTATCCCGCTTGCTGGGTTGCAGGCAGGTTCCTGCCAGGAAGGAATGGGAAGAGCAGCTAATACATATGGTAAATATGTATCGCTTTCCCCGGAGCTGGAGGGGGAAATCCCTACCACACAATTCCTCATCAGCATCGTTTCGAACGTGAGGGGCAAAGCGGACACTACGGCAGATGTGTGTTCAAGCGCGATACCTCTTTTTTAGTATTAGTACTAGTATTTTGGGGCACCCAGTCCCCGAACCAGATTGCGATGCTGATGGGGCAAGTAGGGGAGCCAGTTAAGACCTGGACTGGGCCCACGGTGCCCACGGGAGAGTAGGGGCAGGGGACGCACCACGGCTGGACCTCATCCGCACTTTCCGTAGGGATGATTGAGAACTTTATTCTCACTCACAAAACATGCAGGTGTGCACTGCCTGAAGTCCTAGATGGGAGCACAAGCCTGTCTCTGCTGAAAACATTTGCAAATTGTGCAACGTGTATTTGCATCGATCTCGTTTCCAATTTCCAGATTGATTTGCATGAATTTCCAAGTTTGCACAAATTTCCGTAGTAGACTGAACCAGCCCTGGGTTAATATATGGTGAAAACTTGTGCAAATCTCCCATTTGATCACTGCTCCATTTGTTCAGATGTGCAAACGAGGTGCGTTCAGCCACGAAAGGAACAGAAATGAAATTCCCTGCTCTAGAGTAAAAGACCAAAAGAAAACATAGCTGCAGGACACACATTTACAATCCTGTCTGTTTGGGCCCCCGACACTAAATGATCTGTTCACCTTGGGAGTGTTCCCTGCAGTCAGATTCACTCTCAACCAGGGCATGAATAGTGTTAACCTCCTACAAATCTGTGGCCCTGGCAGACTCCACGCTGGTACATGGAGGCTGCAGGCCTGACGGCTGCGGGGCCACTTTAAACATGAAGCCATTCAGATGGAGAAGTGCCCTGCAGTGTCACGTGTAAAATCAGGCCTCGCTCTCTGAAACGGTCTCTTCTATACCCTGCTTTCATTAAAATACTCTTCAGCTGGCTGGAGTAAACAAAGGGAAGTTAAGAGCCCCCTTGCTTCCCATTTAGAAAAAAAAATAAAACAAGACCTTGGCCCACTCTATGTTATCGGTTCAGGAGCCCTGCCATTATTTACCTGAGTGAAACGAACATTTGCTCTTAATTAGCCTACTGGCCGGAGCTCAAGGGCTCGGGGGGGGGGGGGGAGCTGGTAAACAAACTGCAATGCAAATACAACCTGCCAAGCAGGCTGGTCGACAGAATTCAGTTTTGCAGAAGCAGAAAGAGCCCGCAGATGGTCCCAACTGCTCCCATTTCCCAGAAGGGTTGAGCCCATCAGCAAATCTGAAATTTGCCAGAGGTCTCTCCCTCGATGTGCGTTCCGGCTTAAGTCCATATCAAAGTGCAAGCTTGGTGGGTGGGTGTGTTTCCCATGTTAAAAAAAAAAGTGTATTTGCCTGCATATTTTTCAAAATGTACACGTCGATTGTGCACATCCTTGAACGGTATGCTTTCTTCTCCCTTTGATTAATGCCTGTTTGTGTGTATTTTTATTTATTTATTTATTTATTACATTTCTATACCGCCCAATAGCCGGAGCTCTCTGGGCGGTTCACAAAAATTAAAAACATTCAAATTATAAAACAACAGTATAAAACCATAATACAAAATACAATATAAAAGCTCAACCAGATAAAAACAGCAGCAATGCAAAATTACGAATTTAAAACACCAAGTTAAAATTTATTAATAGACTGTTAAAATGCTGGAAGAATAAAAAGGTCTTCACCTGGCGTCTAAAAGCATATAATGTAGGTGCCAAGCGAACCTCCTTAGGGAGCTCATTCCACAGCCGGGGTGCCACAGCAGAGAAGGCCCTCCTCCTGGTAGCCACCTGCCTCACTTCCTTTGGCAGGGGCTCGCGGAGAAGGACCCCTGAGGATGACCTTAGGGTCCGGGCAGGTACATATGGGAGGAGGCGTTCCTTCAGATAGCCTGGCCCCAAGCCGTGTTAATACCAGCACTTTGAATCGGGCCCGGACCTGGACTGGCAGCCAATGAAGCTGGAAAAGGACTGGCGTGATGTGGTCTCGTCGGCCAGTCCCTGTTAGTAACCGTGCTGCTCTGTTTTGTACCAGTTGAAGTTTCCGGACCATTTTCAAAGGCAGCCCCACGTATAACGCATTGCAGTAATCCAAACGAGAGGTTATCAGAGCATGGATAACTGTAGCTAGGCTATCTCTGTCCAGATAAGGGCGTAGTTGGTATATCAGCCTAAGCTAATAAAAGGTGCTCTTTGCCACTGAGTTCACCTGTACCTCAAGTGACAGTTCTGGATCCAAGAGCACCCCCAAACTACAGACCCGATCCTTTAGGGAGAGTGCAACCCCGTCCAGAACAGGGCAAACATCACCTCACCGGACAGATGAACCACCCGCTAACAGTACCTCAATCTTGTCTGGATTGAGTTTCAGTTTATTAGCCCTCATCCAGTCCATTACCGTGCCCAGGCACTGGTTCAGAAAGTACCACTGTACTTTCATTGGTTTTGAAAGTAGAAATTTCTTTACACATATTTTTACGCTCAATATTTTAGTCTGTGATTTACACTGCAAATTCAGAAATCTGCAGATCATCTCCAAATGCATGTACCATCCAGAAAGTGCAAGCTGGGTCAAATCCTGATCACACGCAGCAACTGAAACAAATTCCTCAGAGGTCCCTATTTACCAGCCCGCGGCCCCTGATGTGTCACTGTCTGACTAGGGCAAGGGTGGGCACCTTGTGGCCCTCCAGAAGTTGCTGGACTGCAACTCCCATCATCCCTCACTTTTGACTGTACTGGCTAGGATTGTAGTGTCGTAGTCCAACACTATCTGGAGGCCCACACATTCCTGCAATATGCTCCCTGTTTTGCCAGTCTGAATGCTGATGTCACATACAACAATCCATTTGAAATGAGGTGAGGATGGGCACCTTCAGCGTCAAGGTGTCCCTTCGCAGCTAAGCACGTTGGTAAGTAGTTTTCCATAATACACTGCTTTGGGGTACATCCCCCACCCACCCTAGTACTATACCCATTTGGGGGTGCACTTTTCCCTTATATATGCATTTTTGTTCAGAGAGCTGAATTGAAACATCCCAGGAAGTGCACATTTGATAACTTCTTTTCAAAATGTGACCCCGAAAAAAATCTCTGCTATTTTCTGCTTGAAAACCATGCCTCCCGGGCAACCCAAAAGGACACAGTGAAACATTAAGTTCAGAGGAATGCTAATATTTATTTTAACAAATTAAAAATTGTGCATTTGAGAAACATAAACAAAATCCATAATCCTTCTTCTGGGAAGAAAAAACAAGGGGAAAAAATCACCAAACAGAAACACCGTCACACATGTCTCATTTGCACAGAGCAGTAAAGGTGCAAGGCCGCTTGCAACATGCACAAAGCAACTCCGTCAATCCTCAGTGGAAATTGATAGAAATGTCTGATAGGGATGCTAGAATGGATGAGGAAATTGCTGCCCAAACACTCCAAGCTGGTTAATCTGACAGAGTGATAAAAAATAATAAATAAATAAATAAATAAATAAAAAACCTTACCTGAGGTCAAGATAGTGGTTTTTTTTTTTAAAAAAAAAATCTTGACACCAACAGCAATAAAAATAGTAATGAGAAATATTTGCCCTAGAACCAGAAGAGTGCTGGATTGCAATGCAAAGAGAGCCTGGACGAGGGAATGTGGTGGATAAGTGCTTCCACGTCATTCTCAGGGCCCAGGGCCGAAGGTGACTTCCTCGGGGCTTCTCTTCCCTCAACGGAGGAGGGCCCCCAGGGCGAGGGAACAGTTCCTATTACCGCTGGCGATGCACAGCCCTGCTCCCCCAGGCCCAGGGAATGGCGATGGAGCAGCAACCACGCTCGCATGGCGCCCCCACACGTGGAGGCATGTCCCCCTCTTCTCTAATGGCTGTCCATCAGCTCTGGAATCTTTACTAGTTGATGAATGGCCGGCCTTTTCACCCATTAATCAGCCTTGAAGAGTAACTTTGGTTCATATCTATGGTGAGCGGCGCAAGAAATTCTGATAGCGGGAAAGAAGCTGAGCTAGAATCCCATGGCCATGCTCATCTGTTCTGAGACGTGCCATGCAAGCCTGGGGAAATTGCCCTCATTTATTTATAAACTGTAATTTAAATCTTTAAAAATTATAAACCGGATGCCCTACTTGCAGTTATTATATTTTTTTTTGGAGTGATTTATTTTATTTACACTCCCACCTTTTTCACTAAAAGTAGCAATCAAGGCAGTTAGCCGTAAAATAACAAAGTTACGTTTAAAACATTAAACCCGTCAAATAAAAACACATCCCAGGAAAACACACATCCAATAAAAGCACCAATAAAAAAATCCCTCTATCCTAAGTTTTTCCAAGTATTTCTGAGCTGAGATCAGGGCAGGCAAGTCTTCAGGGCCGCCAACCCCCAGAGCCCACCTGGCCTGAATGCCCCCCCACCCCCACCCCGTGCCCCTCAGCTTCCCTGGCGCACCTATCACTCACCCTCTGGCCCCCGGATGTGCTTCCCCAGCAGGTGGTGGCCAGGCTGGGGATGTGGGCCAAGCCGTTGCTCAGCTCCACTCTGCAGGAGGCCCGTGCTGGCTCAGACGCCCTTCGGAGGTTGGCCCTGATGGCAGTGAAAAGGCCAGAGGGGGCCCCCGATGGGGGAGGGGATAGAAATCTGAAGCCATGGTTTGAATCTGTGCTGGATTTCTTTGACATCCCTCATTTGGAGCTGCTCCAGCGTTAACCGTGCGCTCCCATACATGTCTGGGCACGTAGGTTCCACAGGACAGATTCCCAGGTGAGCTTGTGTAGGATTGCAGCCATGGATGCGACCTTTTAAAAAGAGGTTCTTCAGAAATGATGGCGCTAGAACATTTTAATGGGAAGAAGGTTCCCATTGGATTAGGCTATGAATTGGCTGCATCAAGGCCCCAGGCTCCTTGGGGAGGGATTGATTTATCTAAAGAAGACGCCTCCAGTTGCGACGGCGTTGGCTCGAGCACCAATTCCCCGCACGCCCAATTAAGCTTGTGCTTCCTGGGCAGGGGGGGGAACTATCCTGTGACACTGCTGCTTAATGCCTCCCCCCTGAGGGAAGCCCCTCGCCTCTTCCAGTCATTCGGATGTCCGTCTCTAGTGCAGGCTCTTCCGGACAGTGGGGAGTGCCCTGCGTCACTCAGAAAAGACGTCAGAGCTACAGACGGCAGACAACCTCCCGCCACATTGTGCTGTGCTTTGGGACGAAGAAGGGACATTTTGAGAGGGTGAGAATGATCTGGGGGAGTCCAGGGGAAGCGGCCGGGAAGGTTCTCCAAATCCCCCCTCCAGGCTCAGTCTAACTTGTGTCTGAATCAGACTGTGGGCTGGGGGGATCTGCCTCTTTGGGATTCTCCCACGTGTTGTTGTTGTTGTTGTTAAAAAAAAGTTGTTTTAAATCTCACCTTCTTTTTGTCCTGAAATTTGGTAAATTCCTGTCAAAACTGTGCTGAAACAAAACTCTTCCCTCTTCCTGTTAGGGAGGCAAGGCCTCCTGCAAGGCCTCCAGCCAGGATGTCATGGATCGAGACCCTCAGACCTTTGCTCAAATCCACCCCTTTTGGGCTGTGTACAACTTCCACTCAGTTTCTCTTTAGACAACCCTGAAACACCAAAGGCAATTATCAAGCCGTTTAGCTAATGAGAGCTGACTAATTAGTTTGCTACCTGCTGCTTCCATCAGCTACCAGCTCTCTGTCCGCCGACATCTAAACGCTCGGCATCTGCCCGCTCCCCGCCAAGGCCAAGGGCTCTCTCACCAGCAGTGCTGTTCCCGAAGAAGAAGAAGAAGAAGAAGAAGAAGAAGAAGAAGAAGAAGAAGAAGAAGAAGAAGAAGTCCTTCACAACGACTCCTCTTATCAATGTCAGGGCTGCAGGCAACTACTACGCAGCTTTATTCAGAGATATCGCTCATCTCTCCCTGCATCCCCAACGGCAGGCAATTCTCCTCCAGGTTTACACGCTGTCCCCCAAACGGGCCGATTTCCAAGCATAATTAAACAGAGGTGGGGGCTGTGGAGGGCACCAATGATTAGCGGGGGTCAAGCTGTCGCAGCGAAGCCGGGAGTCCTGATTCAATAGCCCAAAGCAAACCTCTTTCCCCCCGTACAGATCAGGCCCAGGCCAGAGCATGCTGCCTACTGCAGCTAACTCAAAGTGACAGGATGCGAGGAGGGAGGAGAAATCCGGGTTGGCTTTGGTCAGGATTTTACCCAGTTTGCACCTTTCAGTCCAAACATGGACTCAGATACAATCGCAGGTCGGAATCCTTCCATTTCCAAACTTATGATGTGACTCACGTCCCAAATAAATATGTGTTCATCAGCATGCATACGTTTCAAAGATGTGTACGAATGATGCACACATGTGGGAAAATATGCATGGAAATTTCTATGGATTTCCATGCCAACCCCAACCCCAACCCCCCGCAAAATCCCAACTCACAATCTCGTACAGACTCAAGCCCAAGTGAGTTTCAGGATGGAATCCAGAGCTGGGTTTTTGTTTGTTTGTTTGTTTTGGGTTTTTATTTTGGCTGATTTGCCCATCACAATGAAAAATCCTCCCAACGGCTGACATGAGGCACGGCGTGCCACACCGTGGACACACACACACACACACACACACACACACACACACACACACACACTTTCAGACTCTTCTGGCTGGCTTTTCTGCCTGCCTCTTCTCCCATATCGATCGGCCTGCTGCCCTCTCCCCATGTCCTACTTCACAGTGCACAGTCCTCTATTTGAAGTTGTCTTCTGTCTGAAGGGCTGCCTAGTCTAGGGGCGGATCCGCACGTCGGCCCCAGAGCGCATTTATGCGGCCCCAGGGCACCCCGAAAACGATAGTCTGTACTTGCCTGTAAAAAGAAACGAGGAAGAGACGACGACGATGACGCCGCCGACACCGACGCCACCCAGCTTCCTGCTCCCCAGCCGGGACGGAGAGCTGGGTGGAGAGCGGAAGAAGCAGCTCTCTACCCCGCCTTCTTCAAAAAGAGCTCTCCGAGCCGGCCAGGGAACAGGAAGCTGGGCGGCAGCGGCGGCGGCGGCTCTTCTTCGTTTCTTTTTACAGGCAAGTACAGACTATCGTTTTCGGGGTGCCCTGGGGTCGCATAAATGCGCTCTGAGGCCGACGTGCGGATCCGCCCTAGGGGTGGGAGAACCAGTGATTTTCAAGCTCCCATCAAGGGTACATACATGAAGCTGCATGAAGGGGGCTTTAAAAGGTTCAGGAACCCTGCCATGACGGAGGGTCTACACCTAGGAACCGTTTACTCCCAAGTTCCTCTGTCCTCAGCCCTCCTCCACAGCTTAGAGCCCTACCCATCCTCTCCTCAGTTCCATATCTCATCTTCTTTTTTCCTCCTCAAACACCACTCTACCTATCCAACACTCATATGCCTGATTCTCTGTGTATTGCCTGTTCTTCACCCCTTCCTCATATACCTGGTCTCTGGGCTACCTGTGACCTTCTTTCTAGCCTTCTGCCTTTTCTTCGAGGCAATGCCAATCTGAGTTTCTGTCCCAGCCAAACTGGCATGTTTTCCTTGCCTCACAGAAGCTGGACTGTCTACAGCAGTCTAAGGTTTATTCCCATCCACACTGATAACTTTTCTTTCTCTTGCAGAGGTGGACTGCCTACATGCTGCGATTTTTATTCCCTGAGCAGTTGGAGTGTTTGTGAGCATTCCATCACAGCTCACCCATTCATAGGGGAATCAGTGTCACAAACACAATACAAGATAGATTATTGTGTGAGGGAGAGTATTTCCACCTTACGGGCATGTCTTGATTCCTCTCCCCCAGCCCTGACAGTTATAACAGCGGATGCAAAAGAAGTCCCACCCACAAGAGTAATCAAGGCAAACACTGCAGCCTTGTTTAAGAACAGACTTGTGTCCCTAAACAATAGACCAAGGCACTGAGGCAGCACAGATCTTGTTCCAGGCTCGTGTCTTTTTATATCTCCCCTAGATCCTCCATCCAAATTCCAGAATCGCAGCAAAGCTTCCGTGTTGACAGGGAGACCCCCCCCCACTTGTGGGGATTAGAATTGATTTTTCTTTCCTCCCCCCTCATCCTGGTGACCTGCCTCCACATCACCATTTGAGAGCGTGCAGTGACACCCAGAGTAGAAGAGCTGAAATCAGCCATTTCTTTTGTCTTCTGTAGAAAATGCAGCACCAAGCCGAGCGTGAGCGAAGGAACAGGGCTCCAGCACCTAACCAAGGAAGGCAGCCTCCTCTCCTCAGACGCTGCCCTCGGAAGCTGTATCTGAAGATGTGCCAAAAGGCTGCACCGAGAGAAAGGCTGCATGCATGCGCCAGAATGCGTAGGGAAAGCATCCTTTGGGGGTTCATCCTCCAAGGGTGATTTGCCAAGCATGGGGCTACTTTGGCTGGGATGCACAGCAACCCACCCCTCAAAAAGGGCCTAGAACTGATCACAGATCGGAAGGAAGGACCGCCGTTTTCCTGGGAACATTAAGAACTGTAGGAAGGTCTAAAGCTTTTAAACTTTTATGTTATGAATCTAACGGACAGCAGAGTCCTGCCTGCAGGCAGAGGGCTTGGAGCGCTGAGTCTGGAGCCCTCTGCTTTCAAATCTGTTTTGGTCACGGAAAGGCTGTTGCCACCTCTCTCTCTTTTGTGACAGGCTCCTCACCTTTAAGCAGCTACAGAGCAAGACATCACACATGGTCCTGCTCGTGCTGGGAATAGCTGCATCTATTGAATTTGGCCAGTGTAGATGGGTGAGGATTTCATACGGCTCATTTTCCAATAAGGACTTGCCTCAATTTGCTGATTTCTTTGTACGATGGACTAAAAGAACTTGTTTGTTTTTTTAAAAAGAAAAGAAAAATGTGGGAGGAAACAAAATGTACATTTTTCTCCATCCCTAAACTTGACATGGCGGGAGGGAGGGTGGGGATTCATTTCCGGCTCTACCTCAAGGCAGCAAAATGTGTTGGTCCCATCCGTGGGGCTGGTTCTGACGTTTCATTCCGTATGGTTGGCTACCATTTATTATCATCATTTCTCATGTATAAAATCATTTATTTATTTATTTATTTATTTATTTATTTATTTTTAAAAGCACCAAATACCTGCAAGGAGCTGTACAGAGAACTGGACACACCAACGTCCCTCCCACTAGGATCACCATCTAAAGAGCATGAGACAAAGCGGGGAGCTGGCAGGCATCGGAGAGGGGAGACACCCTCGGCTGTTCTCCCACTTCAGACTAGGGGCGTCAGAGGAATCCATCCGGGGGGTCAAGTTCTCCGCACTTTCAGCAGCTCAACCCCTGGACGTCGGCTCACTTGTCCGTGAGCTGGCCTGACTCAACCTGGGTCCAGTGAGGCCAGCTCATGGGCTTTTGCAGGGTGTGGAGGTGTGCAAAAACATCACGTAGGCAAGTTGCAGCTCTGATTTGTGCAAGTTAGGCTTTTTTACAGCCTCACATTTTGCAAATTATGCCAATTACGGCCAAATACAAATTGGGACCACAACTTGCACAACTGACATTTTTACCGGAAAAAAGCACATGTAAGTTCCTGGATTTTGGGAACATGCCCTTGGCTCAGCTTGCAAGCCCAAGCTGAACTGGAGGGCTCATGGAAATCTGGGAAGGCAAAGACGTGCCGGATTTCCCCATGAAAAGGGCCACCCCTGCTTCAGATTCAGAACTTCTGGGAGTTGGATGTTACATGGCATTTCCTCCTTTGGGTCGTAAATCACTGATTCCTGGGTCATCCTCATATATGCGGCAGTTGAGTAAGGGCAGGGTTACTTAGCACTCAAATAGTCCAGGAAAGGCCATTTAAGTGCAAAGCATTCACTTTGGGTCATTGGCACTTGGCCATGAAGCAAAGTCGATGTCCCGTGTATGATGGGGTTGGACTCGATGGCCTTGTAGGCCCCTTCCAACTCTGCTATTCTATGATTCTATGATCCCTAACTTTCCTTCCTTATAATGACTGGCAGGACATTGCTGTACCAAACCATCCATCCTGCTTTTGAAGAAAGACCAAAAATTCATTTCCTGCAGCATCCTATGTCATGGTCTAGAAAACCCATGCCGAACTACCAAGAAGGACCTTGGGATCTTTCAGGGTTTCATAACTTCAATACCATTGCCCATAATGCCAGGCGTGTACCATGGCATCCAACATAAATTGGTCGTGAGCTGCTCAAGAAGGTTTCAGATCATATTTATATCAATGAAAGTATAAGCAGCCTGAAGATTAGTGCAATTTCAAATGCTTATGGAGATGTTTTATCCTTTATTATTATTATTATTATTATTATTATTATTATTATTATTATTTATTTATATAGCACCATCAATGTACATGGTGCTGTACAGAGCAAAACAGTAAATAGCAAGGCCCTGCCGCATAGGCTTACAATCTAATACTGTCAGAAATGTATTTGAAACCATAGCCCCATTGGGCTATCCAGTTTCACAAGGTAAGCTAAACCCTATTTGGGTGATAGATCTACTCACGTTCAAAGAATGCATGGCTGGGGAGCGGATCAGTCCTTGGCAGCCCTTGGCCCAGTGTCCCTGACCTCATCTCCATTCTTGACCTTTGCGCGTATAGTTAGAAGTCTTCCAAGAGATTATAAGCATGTCCAGCTGAATGCACTTGGAACCCTCCTTGCAATGGGGACCCTTGTGCACTGAGAATCAACTCCCCCTCCCCCTGCAGAACTTTGGGAGCCAAGGAGGTGTACTCAACCTGTGAATGCAATCCCAGCCCTTTCTGGACAATGCTGATATCTGTGTCAATCAAGGAAAGCTGATATTCTATTAACCTTATTGGTATGCACTGGGGAAATACTGCATTTCACACAGTGTTGTGAGTTGTGAATACATTGTGTGCACGCATCCCAGGCATCCCACAACCAGGAGCACTGCAGATGTTCTGAACTGCGACTCCAAGCATTCCTGTACATTGGTCATGGTGGATGGGGCTGGATAGGAGTGGAAGTACAGAACACCTGGAGGGCACCAAGTTGGGGAAAGCTGGTGTAACTAAGGTGCAAGGACTATCCTCCCGCCTCTGCCTGCTGGACTGGGGCCATTGCACATAAAAATGGCGGCACGTTATTCTGCGTAAAAAGTCTTTTACACAAATGGAAGCCGTAAATTCACCATTTACGCAAGATGAGAGGTGTGGACCATTCTGCATGTAAGAGCTTATATGCAGAAGAGCAAGCCACCAGATTTACTCAAAATGGACGGGCGTGCAGTGCTCACCGGGCACTCGCCAGGCCACCCAGCAGCTCAGGTGGTCTGGCGAGCAAGGGAGGGTGGCCAGTGGGGTTCACGGACCCTAGTCTTGTAGGCCAAGTGACTCACCTCCATCATGGACACCTGAACCATCCCTAGGTGTTCCTACACAACTGAGAATGCAAGGTCTCCATCAATTAAACAAGCACAGGAGGTGGTGAAAGAGGAAGGGTTGAATCAACCATGTAAAGCCATGCATGAGACATTATTAGTTTACATACACCTGACTTTTTGTTGTTGAAACATTATTATTATTATTGAAACCATCGAAATTAAGGCCAGCCGTGGGGGACAGGGTTGGGTGTAACGCGCCAGATCCACCTTCCACAACCATCGTAAGGATCCTTCCTTGCATTTGTCTTTTACCTCTGTGTTAACACCTTTCCCCAATCTTGTGCTCTGCAGATGTTTTGGACTATGATTCCCATCAACCCCAACCATAGTGAAATGTGCATAGTGAGAATATAAGGCCTGTATCAGGGATGAATGGAGCTGGGTTCCAAGACATCTGGAGGCACCAGATTGGGGAAGGCTGGTTAAGATAAACAAGGGCACATATGTATGTATGTATGTTTAAAGAGAAACAACGCCTACAGCTCCCAGCATGCCTCAGCCATTATGCAACCAAGCCCAGTAATGCTGCCTTTCTCCCTCCCTCTGTATCTCTCTGGTTCCTAAAGGTGGGAAATAATAATAATAATAATAATAATAATAATAATAATAATAATAATAATAGTAATTCAATAAACCCCAGCAAGCACTGATTCCCTATTGATATGAAGAACTGAAGATTAGCTTATAGGTAAAATTGTCAAAGACTGCAGCAATTTAAGCTGCTTATTTCTCTTCCTTTTAACTCCCTAATTTAGAAAAAAGGAAAGCTACATTTCCGTTAAAAAATGTCCTTGACATTACATTCAGTGCCACCAACTTGATTTTCATTAAGTAAGTTCCAAATGCTCTTATAAATCTGTATATTCAGCAGTACAAAAGAAAACTGACTCGGCAAAGGGCGTGAGGCAACCGCCCCCGTGGAGATGTCCGCCCAGCCCCCCCCCCCAGCCCCCGACAGCTGCGGGAAGGAGACGCCGCTTGCACATGGCCCCAGAGGAGGCTGGAGGGCTCCGGGTTTTTGAGCAGGATGCTGGATGCCTTCTCCCAGCCAGAAGGAGCTCCAGGAGCATCCAAACACCAGGAGCTGCCATCCCTCCACACCCGGGGTCAGGCCCTGGGTCCACTTAGTCCAGCGTTGTGGACACAGACTGGCAATAGCAGCGGCTCTCCAGGCCTCCAGGCTGGCAGATCCCTGAGCCCAGCCCCCGGGCGTTGCCAGGGGTTGACCCTGGAGCCTGGCACAAGCCAAGCCAGCCAGCTTCCCCTGAGCCCTTCCCTCAATGCAGCCCTGCCTGCCTACAGGCAGCAAACAGATGGATACTAGCCTGGGGACACTTGTTGCAGCATATCAGGTGCCAAATTGATAATTTCTGTGAACTTCATATGAAAATCCGTCTGTACTTTCGTGTGCATTTCCCCAAGTGTGCACAGCCATTGTGCGCAGTTTTGAAATGCATTCATGTCTCCCACTGATTAAATGTATGTGCAAGCACTTTTCAAAAGGACACGTTTACTGAGGGGCATTTTTCTAATGCAGCTATTTTGGGCATGAACCAGATCACAAGCTCCCAAACGTACCGACTTTGGCTGCAGATGGCGTTTGGGGCTGCGTTCGGTTCTGGAGTTGCAAGCTGGGTAAATTCTGGTCAAAAATTAACTGTTTTACATTTTCCATACATCCCTATTTATAAGTCCCTTTTACACACACACGCAAACACACCCCTACCTCATACAATCCCTATATTTTCCTGAACAAAACAGCCCCAAACACATCCAGTTTCCCTTGCAGGGAAGATATTCCGTTGCTTGCATCACTTTGATTGCCCCGTCCGGAACGTGCCAGCGCCAGCGGGTGCAGAGGGCAGGCCTCCGCTGTGGCCCCACAGCCAAGACACCTGTTGCTTTTGCACAGAGCACCCAAAAAGAAGAGCATTGGCGTGAGAGAGCTCTCCGTTGGCACATACTTGTTCTTGCAGGCTCAGGCGGCGCTGTGGCTGCACCTTTCCCACATCCTGAAGCCAGCACTGTGGACAGACAGGGCACAGCCTCATCCACCTATGAGAATTGGAGCCGTAACTCCTGGACAGAGCACGCACTTTTCATGCAGACGGTCCAGGCTTCAGTCCCTGACAGCTGGAGTTAAAAGGATATTCCTACTCTGGATACAGCACGTTCATATGTACTATGATTAACCAATCTCTCTCTCTCTCTCTCTCTCTCTCTCTCTCTCTCTCACACACACACACACACACACACACACACACACACACACACAATCTGTCAACCCCCTGAGTGCTCAGGGGGGAGGGGTCAGTATTCAGAAGCAACTTTACATTTTCTTTGTGATGCTGCTTTCAGCAATTACATTAAGTTAAAATTTACTTAGGAGGCGAGAATGGGGCCGGAAGGGTTCCAGTGTTCCCCTACTTAATTACAGAGGGCCTGGGATTTCTTTAATCAAGAATTATTGAGCTTTTTTCCCAACATTACCTTTGATCACAGACATTAACTGCAGTACTTACGTTAATTTTTAAAAACCTCTTTGGTAACGCAGACTGTGGGCCCATTTTGGTGTTTAATTTTTAAACATCACTTTAGCCCTTGACTTTACTGCTGTATTTAACTTTCCTGCAGGGCCTTTTGCAAAGTCGCCTACAATTTCAAGCAGCCAGAATATTCCTTGGCACTCTCATCAACTTGATGCAAACTAGATGCCAAACGGAAATTACTACTCAAGGGAGTAATTTTGTTTTCAACAATAGGTTCTGCACAGAGAATTGTGATGGGGGCGTGCGCCCCGTTTGCTTTGTTTCCACAAAATAGCAAGGGAAAAGAAATCTCTTTGAAGTGGACAAACTAAAAAGGTAATACACTTTAGAGAAAAAACAAATGGAGGACTAGCTGCTTGAAAGCAAAGCCAGACCGACATTCTGAAGTGGGCTGGGAGGAATACAAGCACATAGAATCATAGAATCATAGAATAGCAGAGTTGGAAGGGGCCTACAAGGCCATCGAGTCCAACCCCCTGCTCAATGCAGGAATCCACCCTAAAGCATCTCTGACAGATGGTTGTCATTTGCTGCCATCTATTCCTCAATCCACTTCCAATTATGGATTGATGAATTTAAAGTATTTCTATCATCTTCCTCAAAACTTACAAAGAGTCAAGAAAACAAAATGCTCCCTGTCTGCAGGCTTACAGTATAAAAAACATGGAATGCAAGGGGAAAGGGATGGGCCAAGACCAGGAAAAAACAAAGTAGCTTTTCCGTGGGGCAGGTGGAATGGCCCGGCTTCTCCATTCCTCTCCTAATGGCACTTTGGGGAGTCTGCCTGCCATCACTCTTTGGACCAAACGGGCCATGAACTCGGCCCTGCGCTCATTTTTGTTCATGTTTTTCAGGAACCTCTAGATGCAAGCAGACAAGTGGGACTCATTCGGTTGCACACACAGGCTGCATTTATTTCCCGTTTCAATTAACCACAACTTAGTATCAGGCCTGAACCTAAAGAGTGATTAATCTTAACTATGGTTTGCTGAAACAAGCCGACTGAAAATTATGGGTTATGAATTTGGATTGTTTAGGGCTAATCTTAACTATGGTTTGCTGAAGTAAGTCAGATTCAGAACCCAGAACTGGTTTGCAGTTGTGTTGTTTCACACAAAGCACAGTTAAGATTAACTACAGTTTCTTGGGTTCAGATGACACGAGAAGCTGTGGTTATTGAAAAATGGAGGCAAAGGCTTCCGGATTCCTCCTTGCTGGAGGAAGAGAGAGCCTGTGTGTGTTTGGGGGAACGCAAAGCTCATTCCTGTCATGGTTGACCAGGACAGCCCAATGCAGCCATCACGTCCATGCCTGCATCTCACCAGGCTCTTTGGACCAACCGGTCCCATGTAGTTGGATGTGAACCTTAGAACTCATCCAACACGGTCCTCACAGTAGCAGGCTAAAGCAGCCTTTCCTAACCTGGTGCTCTCCAGATTTTTAGACTACAAATACCAACATTCCTGATCCTGAGCCATGCTGGCTGGGGCTGATGAGAGTTGAAGTCCAAAACATCTGGAAGGCATGCGCCTGGCTGGGGAAGGCTGCTCTACAGTGAAGGCAGTGGTGAAGAAGGCTTGCCTTTGAAGGAGCTCTTTCTCCCTTGCCGCTCTTCAACATGTGGAATCCACCGACAGTCTTCGGACGCATCATGGGGTTCTTGAGAACAACATTAAAAATCGTGTTCCCTCACACTTCTTTCGGGCCATTCCCACCCAATATCAGAGGTTCAGCAGTTTCAAAATTACTTCTGCCCCGCAGCAGAGAAGCCTCTTTGACCTTGCCTGTTGGATGTGCCAAATTATTACTTATCTTACAACAAGTGCTGTCAAAAGTTCAGAAATCAAAAATTGTCTGGCTTGATGGAATGTGAAGGTTAACCATGGCAATATGTGAAAAAGCAGGGATTTGGGACTTTTCCCATTATTGCCTAATCACGTGAGCCAGAAAGTTTTTCTCCAGACAAGAAACTCTGCCGTTCCTCCTTTTTTATAATTATTACTTTTGTTTCCATTTTGGCTCCCAAAACAGCATGACTGAGTGAAGGGCTGGAGAGAAAGTCAAAAGTTCATCTCCAGATTTCCTTTGTATGCCACTGACTCACTGGGCAAATCTAACCGATCTGTGTGATGAGAAGGGTTCACTGTCAGGAAGGAGTGCGCTGGGTAGGAGAAGAAGCCTGGGGAAATGGGTTAAGAGCAGCCGAGCACGGATCACGGAGCAAGGCGGTGCCCTACGCAAGCTTCCTGGGTGCCCTACATAGTAAACACCACACAGGGCTTCAAGGGAGACCCACATTCCGCTGCCCCTCCCACCCACCCCTCGCTTCTCCACAAGCAAATCAAGCCACTCTTGTGCCCGCCTGTCATTTGCAGGTGATGCTGCAGATGTGGCGGACAACCTCCACCGGGAAAACGCATCGCACAGAAACATTCTAGCTCATGCTGGAATAGCCATCGCAAACACTCACCCCCCAAAAGCCCAATCTTCACATTAAAATTAAGGTCCAAGACAGCTCAGGAAACACTCCTAAAAACACATATAATAATGTGCTAAAAACATTACACCAATCCAGTACTGACAAGAGAGGTCACAGCAGCTGAACTAAAACCAGTGATAACTTAGATCTTAGGCTTTTTATTTTGGCTTTGAAGGCCTGAGGGAGGGGGGCGTCTGGAGGAGGGGGCTGGGCAGGATCACTTTCCACAAAATGTCAAAAGTAGCCCAAGAAAACTGAGAGCTGTTCCTGCCTCTTGTGCAAATAAGCCTGCAATGGGAAATCCACTATGAACAATCCACCATATGCAGTTCAAGCAACTCCAACTGCACGGGATTTCACACTTGGCCAAAGATCTTGTGCCCTGTGAAAGGAGCAGGGACGGCTCCAGGTTTTGCAGGGGCCTCAGCCTAAGCACCCTCAATAGGCCCCTCCCTTATTTCCTTTCTATACCTCCCAACAGCCGAAGCTCTCTGGACGGTTCACCAAAAAATGCTCGCCGCCCTTCTCCCCGTGTGCCCTTGCTCCTCTCCCTCGTTCCCGACATTGCTGCCGCTTGTGAGCTTGGCGGACAGGGAGCCAGGTGGCCCGTGGGCAGCAGCCCCCGCTGCTCTTCCTCTTCATCCCCACGGTTGCCAGAGGCAGAGGGGCAGCCAAGCAAGCAGGGGGCCCTTCGGAGGAGGAGGAGGAGGAGGAGGAGGAGGGGGAGGAGGAGGAGGAACTGCTGCTTCAGGGCGCTCTGGTCTCGGGTGGGGGGCATTGGCCGCTGCCCAACCAGGCCTAGCCTGGAAAGGAGGGAGGCAGTTTCTGCCAGTTGCGGGAATGGTGGGGAGGCAAAGGCAAATACAGTTTTGGAGATGAGGGCTTCCCTGTTTCATACAAGGAGGTACAGGGTTTGTCTTAAGTCCCCCTCTTTTAAGTAAACTAAAGGGGTTCCCCCACACACACACACACACTGCTTGAAGCAGTGGTAAAGCTCCAGCCGGCATTGGCCAGTTCTCTCAGAAAGACGCTGGAGCCTCTGCTCTGGGGCGGAGCTCCTGCGTTGCATGCTGAAGGCCGCATGTTCCTCTCCATCAATGTGACGGGCTTTTAGCTAGTCTTAAGATATAAAAAGATAACCCAACCCTCTGATCTGGCTTTGAACAGAGAAATGCAAAAACAAAACGAAAATTCAAGCTCAACAAACCTCTGTGTTAAATAAACACCAGTGGAGCTGATAACAAAATTACAGACAAGCAATTTGAGTTTTCTCAAGGGCGTTCCATATTTCAAGGAAAACATCTTCCAATTATCATAAAAAGCTAACTCCAATTTTCACAGTTCATCTATAATATGCTGATTGAGAATGTACAAATGGGAGGCTTAGGTATGATTTCCATCTAAACTACGGGAGCCATAGCCTCACGTGCAATGACAACCCACTGAGAGAGCAAGACCAATACCTCACTATTTAAATTGAGATTGCTGGGTATTTATTTTAAAATCCCTGGTGGGGAAAAGAAACTAAATATGAAACAAACAAGTACCTTCACCTTGATATTAACTTTCTTGCATTTAAAAGACACAGAGAGACGAGTTGTAGGAGCAGAGACAGCAAATTAATCAGTGAACAGATACGCAGAATGTTCTGTTAGCTTTTCAACACGAATCAACCGCCCGTTGCACATGCAGGACGTGCTTCAGTTCAGATATGCAAAAAAAAAAACCCACTTCCAACACTACAGACACACACACACACACACACACACACACACACACACACACAGAGCGCAATGTTTGTTTGCTGTGTGTATTCATGCAAACACCAGAGATTCGGTCAGCTGCCGTGTTGAAGCGAAAATATATGTGGAAGTGTTATATGGGCATACGAAAAGCCAGCGTAAGCATTGCATGGGGATTTTGTACATTTCAAACCAGTTCAGCCATCTTCTAATCACACAGATCCTTAACTTTCTTGCAGTTCTTAGACTAGAGGGGTTTTTAAATAAAAATTTCAAAGAACAGAAGCTCTCTTTGCTTCTGAATTAAAATTATAAGCGCATTTCAACTTCTGCAAACTCAGAGATTTGTTTTTAGAAGGTGTAAGCGTAAAAGCATTTTTTACTTGCGCCCAAGGCAGCCCAACCCTTGAAAGTCTGCAGGAGTCCCTGTTCTAAAGGAGCACTGACTCATGAAGAGACGCAACAGGCAACCCCTTCTGAAGATGGATAACTCTGCTGAATTGGTAACAATGAGAAGATCGGATCAAACCTGAGGTAGAGATCAGGCAGAATCACTTGGCTATCATGGGGCCTGTTGGGAAGGAGGCAGAGCCAGAGGAGGGACTCATGAGGACCCATCCTCATGAGTAGACTTGGGCTCCTGGAAGCGTGTGGCTAGCATCAGCCCTTCCAGCAGGTGACAGAGAAGCAGGGGTGTCCCTCGGCCATGGGACCAGCAGCCTTTGGCTCTCATCATTACCTAGCAGCAGCTGTGCCATCAGGCCACCTGAACTGCAACTTTCAGACCTGGTGAAGCCCTTGCTTTCTCAGTTCTCCTCCCCCACCACCCCTGGGTCTCCTCGTTTGTCATGTCTTTCAAGCCTTTCAAATGGAGGATGCCTTCAAACAGAGGACTGCCCTTTGTAAAGTAGAACACTCAGCCAATGTAGCAGATGGGCCAATGTACCTCTTCAGGGAAGCCCATGGGGGAAAGGTTTTGCGCACCCTGCTTTAGGATGCATTTATTTTCAGTGTTTACCCATCTCAATGGTTAAAGCCAACTGAGGGAAGAAGCAGCTCTTCTAAGAGCTTTCCTGGAAAATACTCAAGGCCTGTGATCCAAAGGAGTCATTTACACAGGAGACACAGAACCACGCACAAAGCCATTGTTTCATTAAAAGTTATCTGCTGCAGCTCCTTACTCACAAAGAGGCTAGCCACAGTTCAGTTTAAAATGAAGCTTGCTTCTTTGGGATGGGGACGGTTAGAAGGAAACTCTACCAGCACATAGAGTTCGCTTAACTGCACATACAGTAAACTGCTTAGATGAACTGCAATCCAGGTCAATCTAACCAGATGCCTCTGGAAGATGGAGAGCGTTCCCTAGTTGACTGTCCGCAGGATCTAGTGTTCAGATATTCACCATCTCTGAAGGTTCTCTGTAGCGGTTGTTAGACAAAACCCACCAAAACAGAGTGGGCGGAATTATGCCAGTGTCCAGAAAATGTCCCAAACTATGCTCACATCATCCAGGAAAGGATTTCTGGGATGCACACCTGCCTGGGGAATAGTCAATATTCATGGGGGGGGGGGAGAAACCCCAACCCTATCTACACTCAGCCAATGGCATCTAGGGAAGGGGGCATTTTCTGTTTATTAGCCACATCTGCGGAGCTGCGTGGCCCAAACCTATGCAACAAGGCAAGCCGGTATCATGTGGGGGGAAAAAGAGGAATGAATGCACATTGGTGCAGATTAAATATTGATGCAAAAGAGGCTTTGCACTTCAGCAGCTTTGGCAGATGTTTCAGAGAGTGCACATCTGCCTTTAATATGTATAAATCGATCAGAAAGCAAACACATTTATCCAGCAAGTGAGGTTAGGGAGGAGGAATAGTTCTCAGAGAAGAGGCCTTCCAAGAGCCGTGCGGGAGAAGCCCTGCTAGGGCAAGAGAAACAAGGAAACAGGTCAGGTGATTTACAGAAAGAGTTTAGCCAGATCGGACTATTTTTGGTCCACGTCAATTTCACGTGTGCTTATCCATCCTGTCTTGTTTCCACATTAATCTCTGTGTTTTGGGCGGTTTTAAAATACACATGAAGATTCATACACATTTTATGATGAAATATACATTTTATATGCATTGTGTTCATTTTTTAAAACCTAGAGCTGCATCATAACTTTTGGGGAAGAGCAGAATTGGAAAGATTGCTGTATTCTGATCCCCATGACTAGATATCGAAGAGAGACACTCATCCCACGTACACTTTTGTTCTGGTTTACCCTTGAATTATCCCATTTCGATTTTATAGTGCTCATATGAAAACTTGTAAACTTACACCTCTGTTGTGGCTCATTGCAGAGATCTGTTGAGGTTCACTCACACATGTTGTTATCTCCACCCCCCAGATCTTCTTTATACCTCCTCCTAATGTTTATTGGTTGTTTGAAGTGAGGACAACAGGGATTGGGATTTGCTTCTCTTGTTACTGAACACCAAAGTAGAGCATTAGGTAAGACTGCAGTCAACTCTTTTGCATGCTTACTTAGTAAATAAATCCCATTGAGTTCAACGGAATGAATTTCCAAATTAGAGCCCCTTGCATTGCAGTCTTAATTTTTGCAACTTTAAAAAGGAAAAAAAATTGGGTGGGTGGCTGGGGTGGGGGAGCAAAGCGAGGTAGGAAGTGGCCATCTCAATTTCCAGTGTATGGAGTAGGAGACTTCAAACACAGCGCCAGGACCTCCAATGACAGAGAAATTGAGAGGAAAATCACAGTTAGTGAGAGGATTCAGCCATCCTTTCCTATGTGGGGGCTCCCAATAAAAACTAGATCCCCCCATTGTTAAAAGAAAAGAAAAAGGTGGGGAGATGCAAGATCCCCCCCCCCCGTGGAGAACATTTCCACCTCTGCTTCCCCCTATTTGTGTCTCCTGCCATCCCCCACTCAGCTTCACATGCTCAAAGGAATGCAAGTACAATCTGTGTCCTTCTTCCCCCACCAATTCCCATTCAAATAAGAACAAGAGCAACACATGTTTTTAGGGAGACAAATCAATAAGGGAAGAGACACACAGCCTGTGTCTGTGATGGTGGGAGGAGCCCCACCCCAATGGAGAGAAAGGAGGAGGTAGGGGAAAGAGGCAGATAGGATGGAAAAGGACACACACACACACGCGCACGCGCACACACACACACACTGATTCAGAAGCAGCCAAAGGACTTCGCTTGAAACCGACACGACATTTGGGTGATATTGACCGGCCTTGTATTGCTTTGAATAGCGCTCTTAGGGACCTACAGACCAGTGGAAAACTATAAACTGTAAGGGTTTAAGCGAGGAAAATTTTTAAAATCATATATAATCAATGGATGAAACAATCTGATTAAAATTTGGTACACTGAAAGTCCTCCTTAAGACCTTCCACTGTGCCAATTTGGATCTCTTTATCTTTAAAAATGAGGGTGCTGCTGGCAAGGAGGGTGCATTTTCCACTTGCTTTGAAGCAAAGGCTCCGTTAAAAACACACACAGATCTAAAGAGTCTCTCCCCACACACACACCTTCCTTTCCTCCCTCGCAGTCCTGTATATTTGAGGGTGAGGGTTGTTGCTGCTGTTTTATGTTTGTTAAACTGGGGATTAGCCGGTCCTGTTTCCCCCACAAGGAAAGAATGGGGGATTTCGGAACCAGGAGAAGGAAACGTTTTCAATTGGCACACCCATCTCTTTCATCACCTCCCTCTTTGAAACCATGCCTACAAATCAGTGCAATGAAACGATATTTGAAAATACATGTTAAAGTTTGAGCGATGTGCTTTCACATGACCAAAGGAACCAGACTATCTGCACACTGAAATATTTCACTATGAGGGGCAGAAGAACTGCAATCACAGCAGGACATAGTTGACATCATCAGAGTCCTTCGCAGGGAAAGCAGACTATAACATCTGCATCATTTGAGTCCACTGCAAGGAATTCGCTGCAGCAGCACAATATTAGGCTGGTGGGATGAAGCTATCAGCCTTCAACCTTCTGGACTGTGACAATTTCCTCTTTGTCCGAAGAGGAAAGCATTGGGTGATCTTGCCAGCAGATTCTAAGAGTATCACCAGCATCAACTCTTAAATTGGCAGGCATTTGCTAATCTTTTGATTATGCAACGATTTACCTGGAAGTTTCCAATCAGCATCGGCTAAACCCCACTGTGCCTCCCAGTGCTTTCACAAAGAGAAGAAGATGGCATTAAATAACAAGGGGGAGTCAGGAGGAGGAGGACCTCAGCAGCATAAAAAAAATTCCACAATTTCCCCTGTCATCAGCTCAAGTGGAGATAATAAGATTGGAAAAGATGACCTTATAATCTCCCTTCCAGCAAAAAAAAAAAAAAAGTTCATGCATTGGTTTTTCTTTCAGAAAAGATTTTTAAGACTCGGAATCTGGTTCAGTGATATCCAGGGAATCAAATTCATTCAATAAGACTATGGTAGACCTGCAAATTATTGTATGTGTATATGTATGTGTGTGTGTGTGTGTGTGTGTGTGTGTGTGTGTGTGTGAATGTGAATATTAATTTCACACCTAATTAATCTTGCCTGATCTTCCCCAAATAGAGAGAGACCACGACAAATTTCATGAAGTGTGAACTTCAGTAAGTGTGGAAGGAGCAGAAGATTTCAAGAAGCAGTAACATTTAGTCCATACTTTTGTGGGGTGGGGGGAATAAAATGGAGCTCCCTGACAACTGAAAGCCGCCACCCCCAGGCCACCAAAAGCTCTGCACTCCACTTGTTCTTAATATTAAATTTCTTATTATTACATTTCTATCCCACTTTTATTCCCCTTGCAAGGAACCCAAAGCAGCTTTTTATCCTTACAAAAACAACAACCCCATGAGGTAAATTAAGCTGAGCGGCAGTAACTGGCCCAAAGTCACCCAGTGAGCTTCATGACTGAGTGGGGACTAAAACCATGACCTCCCAAGTCCAAATCCAAGTCTCTAACCACTATACCACACTGCCTCTTGCTGTTTTCCACCTCCCCCGCCCCCTCAATCCTATGAACGTGTCAAAAAGCATAGTGGTGTGAAAGTACACCTTTCAAAGAACATGCGAAGGTATGTGCAGGGAAGGTTGCCAACTGCCTTTCAATATTTTCAGTTTTTTGTTGAACAAACATGGTATGTTGAGCTCGAGTTTATAGTTCTTTTCCCAATTGGCTCTTCCCTCTGTCCTGCTGCCCTCCCCCACTCGAGACATGCCACACCCCTCCCTCCTTAAAATGATTTCCACCCACATTGAACATTATATGTTTTAAGTTTTTAATGTTTCTGTAAAGCAGCCAGAGAGCTTTGGCTGTTGAGCAGTTTAGAAATGTAATTGATTAATTAATTAATTAGAAGTTGGACTTCTGATACTCAGCAATTTGGAAAAAGGGGTTAGAGCAAGAATATAACGTTGACTGCTTGGTTTATTAATTCAATTGTTCATTAAGATTACTTCTGTTTCCTTGCTACACATGATTTATGGACTTGCGTAGGGTTACGCTCCAGCGGAATTGGAATGGATCATAGTCTGCCCGGCGTCTTCATGAGGCTTACAAAAGTGATGGGCACAATGCCCCCATTCCCTTCTGGGGCTGAAGAGGGCCTCGACACCTGGCCCCACACGCAACCCCTGCTAGGCTACCGAGCCAGGTCACAGTCAAAGGTGGCCAGAAATGTGGAAATGTGTCACCCCAAAGAGGTCAAAAGAGGATGCCAATTTGCATAACATTTACATATGCAAATTTATATGTATAGATGCATGTTTAGAAATAATAACTATTGTTTAAAGAGAAATATAAGACATCACACCATAGTGGAGAAGATTCACCTGGGCAGGATGTACACTACTGCTTTAGAGCGGTTTATGATGCTATTGACAACTGTCAATAGCATCATAAAACAGTTTGAAAATGGCAACGTGCCACATGCCATTTTCAAACTGCCTTCAACATGTTATATCCTGCTTGGTGTTGATCTGGCCCAGGTGATCTACACCATGCTGCTGTCCAGGGGCTAACTGTTGAGGGGCAATGTCCAGGCCACTTTCTACCTATTATTATTATTATTATTATTATTATTATTATTATTATTATTATTATTATTTTTAAACCAGACTTGTATTGGGCAGTCCCTCTAATAAAGAAGCCTTTCAAATAGACAACTATCATCTGCCAGCCTTACAAAATAGAGGACTGTCCTCTGTAAAGTAGGACATGCGTCCAGAGGCCAACTGACGACAAGATTCTGGTTTCAAGCCCTGAAACTCCTCATTCCGCCGCCCAATAACGATATGAACCTGGCCCACCGTTTCTCTGATTTGTACTACAGTCGGACTGTATTCCATTTCTGTAATAAATAGCCAGTTCTGATTCATACATGCAGCTAAATTAATGGATGGCCTAGGCAAAGCAAAACCACAAAGCTAGCAGGGTCTCTGGAACTTATTCCTCTTTGCCCCACAGCTGTAAGCATTAATTCAATAGCTCTCTCTTTTTTTTTTAAGGGGGAACGTAACTTACATAATCAGATAAATTATTAGAGGGCCTATAAATCATTACCACCTAATATGGCTGCAGGCAGAGTCAATGCAATTTGCAGATAAATATGAGAAATGACTGGTACTTTCTACTGAATTAAAACTGGCAAAAATTCTTAAATGACAAATGATTAGAGGAACCTTACATTTACTTGCAAAGTGAAAGAGGAGGCGAGGAAAAGGCAAAAGACAGGAAGGAATCACTCTTTTTCAGAAATTTGTTTACAATGGGCTCAAAAAGCTAAAAATTAATCATAAAATGAAAAGCCCTGATATCAATTACAGGATTGGTAGAAGCAAAAAGTGAAAAATGCTCCATGGGTTTTAAGGAACTGTTAACTCTTATTTCCAGAAATGAGATGCTAGTTCTACAAATGGGAAAGGCAGGAGAAGAGGCAGCCATGGCGAGGTCAAAGGAATAAATGGCGCCTCCGAGGAAGGCAGGCACCGGCGGTGTGCCCTGCGTCAGCCACCCCCCGCCCCGCCCCACCCACCCCCGAGTCGGGAGCATTTCTCTGGGCCTCACTTGACCATCGCAGGGCTCCATCCTTCAAGGGGGGTCAACTCTGCATGGACCCCGGCTGGCTCCTGGAGGAAGTTGGAAGGAAGAGCAGCTTTGATGGCCAATGGAGGGGTGGGGCGGGGCCAAGAGAAGGAGGCGGGGCCATCTGGGGAAGCGTGAACTGCCAGATGGGGACCCCAGGAGGGCTGCGTCTGGCCCCAGACCTCAGCTTCCCCACCCCTCTGCCCTACTGGGTCACACAGCCTGACCTACGATTGATCCCATGGGCATCTTTCCCGTCATACAACGGGGCCCGTTTCACTCCATTCATGTAACCCTGCGCTTAATGTTACACCTGTGGGCAGAGCCCAGAGAGAGAGAGAGAAAGAGAGAGAGAGAGAAAGGGGGCATCAGAAAGGGGGAAAGTGGTGGCCCAGCATCAAGGTGGGCATAGTTGGGCCCCTGCCAGACTGGCTCTCTCATTTAACCAGAGAGACTCCTGTTGCCATTTACATGCAATCAGTAAAACAAGGCTTCCCCTGTCCACAGGGAACCTACCAATTTTTTTTTAAAAAAAATTAAGTCACGGTGCACAAAGAAAACAAGAAGTCGGGTGGTGGTGGATAAATCTCTGGAAGAGAAAGCAAACCCTTCGCTGCTTTAGACAACGACGCGTCCTATAACTCCCAGCCCTAAATGTCTGTCTGGGGAATGCTGGGAAAGGCACAACTTTGTCCAGCCATGCATAGGATGGTGCCATAAGAGGTTTAAATCAGGTCGCAGCCCCAGAACGTACAAGCACGGATACGTCTGTGCAATATGAATATGATCTATGCAAGGAAAACCAAAAGCCAAGATGAATTTGCACCTTGAGCAATGGAAAGTTCAGTCTCTGCCCAAAAAGAATTCTTGGGGCTGGCTTATTAATCCTGCCCACCCTTTATATCTTTTGGGATCCGATGATGGACAAAGCTTTGCATTGGTTAGACACCCTGCCTGCCTGCTCATTTTTATTCATTATAAGATTATGCAATAAAACCCCCGCATCTATTCCTGCAGAGGCTTTTCCCTTTCTGATAAATGGATACACTCTGCAGCCTTCTCTCTGTGACAGGTCTTGGTCCCGATAGCTTGACTTAATTAATTTGTTTAATTTATCGATCCAGACCATAGCAAAAGAGCATTCTCCCTTAAACAGGCTCTTCGTCACCTTGAGGGATGGGACGAAATCTGAAATTTACTTAGAAGCTCACATGCTGCCCGTCAGAGGCATCGCGGGCAAAGATGTGAAGCCAGGATTAAAGGCAATTTGCTGGTTTTAAGTAACGACCAAGAGGTCAATTCATAAAGTGACCTAATTTCTAACTGTCTGTTCCACTCAATGTGTCTTTTGAAATGAATATATCCTGGGGCTCAGGCCTCAAGCTAAAAAAAGTGGAATGAAGAAATATTCCATTATCATGATTATTTATTTATTTAACATTTTTAGGGTACTCAAAGCGTGAAACTCTCCCAAGGTAGCATATGCAAATTTTAAAAGTACAATAAAACAATTCTGAGTAGAAACAACAGCCCAAAATTACCATTCAAGAAGAAAAACAACAATCAGTAACAACGTGCGGGTTTTTCAGAGCTTTCCTGAAGGCCTGACCAGCCTGGGATAGAAGCTCATTCTACAGGTGTGGTACCACTGCCCAAAAGCCAACACAGCCAGCCAAGGATGGGGCTCTTGAGAGCAGGGATAGGCAGATGTTGTTCAATCCATTCCAGCTGTGCTTTGCATTCCATTGTCCACTCCTGCCAGAACCTGACCTTTTCAAGCAGAATTTTGTGTCACTTGTGCTAATCCGCGTTGGGGCCAATCAATCCCCTTGCAACAGTGGAAAGTGCAGAAGCCAGCCCTGAGCAAAATCTGCAGGTTGGAGGCATAGAAACCTGAGCTCCTTTGAATCTCTTGAGGATTCCTCTGACAGGCCAACGAAAGAGGAGCAGACAGTGGCCATGAACTACTCCCCTCATGCTTGGGACGACAGCACAGTTTTGATGGCATCTCCTCAAAATCAGCCTTGGAGGGTTCAGCCACAAACAAAGCAGGGTGGGAAATAATGATTTGATGGACTGCAACACCTATCAGCCCCAGCTGCCAGAGCCAATAATGAAGGAGGCAGTGTGAGCTGGTGGCTCCAGTTTTGGTGGGGCTGTGAATCCATTCTGGGTTTCAGTCAGAACCAGCCGGAGCTCTAAAGGAGCTCTCCTGTCCCAAAATATGTTCAGAACCTTGGTTGTCCCCCTTCAGAGCTCTGGCTGGTTCTGGTTAAAACCTTGAATAGATTCACAGTCCCACCAGCCTCCATTTTGTGGCCAGAAACACATTCCCCATCTCTGCAAAAGAGAAATCTGGACTTCCTGCTCAACAACATTTTATCATGGTCAGCTAGGATTTTGCAATATCTATGTACGTATGCATGTCTGAGGCTGCCCCCCCCCCCCCACATCCCAATGCGCAGTCATCTGTATTAGAAGATTACTGTTCACCCAGCTGAACCCAGGCTGCAGGTTGCTGTCTGTACATGCAGCAACTGTATTTCCCACACTGGCCCAGTCTATCCCCTGTAATTGGGTGAAATAAGCAGCCGTTATTTCATTTACACTCTCTGAAAGGTTATGATCTAGGAGAGCAATCCAATCCAGATGGAAGAGAAATAAAAACAACCTGTTTTTATCCCCTCCTCTGAGTCTGTCTGCAATGACCAGACCACTGAGGGCGAACACATTGCAAATGATTAATTCCACCAGTGAATAGTAACCAACTGTTAATCTTTAGAGACATCCTGTATCCAGGGCTCTAGGTCATGTTGCATCACAGCGGGAGCTGGAGAAAGAAAAGCCAAAATTTCACGCCGAGGAAAACTGGACTTTGCCTACAACAAGTTGCAGAAATGTGCTTGTTTATCTTACAAAACTTATCTTGCTTCCAGAATTGAGTTAGTCAAAGAGTTTGGAATATTTTTTGCACTGCCCAGGGAGGAGAAAGGCAAGGATGGAAGGAAGAAGATCACAATTAGGTGAACTCACTCCAAATTAATTGTCATTTCCTTGGAAAGTATCGAATCTAACCTTCGACTAGAGTTCCCCTTTAATTCAAGCTGTATATATCAGGTTTCGCACACGCGCAGTATCAAACTGCACCTTGGGAGCTGTAGTTTGGAATCATGTAATGCACCGTGATGTCATGCATCACCATGTTACATAATGTTTTCTGATAGGCTGTTTCCACGATTGGTATATGGAGGAGAGAGAGATGGATTAGTATATGGAGGTGTATACAATCTATGTGCTATTTCTTCAAAGACGACTGGTTGTGGAAAGAGTTCAAATGCCAAACTTTCCTTAAAGGGCTAGAGGGGTGTGCCCAGCCACGTCTTCCCTGGACATCGGCCCTGTACACTGATGCCAGCTAAAATAAATGAATTGCAGGAGGACAAATGCTCAACTCAAGCCAAAGAACTGGCAGAATTAAAACATTTTTACAATGATCACCGGACTCCCAGGGAGAAGGAATTACACCGTCTGGTTGCTGCCACTAAGAAACCTTTCCAAATCTTCGATTCTCAGTTCAGCCCCCTGGCATTGCCAGTGCAAAGGACCTTGGGTAAAGCAGCTGAGCCCATAGGGAGCTGATGCCTGTTAGAGCAAACAGCATTAGACCAGAGGGGCCCAGGGGTCTGATTCAATTTATTTATAAGGCGGCTTTGGAGGGGACCTATTTTTGCAGTAGTAACAAAAGTTGCAAGAGACTGGTCTTTAGTCATGACCTTTATTCGGAAGCCAGACAAACACGCTACATTGCTTAGATTGCTTTGTAGATCTCCGGAGGGTCCAGGCTATATTTCAATTATTTAAGGATCTGCGAGCATTCTGCAAGCCTCCCACCAGCCACCGATGTGATTTTGAATTCACTTTGTGTGTTTGTATACGCGTGCGCACGCACATGCACACACACACACACGCACACGCACACTTTTTTCTTATTAGGGTGACAAAATCTGCTAAGGAACATGCACACAGGAAGGGAGATGAGGAAAGTCCATTTTCTCGTAATGACACAAAATAACTAGCCTAAAATGGTTGTGTGAATACAATTCACCTTGTTCTTCTTTTTCTGCCAAATCAGAATTGCAGCACTCAAAATGTAGGTTGTGCTCTTTGAGAGACACTTTAATAATGCAGGGCTCTCACAAGGTCACTGAGAAAACAACTACAGATGTATTTTTCCCTCTTTGAAATGCTCTTTCCTCCCCAACTTATATGTACATATATTTTGAGGGTTACGGCTGAGGATGACCACATATGGCTGTATCATTGGGCTTGCCAGGGGAAAGGCTGCCATGTAACCAACTTTAACTCTACAACCCCTCCAGAAGTCCCGGAGATGCATGCAAATTGCTTGTGGAAGCAATTCCATTCACCATGATCTAGCACAGCCATCCCAAACCTGGCTCCCTCCAGATGTTCTGGACCACAGCTGCCATCACTCTTGATCATTGGCCATGCTGGCTAAGGTCGACAGAAGATGGAGGCTGAGACACCCGGAGGGACCCAGGCTGGCCCCATCCCCATGGGCTTAGCCACGGAGTGGGTCCTTCTGCCCTTACAGGCTCCTCCTCCTCCTCCTCCTCCTCCTCCTCCTCCTCCTCCTCTTCCTCCTCCTCTTCGGCCCCTTGGAAGGCAAACTCACCTGAGGCCACTTGAGCTTCCCTGACCACTTTGTCTCCAGCCTGCTCCCAACCTCCCCTGCGTGAACAAGCTGCTGGCAAGAGGAATCTTCCAGTGTTATTATCTAGGTTTTCTCTGCCATACCTCAATCCCACCTTCTAATTCTCTAGTCCTAACAGTCGAGTTAACTGGCTTGTTTCTCTGACTGCCCTAACCCTAGCCTTTCCCCTGGGTGTGTGTGTTTTTTGGGGGGAGGGGGGTGCAAAAATAGGAAATGTATCACCAAAAAGAGCCCCAAAGAAGGCACTGGTTTGCATAAAATTTGCATATGCTAATGTACGTGTATAGATTCAAATTTAGAAATAATTGTTTATAATTTAAGTAGAAATACAGTACATCTCGCTGTGGAAGGGTGCAATCTGTGTGCCTTCCTGTTCTCTTGCTAGCCAGGGACTGCAGATGGGCTGCGTCAGGCCCCTTTCGCGCTTCCTTCGGAGGGTTCTGTCTCTTTAAACGGGACTTGGACTGGACAATCCTTTAAATAGAGGACTGTCCTCAGTAAAAGAGGCCAAAACACCTGAGGGCACCACATTGGAGAAGGCCGCTATGCCCACTTACCTGGGAGTAAGCCTCACTGAATTTAATGGACTTAATTCTGGGTAAACATTATCATTATCATTAGTTTCATGGTCCTTCTTGGGGTGAGGGTCAGTGACTGGCCCGAAGTCACCCAGTGGGCTTTATGGCTGAGGATGGACTAGTTCCCCCAAGTCCCAGTCCACCACTCTAACCACTATACCACAACCTACATTGGAGTGCACCGTAAGCCTTTGTGTTAGCATCTTCACCACTTTGTATGTGTGTTTCCATAGTGTGGCCAGTATGATAATTCTCTGAGCGCAAAGTACCCACCTCCTCGATCTGCTGAGTAATGAAACACGAGTGCTTAAGGGACTCAAAGAAATAAGGAAAAAAGAGACCAAAAAAAACCCCCTCCAGTAACACCAAATGGATAGATCACACACTTCTGAGCGGAGTGCAAATTTCTTTCTTTCTTTCTTTCTTTCTTTCTTTCTTTCTTTCTTTCTTTCTTTCTCAGACCAATTGTGGTAGTAAATGAGTTCAGGTCAAGAGGTGGAGAGGAGGCAAATTTTCATTTCTCAGCTATTGCAGCGGATCCACTAACTCATTTTCTGGTAGGGAACAACACGGTGCTTTGCTGCTATTCTAGGTACGATGGCTGATTGACAGAAAATAGATTGGGTGCTGAAGGAGGGAGGCAGGGACAGCAATGTCAAAAAGTCCCCCTGGACACGCCGGATAGAGCTCTCCAAATTGTATGGCTCTTGGTCTAGGTGGGCTGTAGAAATTAGCTTCAAAAATATGTGTGAAGCATTTGCTGTTCTCCACAAACCCCACAGAGCTTTTGCAAGCTTAGACACGTACGGATGGAAATGCCCCCTCTCACCGATCCTACACCTGATTCAAGGGTGGGAATTAGGGGTGGGCAAATGAGCAACGTTTGAGCTTGCCAAGACCCCCCTCCCACATCAGCTCACTGCCCATCTGTCTTTGATTTGCACGTGTGCTGGCCACTGCTCTTATTTTTGTGCAAACAGGAAAATTGTGCAAAATCTTGAGCCTTTCTCAAGTATACAACGTTGCAAATGTGAAGACAAGTTTTGTGAGCCTTTTCAGAGCAAAAGCTCTCCTGCTCATGTTTGCCTTCAGGACTGTGAGGGGGTATTTTTGAGTAATTTGTGAACTGAACTGAAATTCTCCTACAACCCAAGTGTGAATCAGCAGTGGAGTCTCTGTGGCTCAACCCTGACACCAGTGCTGGACTGCTGGTCCCACTGAGGAAGCCCTAAGGCAAGGGGACAGAACCTGAGGGCCAGAGCCCAAGCAGTCCTACCTGTCCACCCCACCCCACACCCCTTTCTGTCATGGGCTTGGCCCTTTAAGGAACATCTTCGGCTATTGGGCGGTATAAAAATGTAATAAAATAAATAAATAAATAAATAAATAAATAAATAAATCTTAACTTTTCATTCCGTGTCGTTCCTTGGAAACCAAGACTCAAAGGGGTTAATTGGTGAGCAGAGAGGCGTGTGCTTGAGCTGAGCTGGTCAAGACCCTCTCTTGCCTGGGAATCACTGAGTTAACCCTCGCAGTTCCGTCACACTTTCTACCAACCAATAATCATTTGGTACTTTCACGGCTTTTCTGCAGTTCTCCCCCCTCCCCCCCCCCGGCTGCAATTCTAAAGGGCTTTGTTACTGGCACCGATAACTCTAAACTACAATCTGCTGGTATTGGGGGGGGGGCATTTCTCTTGCCTTCAGCACCATCTACCATTGGGCTGGAATGTGACCTCCATGAGATTTCCTGAAATGGGACTCAGCTCTCAGGATGAAAGATGTTGAACCTAAGGCTAGACTATTAAAGGAAAAAATGTCCCATTTTCAGGCAATGAAGAATTAGGAGCTTTGGATAAGTGGGTACTAAAGTTCAGATTTCTGGGTATCTGAACCACTTAGGGAGAACACCTCATCTTCCCCATTCTAAGGGAGAGGCTCACAGCTGTCTCTCTTTCAGGCTTTACTAGCAATGAGAGCATCTTGCTCTAGGCACACATTGAATTCCAGGTCTCGTGGTCATGAGGACGTGCTGCAGCAAAGTCAATGCTCCCATGAATCGGTGGCTCAGCTCAGATTCAACTCCAAAACATGCATTGGTATCACAGCCAGGAATGAATCCACTGCCCCTTCCCTTCTCCCCTCATGCAACTCCGCTTAATTCGTTTCTTTGTCTTTTGCAGCAACCTATACTTTCCCTCTGCCCCCCCTTTTTTCTTTGCTTACATCCAAGCTGGCAACATCTAGTTTGTTGTTGCCCTGAAAATCAAGATTGTAAATCAGGGGTTGATTCTGGCTTCCAGGGCAAGCGCAAGCCATTGTTTGCCAGCCTATGTAGAACAGCAAGAGCAAGCTGTGCTTTGCCACAGGCAAGCGAGAAAGGGACCGACTCTGGCGTCATGAGAGACAGAGGGGGCTCGTCAGCCTGAATCACTTTCCAGGACCATTCAGGTAGCATCAAACTGGTTTGAGGTTACATATGACCCAAGTCACCGGGTAAAGCCTCATACTTTTTCCTGTTAGATTCCAAGGCTGTGTGTGAACTATTTTTTTTAAAAAAAAACCACCTTAAAATTAACAGCAGGAATGACTAACACTGAGTTTTAAAAAATCAGGTCTGCCCCAAAGCTATGTTAAATTAATAAGAAATGCCATTACTAAAGGAGCATCTGGTACAAACCAGCATTTGTTAGAGGGGGAAAGTAATAGGTTCTATTAGATAGCAATCAGCATTAAAATGTCATTATTTACCCACAATTAGCACTCCCTGGGACGGCTGGCATTGTCGCTATAGTTCATCATTCTGAATACAGCAGATAAATAGTACTGGATCTCAGGTGGCCTTGTTGGCTAATTGTGGGTTCTTTACCACCATGTATGTGCAATTCACAGGTGTTTACAAGTGCTTGGCTCAGTGTGGTGTAGAGGCTAAAGTGTTGGACTGGGAGTTGGGAGACCCGGGTTCTAGACCCCACTTAGCCATGGAAACCCACTGGGTGACTTTGGGCCAGTCACAGACTCTCAACCCAACCTCCCTCATAGGGTTGTTGTTGTGCGGATAAAATGGAGAGGAGGATTATGTACGCTGCCTTGAATTCCTTAAGGAGGAAAAAAGGCAGGATATAAATGCAATAAATAAGAACAACAACAAGAAGAAAGAAGAATTCTTACTACAAGGCCAGCGTTTGGGAACTACTCACCAATGAATTGCCATGGGCTGAGACTTGAACCCTCATTCTCAGAGGACCTGAACTTCTCATCCTTAGAACAGCCTCCTGAGTTAACTGTTCAGGAAAAGAACTCAGTTCCATCCTGAGGCTTCCAGTTCTCCAGGAAGACCTCAGGAATCTTCCTCCTGCATCCACAGGAGGTGACATGGCCAATCTCAGACTCTGAGGAACACAGCCCAGAAGAACAGCAGCATAGTTCAGAACCTAAATTCTGCTAGGGCAACATCATTTGCAGTCACAGAATGACGCAGCTGGATACCACCCAGAGTGCCACGCTCTGTCATGTTATTTGCATTTTTGTGCACATTTTTAAATTCTGAAAGGTGTAATTATTGCCATATCACTGCATTCCAGTTCATATGCAGGTCCAGGGGTGTCATGCAGGCCACCTGGAAGAGGTATCTCCGTCCTATGAGACCTCCCCACCCTTCCCACCCTCCAGCATCCACTGCCTGAAAGCAGAATCAAGCTGTTTGCACCACCTGGACTTGCAAAGCTCAGAAAGCAGAATTGGGGGAAGAGAAGTTCAAAAGAAAGTCTAGGTGAGAAATGCAGCCGTGAAAGAGTACTACTGACATAAGTCACCTCCTGAAGCTTAATTCTTATTGAAAATGCAGAGATCAGGTGGTTTCCCTCACCTTTTCAGAAGGGTTGGATGAGTGTGCTGTGCTTTAACTTTCTGATGACTTTTTCTCCGAATCCTCTTGCTAATACCTTTACTGCCAGGCTCAGTGGAGTTTCAGCCCCAGAACATCTTTTTCAACATGAGGTCTGAGCAATGGGAGCCACTCATTTGCAGCTTAGACTTTGGGGACACCTTGGCCAGATACTGCTAATCTGCAGTGATACACTGGGATGTACAACAGGACCAGCAGAATGTGAAATCCCATCAAGTTTCGTAGGTGAAGGTAGCACACATCCTCCAGACAGGTTTATGTGACTAGGTTGCCATCACAGCTAGGAAAACAGTGACCCCATGCTTTGAGTCCAAGTTCACAGGAGCCTGACCCAGGGCCGGCCCTGCTATTGGGCAGAGTGAGGGAACCACCTCCAGCACCAGATGCTGGAGGCCAACCACAGCACACACGCACACGCACACACATACACACACACTCTGGCTGCTTTGTCCCCCTCCCCCACCAAAGTTCTCCTCTGTTGGAGGAAAGAACCGGGTGTGGTCTTGCAGACTGCCCTGCACGCCCTCAGCAAGTTGGCTGCCCGAAAGTAGGGATGTGGAAGAAATCCTCAACAGATCCAAATGAGTTCAGATTTCTAAGACTCCAGCCCATGGATGACACAGCAGACTAACATTTTCTGAGTCACTGCAGATTCTGGGAACCAGCGAGCCAGTTTTTCACTTTGGGGGGAGATTTGCATTAATTTGCATTAGTGGAAGTACGAATTAGTTAATTAATTGTGCAAATTAACTAATGCAGAATAGTGCATTTGCACAATGGAGCATTAGTACTGAGACACACTTGCGCTAATGCAAATTAGTGCAAGTACAATGAAATTCTGTTTTAAACAATCCAGTTCCGTCAATGGGCGGATGTCAGAATGAAAGACGCCTGACAATCCGTGAAACATGGATAGGGCAGATTTAACGAAGTCTGTACATCCCTATCCCCAAGTAGGGTGCAGGGTGATGCTGGCCCATCCCCAGTTTCGAAGTGAGATGCAACTGGCAACCCAGGAAGCTGCTCATTATGGGATGTGGGGGGGAGGCACCTCAGGCTGCAAGAGGTCTTGGGCTGGACCACACAAGTAGTGTTGAAAGGCAGTGCAGGGACATCTGTATCCTGTATCACCAATGAGCCAGGGCACCTTCTCCCTGCATTTGATGGTTGCACCAGTGCACAGGAACAAAAAGGTTGAGCTACTATGGCTTTGTAATGCATGCTGTAATGTAATGTACATTACATTTGTAATGTAAGGCTCGGCTCCGGGGAAAGAAAGAGTGTTTCCACAGCATCATCTCTTACTACAAAGTAAGGCTTCAATCCACCCTCCACGTTACCCTCAGACACAAATGATCTCACACTTATTTATTTGCCACACTTTTATTTATTTGCCACACTGACATTCTCTGGGGAGTGTACAACACAAAACATAAAACACTAAAACAAAACAAAAATTAGAAATGGCTCAGAATGAAACCAAGATAAAACCAGCGGCCAATAATAGATGCACCTCAGCACATACAGCCTAATCAAAATGCCTAGGAGAAGAAGACAGTCCTCACCTGGCCCCAGAAAGACAGGGACATCGGGGCCAGGGGAGGCTCTCCGGGGAGAGCATTCCCCAAACAGCCAAGTAGTTGCAGCAGGTTAAGTCCTTGCAAGTGTTTAAACTGCCACAACGTGTCGTTCAGGGCATTTTCTTCTGGAAATGGACCCCACCACATGTGACTTAGCAAAGGAAAAGCTCGACAAAATTGTTGCTATGTGGAAACAGGGTCAGGAGAGGCAGCAGAGACGCTTTAGGGTGGACTGTCAATCAAAAAACAAGCATTAATTGATAGATATATAACCAGCCATTAAAAAAATGAAAGCAAGAAGGAAGGTTTTTTTATATACATTTAATGATTCCTTAATTCTAGGCATGAATATGGAAACATGCAAATGATATAAATCTTATGGAAACAAGGCATTTAAAATTAATAGCAGTCATTGAAAGGGGAGAAAAAGCCACAATATTGATTATGTGGTACTGTGTGCAACAGTGCGATCCAGCCAAAGTGAAACATCTTACAGCACAACCTTTTGCATGTCTACTCAGAGGTAAGAGCCCCATTGTGCTACTAAGCCTAGGACGGCCGCCCATCAAAAGGAAGACCCATTGACCTCAGCGGGATCTACTCCCAAGAAAGCATTCACGGGAGCATTGACTCCGCATTGAGCAGGGGGTTGGACTCGATGGCCTTGTAGGCCCCTTCCAACTCTGCTATTCTATGATTCTATGATTCTAAGAGTGTAAAGAATCCTTCCTCAATTTGGTGCCCTCCAGTGGCATTGGGCTACAACTCCCATCATCCTCAGACAGCATAGCTAGATGTGATAATGGGATTTGTAGTCCAATGTCTCAACAGGGCACCAGGCTTTAGGATGGGTGGTATATGAGATTGCAGTCTATACACCAACAGCATGAAGATCATTTGGGAAAACAGGTCTTGATCCTGCAAAAGTTAGACACATTTTCCAGAAAATCCTTTTTCTAACTTCTTCTCTTGTCATTCATTATTCTGTCCAACTTTTAACTCCTATTTACCTTGGAAATCACACTTAGGTGTTGTACTATTAATTATTTTCCGAGTGGACATAATGCAATTGGTGGTCAAAACTGATGAGTGTGTTAAAAAAGAAAAAGGAGAAGAGCTAATTGGGGATCTGGGGACCTTATTAAGATCTGTTCTTTCCTGGAAAGTTGCTCGTCTTTTTAACTGCTAAACTTCTCTCAAAGCACCAACATCCTGCCATCGTTCGCAGCAGTAACGTTTGGGGCGGGGGGAGACCCTCAAAGAATTTACAGAACTGACAACAAGTTGTGTTTGCAGGGAACTGACAATATTCTGGGGGGGGGGAGAGAGATTAATAGGACTGAAAACAACCTCATCTAACGTTGAGTTGGGAATTTTTTGTTCATGTATTCCTTAGAGGCAGAATTCTTATCAAAGTGTCACTGTTCAAAAGCAGTTCCCTGGAGGGGGGGGGGAAACAGTTCAGAAGGTGGTACCTCTTCTTGAAGTGTGAAATCTAATAGGATAATGAGAGCACACATGCTTACAAAGTAATTTTCCAGCTGCTTCTTCTTCTTGCTGTTGTTGTTTTAAAGATCAGCAGCTCGCAGAAGCTAAAAGCCCCCAGGGGAACTGAAGCAAGAAGAAAGCACGGCTGACTACCAGATGGCCAACTGGAGACCTGTGAGCCTGAGCCAACCTCTGATGCGATTACGGCATCGCTTGGAGAGCGATCCTATGGTCCATGGGTGAGCATCCGCAGGGACCATGGGATTGGTCTGACTCGCCCTTCCGAGGTCAGAGGCGGCCCTCCAACCTCAGAAGGGGGAGCCAGAGATAGGGGACTCCTCCCCGACCCACCACAGCTGGTGTGCAACGAACTGTGCCAGCTGCCCTCTTAGGTTGGCAAAGTGACCTTGGAGAAGGAGGAGGAAAGACGGTGTCCTGGTGGGTGGGAGGGTAATGTGGATGGTGGGCTGACAATTTGTGAAACTCGGATGGAATGGATTGCACAAAATCCATGCATCTCTTGCCATGACTCCATGGTAAACTATAGGCCTGGATTGCAGGAGGTCTCTGGAACCAGACTCTGATCAAAGGATCTTCATCAGATTGCTGGGAAGAAGTTCTGCTGGAGATGCCAGGAAACCCCTGCCCACGACAGAGGGCAGTGCTGGGCGGAGGAAGGGTCTGGCTCAGGAGAGGGCAGCTTCATGGGCTAAGAATGGAAGAAAACCAACAAGCGCACTATGCAGATTGGGCAAACACATCCTGATACGGGGGTGGGGAGAGAGATTTGGGGGAGAAGCAGCCCAGTGAGGCAGTTGTAGCTAAGAACTCGCAGGCTCTTCAGATTTAGCAAGCAGCCAAAAAGGAGGAAAAAAGAACACCGAGGAGAGGAGGCCCAGCTGCTGCCGGAGCCTTTTCACCCTTAGGGTCTACGCAAGCCCTGGCGACCGGAACGTTCCTCGAGCATCTGCAGCCCAGCCCGGAGGAGGGAAAAAGCACCATCAAGAAGGCTCTTCTTCTTCTTCTTCTTCTTCTTCTTTAAAAAATGACAGTATCAAACTGATAAAGGCCAAGGAAGCAGTGGACATCTCGGTCACAGCTAATAAGGCTGCATTTAAATTTTCTCAGTCTCCGGCCTGTCAGTTTCTCATCTCCAATATGTTTGGAAGATGATCTGATATTTCGCCTCCTACTGAAACCCTCCAAATGGCATCCCTGTTCAGCTACCACCTCACTCAGAATGTTTGGTTTTAAGGTCTTTCCCCTCTGCTCCTTCCTTCTGGAAGGCCACAGATCTTGATTGGTCCAAGCGTCTGTCCCCTGATCCTTAGAGGATCGTGCTCTTTCATCCTCAGAAGAGGAGTCCGGAGCTAAGCTGTTTGGGAGAGGACTCTATTAGAGAAAGGCATCACAAGGCCTCCACCTCTTCAGGATCCATTCTCCTGCAAGGGCCCCCATGTCCAGAGGAGGTTGTATTGCCAGCCTCTGCCTTGGAGGACACCAGTCATAAAGATAACATCATGCCACAGCCCACCTCAATGTCATAGCAGAGCAGGCCCCTTTAAGAGAAGAAGTCTGAGTCAATGTCTAACCCTACTGCCCCTGTTTTGGGAGAAGGGGTTTCAGATAATCAATCAGAATCAGATTCAGAACTAGAAGACGCAGCGCCAGACACCAACCAGCCTGTACCAGTGAAGGAGGAAGCTCTCATGGGTGATTCCCCAGCTGGGAGTCAGCCCTCTCCAGAGCTTATCTCCTCAAGGCCAAATCCTAAACACTCAGTGGGAAGTGAGCTTTCTTCTGGAGGAGAGCATCCCAACAAGCTAGCTGATGCTAGGGTCTGCTGGAAGCTCAAACACATGGGGCAGAAGGAAGGTGTGAGAAAGTTGGTTTGACTAGGATTACACCAGAACCTGCCTCCGCACCAGGCGAGCCTTCCTATTCTTCTTGCACTGACAATTGTCTTGCTTAGTTTGCATAGTTTTGCCTTGGGGGAAGTCTCCAAGAGATTAAACTTTCTTCAGGTAGAAGAGACGTCTGTTGCTTAATAAAAGCTTTGTGGATTACTTAGCAAGCCTCGCCATTTGCTTCCTATCAAAAGCAGGAGTTTTCTGAGAAACACGACAGGTGGAGCTAACTAGGCTTAAGGAAGCGAAATTCCAACTTAAGCTTCTGTTGAGAATCTGCGGCTTGTTGGAGCGACATACAAGCCTGTCTGACTTCCAGCCCCACTTGGGACTTTCTATTCCTGTTCCTGAAATCTCACCATGCTAACCCTTTTTGAAACCTGAACTTGCTAAACTAAAAACAAAAACCCCCCGAGCCAAACAAAAACCATCCAGAAACAAGTTGTAGGAAAATTTCTTGCAAAAATGTGTACAGAAAAATGCATGTATAGGAGAAATGGACACATTTTCATTCACATTAAAAAAAAGAAAGAAAAAAAGAAAGACAATCAACGTTTTGGATGAACTGAATTTCACATTGGAAATATTCTCAAAAGTTCAAAATAAATGGAATTTAAGAACATTAGAACAGCCATGCTGGATCAGACCGGGGTCCATCTAGTCCAGCACACTGTTCACACAGTGGCCGACCAGCTGTTGGAAAAATGAGAAACTGAGAGAAACCAGATCCGGCAGATCCATCTGCCCCTGCTGGAGAGCGCCGTCACAGGGAGTGACATGCCGAGGGCAGAGCGTTCCAGGCATGGCTCCCCATCTACGGAATGCCCCCCTTCCTCTTCCCCAGGGAAAGTATCTCGACACCCGACGCTCTTTTCTTTTACCTTTCAGGCAAAAACCTCATTTGGATCTGTGCCTTAAAATGAGTCAAGCGCAACATTACCCAAAATGCAAAAACGAATGCGGCCGGGAAAGGGCCCTGCCTCCCCGGGAAAGAAGCAAGGAAACAGCTCTGCTGCTAAGTTGCTCAGTGCTGGCTGGCAGCCCTTTTAATAAGCAGGAACAGGCAGCAGTGGCAGCCTGAGTCCGCAGTTAGAAGCTGTAGACCAATCCGGGGTCAATCCGGGTGTTGTTCCACCACCACCATGGGCAGCGACAGTGATCTACAGCTGGGCTGCTTTGCCCGGCCTGCCGATGCTGGCCGACTTGACGCTCCTCTTCCCCTTCTGTGTTGTGCTGGGGGGGGCGGGGGAGAGGGGGAACTTCCACCCTTTCAGTGGTGTGCAGGGCCAAAGGGGCGGGGCCACAAACACCAGCATATTTTAGTGTGACGCTCTTCCGACTGCCAGTAGCAAAGCCTCAGGAGGAGCGTTTTAACCTTTTGAGATGGGGGGGAAACTTCATTAAAGCTGCACAAAAGCCACCTGACAATCAGCTCTTGGGGTAAAAAGGGGGCAAAGGAAGGGGCGTGGACCTCAGGGGAACCCCAAAGGGCTGGATTAGGACCCCAGGAGGGCCACGGCTGTCCTGTGGGCATGGGGGGGCGGTGCTGGGCTCGTATTGCATCAGCTCCTCTTTCGTTTATTTTCAATCTCAGACAACATCGACACCGCTTTTCCTTTTTGAAATCATTCCTGAAGGAAAATCTCAATAAAACCAAACAATAAAACAGTAGTAAAATGATAAAACCTTCTTATTAACATGAGTAGGGGCAGCTGCCAGTGCTTGAGGTCAGGAAAAGGCCCAGGTGATGTTTTGAGCCGAAACGCTCCAGACAAGGAGCCTGCCTGATGTCAATGGGGAGATTATTCCATGCGGGGGGAGTCGCCGTGGGGGTCCTAGGACCTCCCCCACCAGGGGAAAGTGCTCCATGCCCTCCAGACCCTGACCTGGCAAGAGGCATCACAACATCTCAAACCCGCAACGGCTCCGCGTCCCTTCACCTGGGCTTACAGCAGCGTTCTCCAGAGTGCAGTTGCGGCTGGGGGTGGTGTATGGGATGATGAGCCCACCGCCCGAAAGAGCCACATTTCCTGTATGTGTGTGTGGGGAGGGGGGAATCAGTGAGTGGGGGAGGCTAAAAGTGCAATTAAACTGGGTAAAAGTGAGGGTGTTTGGTAGCGATGGCCAGTGAGCGGAGCAGAGCAGAAGAGCGTCCAGGCAGAGAACAGGTGTGAGGAGCAGAGCTCTTGGAACCTGATCTGGGCGTTAACAGAATGGCGCTTGGGCCTGGAGAGGAGCTTTCGCAATGCTGTGCTTATGCAGAAGTGCAGGATTTGGCTCGTGCAAGGAGGGTACATTCTTGACTCAAAGCTCAACTCTTACGGTCCTCTTTCAAAAGTCACAGATCTCAGATTGTAGTATTAATGTATTATTACTTTAATAATACTAATAATAGTAGGAGAAATATTAGGTGAAATGCACACAAAAAGCATACTAATGTTCCTGCAAACTTTAAAACAAAAACAAATTCTCAAAAGTCAGGATAAACCAAGTTTAAGGTGGGAAAAATGAGAAACCGAGACAGAAAGATTCATGTGTTCACCAGCAGACGCCTTGCCATAAATGCCACATGAGCACCATTCATCTCCAAAAAGTCGTCAGGTTGTACGTTGTCTCCCCCAAATCCAAAAACACCCTCACAGGCACTGCCCTTCTTTGCAAGTGCAATCATAAGAGCACCAGATACCTATTTTACATCTTAGGCCATGTGTACACCCATGCGCGAGAGCGGCTCACGCTGGGGGAACCTGCAGTGCTAATCAGTACCTCCACTTACCTCATCCCGAAAGGAAAAATTACTGGCACAAATTGAAAAGAAGACAAAAATGAATGTCATTAAGGAGGGAGAGAGAGAGAGAGAGAGAGAGAGAGAGGCTACCAATCTATTCATGGGCAGAACTCAAAGGGCTGGTTGTGACCTGTAAAGCCCTATCCTGCTTGGGACCAGGCTCCCTGACAGGCCGCCTTCTCCTCTGTGAGCCTGCCTGGTCTTTAAGGTCTTCTGGTGAGGCCCTTCTTTGAAGACCGCTGCCTTCAGAGGTGTGTTTGGTGGTGACACAAAAGAGGGGGGTTTCGGTGGCCGCTCCCAGGATGTGGCACTCTCCCCCCACCCCAGATGCTCCCTCCGTGTGCAGGGTGTGCGTAAGCATGTTTGTGAAGAAGCGCTTAAATACGCCGTTCCATCTGCAGGCTGAAATGGTGCCATCCAGGTGGAGCTTCACCGCTTGATTCTGCCTAACATCGACCACATCCGCCTTCCCACAGCCGATGCAGAGGGCCAGGAGGAGGCCGAGCACGTCCACACGTCTCCTTGTGATCTTAGGGCTCATTCATTTCTCCTGCAGCCCAGCATATCAGGGAGCTTCTGACACACTCTCTCTCACTCTCTTGAAAGGCAGTGCAGGGATGGGAATAAAAGCAGCGCAATGCCCTGTCCTTGGCTGAGGCCTCTCTTGATGCATTGCTCAGCTCCGCCAGCACCAGTCATTTCTTTGTTGTCTTGACCGTGAAAAGCAGAGTTGGCAAGTGGGGGGGTGTGGAAGGAGAGAGACAGAGAGAGACAAACAAAGATGGTTCCCTTGCAGGGGACGGTACACTGCGCTTCCTCTCAGTGGCTTAATTGCTATTATTTGGTACATGAAACAGCTGTGCAGAGTAGGTGGGAGGATCGCATTATTTCTGTCAAGTGATCCACTCTTAAGCAATTTCAGTTCATAAGTGGAGCAAGAATCCCTTGGCAAAACTCCCATAGATTGTCTCCTGAAGCTCCAGCTCAAGCAGGGAGGATTCCCTGGCTTTCTGTTGCATCTTCATGTGGAAATCCCTGACCACTTGCGGCATGCAGAGTAGTCCAGAAGTCACCCCATGGCAGTTGTGACTGTATGAAGAGCTGGGGATTTTCTCTCCCCCTCCCCGCTGAAAATCCCCATGGATCCGTGAGGGTGGTGGAGGGTGGCTGCTCCCTCACATACCTGCTCATCCCAACTCAGTTTTGGATGACCTGATGAGCCTCGTGTCAGGAGCTGCCATGACTCTGGGAAGGAGCTTTGGGCGCAGGTTGTGGCAGCCCCCAGTGGTGAGCCACTGAACTGCATGTTGCACCACCTGCCTAGGCACAGGTAACCTCCTTCTGGCTGCCTGGGCTGACCTGCCAAGTCAGGCTGTTCATTGGACCCTTCTGGGCAGGAAGGACTATAAAAAGACCCCCTGCTCCAGTTCAGCCTTGCTCAAGAAAAGAGCTCTTCCTGGACTAGGATCACAGGGAGTGGCCTTGTACTGAGTCAGACCATTGGTCCATCTATAATGTTGAGGCTAGCTGGCAGCAAGGGCCCGCCAAGGGGTTTCCTGCCCTACCTGGAGATGTTGGGGATTGAGCCTGGCTGGCACCTTCTGCGGGCAAAGCAGGTGCCCCACCCCACCCCACCCCACCCCCCACGCTGAGCTCCAGCCCTTCCCTACCATATGTCCCTGCCTCCACTGCTTGGGCTCCTCCTGGCCTTTGGTTGTGCCTGCATCCTGAGTCCTGGCTTCCCCATGGCTCCTGGCTCTCTACTCCTGGCTCATGGCTGACTGCTGCCAATGGCCCAACCTTGACATGGTGTCAGGGAGACTTCACCCTTCGCTAAGCAGAACCTAAACCCTTGACCTCCGATAAGAACTAACATGTAAGTGACAATATGGAAGCTAAAGAATGGTTAATGGATGTATTTAAGGTGTCCCCACCCTCCCTCCCTCTCTCTCTTACTTGCAGGTTTTAGTTCACCAAATACTTCCCCTACTCCGCAATTGTGAAATGGATCAATTTACAGCTGCCGAGAAGCAATATATTAAAAGTGATAGTTACTGTAATAATATTCCATGAGATGAATACAACGGTTGGTATTTGAAACCACTGGAGTATTATTATTTACCTCTCTTCTATTGAATACTGATCCAGAGGCTTAGCAAACAGAAAGCAGCTTAATTAAGTGATTTTAATCTCAGGGAACCCTGATTCAATAATAAGAGGTGGTTTAAATATCAGCTGGCATTTTCCTCATTCAATCATTTCCCCCCAGTCATTATTAACAATAGAACCGGTGCAATTGCAATAATGATTTTTCAGGTCTGAATAAACGACTTTTAAATATGTATCTAGAATGGTGCCACTTCCTGGATCTTAGTCTTATCTGTAATGCTCTGCATCTGAAATTGCAGCTCTTAAAGTGAAGATGAACCTCTTCTTATTGTACACAATGCCGCTGATTTCCAAAAATACTTTTTAAAGGTTTCTGCAAAAATATGACCATACAGCTCTGTTAATGGCACATAAACTCATCTGTCACCACAAAGGCTGTTCTACCAGTTCTTCAAACAAATTCTACATAAGGGCAGCCGATGTGTTAGATCTATCATGTGACTGTTCCATTCACACATAGCAATGGGTGAGAATTTCATTTCAGTTCGATTTTGATAAGGATTTACAAAATTTGTCAAGTTCTCCACATTTGTAACAAAAAGAACGTGACAATAAAAACATTTGAAAGTTGGAGAAAGCAAAACTGACAAATTCATACATCCAGGCAGAGGGCTTTGAGTTAGCAATTTATGCATTAGAAATTTTGCACAAATTTGGGGAAATTTGCACAAGTTTCACATTTGATCGCTGCTCAATTTGCACCATTTTCCACTTCATGCTGAATGAGCAGCAATCCCAAACATGAGCAAGAACCAGAAATGAGACATTGAGACAAGACGTGAGATGATTTTCAGAGAATCCGAGGGATCTTGAATATCACTCGTTTGCCCACCCCTATCCAGATCAGGACCACAGTATGGGGAAGGGTTGAATCCCCCCCCCTTTCTGCCTCCACACACCAGGGTCCCGTAACAGATCAGACCTCCTGTGGTTACTCTAGAGTAAAAGGAAAAATACGTAGCTGCTAGCTTTGTCTTTAAAGTAATGTCTGGTCTGAGTAAGTAAATAAATTCCAGGAATAACTGCTAGCTCTGGTTGTGAGGATAATAAAGTGGGGATAACCCTAATATAAGTCACCATTGGAGGAAGGTCTGGATATGCAATACTTTCCTCCCCCCTCTTTCTTAATATTCTAATTTGCAACACAATAACAATAAACACACACAAAAAGTGCCCCCCAGAAAAGAGATAATGGAGGGTTCCCCTCATAAAACATGTCATACAGTAATCCTTACCTATAGGAAAAAAGAAAGAAAATGGTGAAAACAAGAGTGGGAGAAAAAGATTAATGTTTCCATGTAAAATGCAATTTTAATATAACCAGTCCATATATTTAAATAAGCATCCATATCACTTTGACGGTTGTAGGAGACGTGCTCAAACATAGCAAGAGCAGTGACATCTTCAGTCCACGGAATGATCAGCGGAAGGCATTTTCTTTCCAAGCTTGAAGTAGAAGTGTCTTTGCAACTGAAAAGGCGCGCAGAATCCACTACTGCTGTTCATTTGCGAATCCCCACATCACAGGGGTGTTGTTTAAAAGTGCATCTGCTATTTGCAAAGACTTTTCAGGAACAAAACTGATACGGGCCGTGGCTTCCGGCCCAAAAGAAGCCACTGCAGCACATGGGCCCACGTCATAGGGCTCAATGAGGCCTGATGCTCATTGCAACGCCAGCCTCTGGCAGACCCAGCCAGCTTCTTCTCAGGAAGCCTCCATGGTATCCAAGATACTCGAAACATCATTTCTTGTTGTCGAATCCATCTCAATTTTAAATCTACAGAAACTGTACTCAGGCCGCAGGCTGAGGCAACTTTCCATCGATTAAACTGTACAGAGCACTCCAATTCCTTATTCCATTCATCCCTGTTCCCCTGAACTTCTCCTTTCCTGCATTCCAGAACTCTTTTATATACCATTCTTGTGGGCTTAGTGTTATGTGAGGAGCCAATTCACTCCTCCAGACATGCAGGAGGGGCTGAAGCTCTCATCACTGATGGGTGGTATATAGACTCCAACAAATGCTGGAGCTGAATCTGCTGCCAACTAGTGCTAGCTGATAAACGGTAGGAATTCATCATCCACACCTATTAGCTGATCCAAAATATAAATTCCATTGTCAGCCCAACTCTCGCACATAAAAGGTCGCCTCTCTATTTATGAATATGATTCCTGGGATACAAAAGGGCAGACAAGGACCACAGTCCTTTTGCTCAGCTGAGGAAGCCCTGCTGGAAGCCTCAGGATGCCTCCTCCTCCCCTCTCCATGTTATGGAACAAAGGAAGCCTCGTGAAGTCTCCCTCGCCAGGACGGCTCCCTCTCCTGAGCAAAAGGGGGAGTGGTCCTTTTAGGGTCTACTGCACCCCTTTAATCATCTTCTGGTAGGCAAGAACTACTGACAGAGAGCAGGGCTCTACTTGCTTCCCCAGAGTGTCACTCACAGGCCCAGGAGTCTGGAGCTGGCTACCGAAGAGGCTGGCGGTTCATAACGTAAGTAGAAAGACGTGCCAGGGCAAAAGCAACAATCATATTTCACTTTACGGGAAAGGAAAGAAGGATTCATGCCTAAGGCAGTGGAGAGAGAAGATGGACAGAGGGCTGCACAAAGATGAATGAGCAAACTATTGATACTCGTGCACAATGGGGATAATGGGTAGATGGAGAGGAATGGAAGGATGGATGGATGGCTAGATAATGGACCTTGGGAGCACATACCTGGGCAGATGGATGGTGGGACAGGCTGATAAAACGTGTAGGGAGGACTGGATGTGTAGCTGTACATCAGGAAGGATGAATGAGCAATGCTTACAGTGCTAGAAGTATAGCTCTGATGCGTTCCTCAGCACAGCGGGTATTTTAAGGCCAACCCAACAGGCCTCCCTTGACCATGATCATTTATCACCAGACTGCATGTAACTTGTCTCAGTTTTTTAAAATTACCGGTGACACCATTTGAGATATAGAACACTGATCGCAGACAAGGAACCACAGAAGCCACGTGCAGCTCATGGTTGTCTTTTGGTCAGTTCGGCCTGTTGCACTGAAGGCTTAGCATCATTGGGCACTATGAGGTCCAGATTACAAGGTGGCCAACATGGATCTCATCCATATTGAGGACATGGATCAAGCCAGACTCAGTTGGCTTCCATCCAATCAGGTGTCAGGTTTCCCAGAGAGATAGGAGCAGGAACAGAATGGCCCCACGGATGGTGATGCAAGGGCTGGAAGCCAGCCTTTGGGGAGAGAGCTCCAGCCTCTTTTTGCCTGCTCAGAAAAGCTATTTTGCCTGTGGAATGTACACATAAATACATACACATATGGGTCCTTTCTATGCGCATTAAACAAATCAGAAATCCTCGTGTTGTATTTAAAGGTCAGGAGGGATTGCCATTTTCTGAAAGGCCTCCAAACCCCATAAAGGGCTGTCGCTAAGCAGGATTACTTTCCTGCAATGTGTGGATACAAAACGTAAGCTGATTAGGAATTTCATGACCTACATCTGTACATGAGGAAGAGCTGCCACATTTATTTATATTTTTGCCTCCGCCCAACTCTCCTCCAAAGATTAGAAAATCAATTTGGACACTTTCTGGTGGCAAGTTCTGTAGCTGTGGTCATCTAGTTTGTTCTTTCTTTCTTTCTTTCTTTCTTCTGAAAGAGATCATATGCTCCAGCTGCACACATTTACTCAAACCTAAGTCCCCTTGTGATCCATGAGGCTTACTCGCATGTAAATGTTTGTAGCATTGCAGCCTCCAACACTGAACTCACATTATGAGTGTGGATAGAAATGGAGTGGAAATGGGGCTGCTGAGAAACGAGAAGGAAAAGGTTAACCACACTTGGGACAGGCGAGGTTTGCAGAAATGCAGAACATGTGGAAGCCCTAAGTGGCCCCACACACCCAAACCCACAACCCGAAGGGGGTGGAGCCTGTTAATTAGCCATGGAATGTTGTGGGTGTGATGGAAAAGAAAAATTGAAGCCATCACTGGGAGCTGGTGGGAGGAGCAGAGTGCCCTGCTTGGAGGGATCAGCTGGCTGAAATCCTGACCAGGAGGCATTCCTATGAAGTGGGAGGATACACTGCCACATTTTAGTACAGTCCCCACTTATTGACCAGCAATAACCCTTAGGTTCTGGTTGTGCCCCCTGCTAACACACAGCCCTCTTGGAGAACTTTTGGCATTTGTTCCTTTTTAACACATATGCACTAGACCTGAGATGGGCAGGAAATAGATCTCCAGATGTTTGGACTTCCACTCTAAGCAGCCCCTGCCACTGTGGCTGGTGGTCAGGAATCCTGGGAGCGGAAGTGCAAAATATCTGGAGATCTACATTTGAACATCCCTGCACTGGGCTCCTTCCAGCTTCCAACCTCCTTTACTGGGTGTCTCTGTGTCATGCCCCCAGTCTCGAGGGTGGAGTTGGAGAAGGAGCTACGGCTGCAGTGCTGTGGCATTCTGGGTTGCCTCGCCCACAGCCCACCCACCCCAACATCAACTGCCTTCCACACTATTGTGTACCGCCCAGAGAGCTTCGGCTATTGGGCGGTGTAAAAATATAATAAATAAATAAATATTGTGCCTGGCCAACCTCACAGGGAGCATGTCAGAATGGAGGGCGGAGGGAGGAGAGGCAAAAGGCTCATGAGGCCCCAGTTCACCTCCAGCCTTCGGTGGATCAAGGAGCTGTCCATAGTGCTGAAACTACCAACCTGCTTAAGGACAGATTATTGCAGAAGGAAGTAAAAGCACAGAATGCAACATCAGGTATCGAATGGAATTCCACCTTTCATGTGCTGAATTTTCAAGCAAGTTTCTAGCCCTTACTGATATGCAAATATGCTCAAATGCATGAGAGCAACACTTGCTGAAAACGAAGTCTCTGGCTGAATAAGAAGTCCTGTGGTTGAATGCAAAGCATCAATACCCTTGGCCCCTTGCCTGGCAAAACTGAAGTCATGCAACTCACCACAACTGGAGAATAAATTATGCAGACTACAAGAACTTACACAAATCTGCTACACAAGGCCAGAATCGAACTTGGATTCGTTGGGTGAAGATACATTTTTGCACCACGGATTAGGCATACAACTAGTGCAGAGTAAACAAATAAAAATCTCAGCAGGCAGAAATGAGCCTCCAGAGAAGTGTTAACAGTGGTCCCAGGGGACTCAGGTGAAGTGAGAACAAGGGGGTGTTCCAGTTCCCCAAGAGTGGTTTTTCCCCCCCGTGGAATGTTGGAAGATACAAGATAAGAGGCAGGAGAACTGCAGCAGCCTCAACAAGGTAGAACTGCTGAGCTGTAGGCAGAACTACAATGTAGAGTCAGTGGCATTCAAAGAGAGAAAGGTAGGCAGAAGTGTGAATCTGGAGAGAAATACAAGGTCAGGACAGCAGGTAAGGGAGGAGGAATCAGAGCAGCAGAGCAAAAAAAACAACCCATTCACATTCAGAGCACATCAGCCATGCAGCAGCACTTGCTAGGATTCCAGGGCCCACCTCCCATCCTCTACCAACCTTGCTTGCATCCCAGAAACCTGCCCTCTGAACTATGCCAATTATACCTCGGTCTCTCTCTCTCTCTCTCTCTCTCTCTCTCTCTCTCTCTCTCTCTCTCTCATATACACACACACACACACACACACACACACACACACACACACCTGCATGCAAATTACGTTGAATTCCTGGCTGAGACTTGGAAACAAATTGCCCTATTTGGTTTGTGTGTGTTTTTTCATGGAATCCTACATTTCCAAGAAATGCAGCAGATGAAGAAGGGGCAGGATGAGCCCAGGAAAGGGGCATCCCCAAAAGAACACAGGGATCGAGGCTCTCAGGGAACTGTGGAAATTTGCCCCCAAAAGAAAATGATTCTTGTTGATTTAGGGTCCTCACTACCCCAGGGGCTCAGAGGGGCTTACCACAATTATTAAAAAAAACAGAGTAGATTATGCCCCCTCCCCCTCCCCCTACACACACACACACACACACACACACACACACACACACACACAAATACAGTTCAGAAGTTAATTTAGACGCAGCAATACGGTGGGAAGGGACAAGACGGGAGAACCAAAAGGAGAGGGGAAAGAAAATTAAAAGAACTTTATCATCTAGCAATAATGACAATCTCCTTTTCAAGTTGGGAGCATAATTAAGCTGTTTTGTATAATGGTTAGGGGCACAAGCCTGCACAAGTTTAGACTGAAAAAGCATTTCCCAGCCGGAATGCTGGATGTTGTAGGACTTTTTTCCTGTCTGAATATGCAGAGTGAGCCCTGAAGACCATGATTCAAATCCTACATCAGCCTTGATCTTACCAGGTGACCTTTGGCACAACACAGTGTGCCACAGCTCCGGGGCTGCCCTTAGGGCACACTGGGAGGTCACCCGGGATGCTGAGCTGAGCTCAGTGGCTGGTTCCATTTTGTTTTGATTTTGCACATACTGTCTGCAGTGAGCTAGGGTGGCAAAACCCACGTGTCTGTTTCCATAGGATTGGGGTGCTACTCCAACACTGGCATTACAAACCAGAATAGAAAAAGCCTTCTTCTTTTTTTCCCTTTCTTCAATCACACACAGGGAGGAGGCTATTGTTAAACCTCCCCAAAGTTTTCCACGGAAGCCATGCTTCAATTTCCACTTCCAATGGAGACCAGACTGATCTCCATCAGAGGCAGGGCTGTGTCAGCCTCCCCACCCACCCACCTACCTGCTGCTGCCACCACCGCCGGTGCTTTGGAACACGACCCCAGGAGCTGATGGGCTCCTTCCTTCCTTCCTTCCTTCCTTCCTTCCTTCCTTCCTTCCTTCCTAGCATTGTGGCTTTTTTGTTGTTTTCATTACAATCTTAAATTTTAAAGATTTTTTTTAAAACAACAACATTTCACTGACCTGTTTTGGCAGCAGGTGATAAATACAAAATTATAAATACAATACAAATACAAAATACAAAATTATAATTAAAACATTAAAACACCTCAATTAAGAAAGAAATAAGTGTCAGACCGCAAATTAAAACCTACTTCTGCAAACAGCTGAAAAGCCAAAAGCCTGTCTAAGTGAACATAAATGCCTTTCCCTGCTGGCAGAAGGACAACAGAAATGGACCTAGACTGGGCTCCCGTAGCAGGGAGTATCAGAGCCTGGAGCAGCCACCAAGAAGGCCCTGTCTTGCTGCCCAGCATGCATGCAATGGTGTCATCACAGAGTAAAGGGAATCTCCCAAGGGTCTTAAAACCCAGGCAGATTCATATGGGAGAATGCAGTCGTTCAAATGGCCCCGAGTCTTGTGGGGTTTTATGGGTCATAACCAGCACTGGGAATTGTGCCTGGAAATGGACTGGGGAGCCAGTGACCACAAGAGAACTACATGTTCTCTTTCACTGGTGCCAGTCAATATTGTGTCTGCAGCATTCTGGACCAAATGAAGTTTCTGAAAAACTGGTTCAGGCTCATATAAAAGAACAAGGCCTTTCAAGTAGACCTTTCAAATAGCCTGGTCCCAAGTCACATCCTGAATCTCCTGCTGCTAATCAGTTTCATGGGATGACCCTATAAGAGAGGAAGAAAATGTCTTCTCTGCCTACGTTCTACACCCCTTGCATCAGAAATATATGAATAAAGGAAGGGAGCTTTTAGTGAATGCATACAAATTTTTGCACTGACTTTTTAAAAATTTGGAAATGGGATGCAATGAACTTGATGGGGAAAATGAGAAACTGAGAGAAACCAAAATTGACAGATCCATCCATCTATCCATCCTTGGGCATTTCAGACTCTTAAAAACTAAAACAGAAAAAAACCTTACCTGGTATTCAAATATTTCTAATGCAGTGGTGCAACCTTGCCAAACTCCTTCCAATACTAAAGGCAAAGAAGGATAAAATGTACTGCTTGGAGCCTGTTTTTTCCCCTCCCCTTCCTCTGACCAGATTAAGAGCTGTTCAATCGAGGTATAATAGAATCTGTAAATCTACTACAACTCCGGAGCCGTGGAGCCAACATTGAAGATGCAGAGCTGTCATACTGGAGATATGCCCTGCGCAATGAAGGGCTGCTGCCATCTCGGTTCAGATAATACATCATCTGGCCATGGTAAAGCGATCATCATAAAAAGGAGAGGAGACGGGGCTTCAACCAAAATGAAAGTCAGATTAGGCTGCAACACAAAAGCACCCAGAGGTTCCATGCTGGAGAGAGGTCGAGGGGTATCTCTAAACAGATGCAGAGGAAAAGGAAGCGGCTGCGCTGGAGCATTTTGCCCACATAGGACACACCATTTAGGAATGGGCAGCCTAAATTTCACTTTCACCCCATATAACCTGAAAGGGCTGGCTTCACTCACAAGTGTCCTCTGCTCTCGACCCTGAGGGTGCCCCCCACCCCCGACGCTTTCCACGGACGCGGTGCTGCACTCTAGGTCAGGGAAAGGGGATCGTGTGAACCCTCCAGAGGCTGTTGGGACCACAGCTCCAATCATCCCTCATCATAGGCAATGCTGGCTTGGCATCATGGGAGTTGCAGTCCAGCAGACTTTGGATGGCCACTCATTCCCCACCCTGGGCAGAGATGGGAAATGAACCTTGCGCTCACCCCAGAAGTCAATCAGACGCGTGGCAACCTGCACGGGGTGTGTTTTTGAGAGTTGGAAAGGGTGCTCAAGGGACCTGATTCCTTCTTCTGCCTGCTGCCCCATCCCCAAAAGGAGGGGAAACAGACTGGAGGCCAGGACAAGATAACATGCAGCAGCAGCAGAGGTCTGGCTCCTCAAAGAAGCAGGGGAGTTGTTGTAAATCAGGAGGAGGGGACCTCCATCATGTGCACAGGGGACAAGTGCAGACCCCCATGCCTCTCAGGATGCCCCCTTTAAACAGGCCCTGGTCCCTTGCTGGCCCTAGTCTGGGTTATTGTTATCATGTTCTCCACTCTGGCCCCGAGGTACAAAGTTGATGGAGGAAACCTTGCCAACATTGGAGAAGGCGAATGCTTGGACACCAATGTCTTCTTTTAGGTCATTACATACTCAACTCCACCCACAGCTGACAGTGGAAATGGCAAACATCTGTCTGAAATACCTGTTTGCACATCTGGGAGCCCCAACTGGGCAACATGACCTTGACCCAGGTAAACCCATGTTTAAGGATGTGCCTCTTTCCATTCACAGCATGAGAAGCACAATTCCCACCCACGTCAGCAGCAGTAGGACGCTCGTATGGCACCGCTACGGGGAAGTGTGGTCACCTGCCACAGTCCTGTCAAAAATCCATGCAAGTTTTGACCTCAAGGCGTCAGAATTCTTCTAGGGTTCTCCTAGAACCATCTTTGTCACTTGAGGCTCAGGTGGCCTCGGTGGCACGGAGTGCTTTCTACCAACTCCGGCTGGTGGCCCAGCTACGCCCCTATCTGGACAGGGATAACCTAGCTTCAGTTGTCCATACTCTGGTAACTTCCAAATTAGATTACTGCAATGCCCTCTACATGGGGCAGCCTTTGAAGACGGTCCGGAAGCTGCAGCTTGTGCAAAATGCGGCAGCCAGATTGATAGCTGGAACAGGGAGGTTTGAGCATATAACACCGATTCTGGCCCGCTTGCATTGGCTGCCTATATGTTTCCGAGCCCAATTCAAGGTGCTGGTTTTAACCTATAAAGCCCTACATGGCTTGGGACCACAATACCTGATGGAACGCCTCTCCCGACATGAACCTCCCCGTACACTGCGCTCAACATCTAAGGTCCTCCTCCGAGTGCCTACTCCGAGGGAAGCTCGGAGGATAGCAACAAGGGAGAGGGCCTTCTCAGTGGTGGCCCCCCGACTGTGGAATGATCTTCCCGATGAGGCTCGCCTGGCGCCAACGTTGTTATCTTTTTGGAGCCAGGTCAAGACTTTTCTCTTCTCCCAGGCATTTTAACAGCATTTAACAACGCTAAGTTTGTTTTTAATGGACCCCAGAATTGTTGTTTTTAAATGGATACTGTTGTTTTTATACGGTTTTTATGTTTTTTTTAATTTTTGTATACTTTTAATGTTTACTATTTTTAATTGTTGTAAACCACCCAGAGAGCTTCGGCTGTGGGGCGGTATATAAATGTAATAAATAAATAAATAAATAAATAAATTTTCTCCCTTTGCTGTGGTGTTTGAACTCCTTTCCTCTTGGTTCAGTCCAGAGCTCTCTCTCTCTCTATATATATATATACGAAAAAGTTGCTGATGATTTCCGAACACATAAAACCAGAAATAATAGAACACCATAAATTATTTAAGATGAAGAGAGCCCTGATATAAAGCACTGTCATTCCCTTCAGCCAGGTTCGGTATACAAAGAGAAAATCCAGGAGAGAGAAAATTAACCACAGAGGCCTTCGCAAACCTCCAGGCTAGACTACTGCAATCTGCTTGATGTGAGGGTGCCTTCTGATGACTGTTTGGGCCTGCGGGCACGATGCGCCCACTCAGTTCTTGCAAGACAAGGCTCAAGATGAAACCCCTCGGACGGTCCCCAGAAGGGCTGCAGGAAGGCAGCGTAGATTCTCAGCACACCGGGATGACATGTCGCTCCCAGAGGCCCCCAAGTCTGATTTCTCTCTTCTAAATTGGCTGCGTTTTCCCTGAACCGGGATTGTGGCTCCAAGTAAAATACTGCCATCAGTCAGTGCTACAGGGTGTGTGTGTGTGTAAGAATGATCCATGTGCTTCAAATTCACAAAGTTGCTTTAAAGTAAGCACACAGTTTATTTATTTATTCACTAGCAAATGAATCCAGCTTGGCCTGGGTGGGTGGAGGAGCCCTCCATTCGATACCGCAGAGCCTTGAAGCAAATGTATGGAGCGGCCAGAGTGGGACAGACAGAGCCTGTCCCACCTGAGGGAAAGCCCGCCTGTTGGACCCCTAAGCACAGCACCTGGCATGGCACCTCACTCTAGCCCCTGGGAGAAGGGTCTGCCCCACAGCAAGGGCAAGGGGAAAAGCACAGAACGTTCTCCACCCACCTGTTCATCTCCCCTGGCTTCAGACTGCATGGACCACAAACAGCAACCAATGTGGCTCCTTCCGTATTGAAGCAAGGCAATCAGGATGCCCCGTGCCTCTCAGCAGCCCCTATTTGCTGCTTTTTGCACCAACTCCAGCTTCCGGACCCTCTTCAAATGTAGCCCCACGTAGAGCGCATTGCAGTAGCCTCACCATGATGCAAACAAGGTGTGGATCACTGCGGCCAGATCGGACTGACTCAGGAATGGTCACTCCTGGAGCCCTAAACTGAGTTGGTGGTTGGGCCTTTCTGCCAGAGTCAAAATTACCCTGTTGCCCGAGGCAGAACTACATGAGCTGGTACAGCATAGCTGCTAGGGATTCCTGGCCAAGCCCAGAGGAGGACATCAATGGGGAGGGAGCGCTTCCGGAAGAGTCACCAGACCCACTCCCATGCCAGGAGCCCCATGCTTAAAGCAAAGCAGACCCACACAATGAAATACAGTAAGCCAAAACCAGCATGTGCGATCGGAAGGATCCTGTGGCAGAAGCACCAGGGGACGGATTCGCCTGCTGGTAATGTCTGCGAACGGCCTGCCTGAAAATCCACCTGCAGGGGATTGTCTCCCTGGCATGCAGAGACATCAGAGTGACAAACTCCTGGGAGAACTGCAGAAGGAGGACTGCGGAGGCCCTGGCAAGCCGGCAGCGGTTCTGGCGCCCAACGCCAACCGATGTGTGAGAATTAGCGGAGGTGCTAATTGGCAACCCCCAGGCCTGGTGAGCGGGCTGGGGATCAAGCGCTGAACGGAGCACCCAGCTAATTCCAAGTGACGAGCAAGTGGAGGCCGACAGCCACGCCCAGCCACCGCCACCGGCACGGCACCTTCCACAGCACAGGCTGCTTTCTCTAGAATTTCTATTATTATTTTGTTGTTATTTATCTCCGTACAACCCTTATTATTAGTAGTAGTAGTAGTAGTAGTATCCTGCCTTTTGCCCAATGCTGGGCCTCAAGGTGGCCTTACAAAGTTTAAAACATACATGGGGGGGGGGACACAAAACCATAAACGTTTAAAATACACAACAAAATTATAAGACATGAACATAGACGGAGGGCCAGATTATTCTCCAAAGGCCAGCTGGAACAAAAAAAGTTTTAGCCTGCTTCCGAAAGCACGCAAGCATGTGCAGGAAGCAGGGCCAAAGCCAAGGCACACAGGAGGCCGTAGCTGAGGCTCGTTTCCCCCATCCCTTCAACGCAAGACGGCTGTCCGGCATCCTGAGCCAAAGGAACAAAAAACAAAATAATCTTGTGGACCTTCTCTTTTAGGGATCCCTCCCCGCAAACTGATGGAGAGCTTCAGCTATTGGGTGGTATAAAAATGCAATAAATAAATAAATAAATGGAGATTGCTGGAGAGGGCCAGAGAATATTTAACACAGGCACCCTTTCTGCCACCCACTAATGCGTGTGGTGTAGTGGTTAGAGGGTTGGACTGGGACTCAGGAGAGCTGGGTTCTAATTCCTCCTCGGCTATGAAGCTCACTGGGTGGTTTTGAGCCAGTCACTGACTCTCAGTCTACCTGACAGGGTTGTTGGGAGGAAGAAATGGAAAGCAGGGGGATCGCGTAAGCCACCTTGGGTTCTCCTTGGAGGGAAAAGGGCAGGATATAGATGCAATAATAAATACATAAAATAAATAAACAGAACTATTCCAGGTGCGAGGGTTGATCCAGCCAAATAGGTTGGATCCAGCTGTGTCCTTCCATGCTTGGAAGTGCTTTTGATCCAGAGGAGCCCCCCACTAGTGGCAGAGGAGGGGGCTTTGAGCCAACCCCCTCCTTCTCCCTGAAGCCCCCTGCACCACCACGCACCTACTCCAGAGAGTTGGAGGACCATCTAGAACCATGGAGTGGGGGCAGCTACAGGGCGGGGGGGCTTGCAAAGATCTCCTCCGCTCCTCTTCCCTCTGCACAGCTTTGCCCTAGCCCCAAGGCAGGTCTCTCCCCACCCCCTTCACCCTCAAATTAGCATGAATGGGACGCCCAAAAGGGCGGCCACTGCTACTCACTGCATTCAACCTGGAAGAAATTAAGATGGAGCCCCGTGGGCCCCATGCAATTCAGGGCTCCGTTCATTCCGCAGGGAAGGCGCCCCCGAGTGGCGAGTGCAAAATGCCTCCTGGTCCTCAGTTCATGCAGTCTTGGATTCGGTGTTATGAAGCAAGACCTGGGCACGCACGCCGCCCAGGTACTCATGCCAAGCAGATATAGAATTTCTGCCCATTAATCCCCCAGAAGCTGACAGAAAGAGGGCTGGCGGGGGGAGGCAGCCTTTTCAAATGCCCCTCCACCTACCAAAAAGCAAAACAGGAAACAAGCGAAAGGGCAGCTCATATACTGCAGCAAGCTACACAGCAAGAGCTCCTGGGGGTCTCAGCTTCTATAAAGGGCTTCATTTCGGTTCCTGTCGAGCGAACCTCTAAGCTCTATTACAGACGCTTGAGATTATGTTGTCATAACTACATTTTTGTGTCTGGAATGAAGTGTGGGCTCTTAGGTGCTGCTCTTTTTATTAGATAAAAATCCTTTCAAAATTGGTAAATTAATGGCTATGTACCAGACCAAGATTAAAAGGGGGGGCAGCAGGTGGAAGGCAAGGCCCCCTTTTAGGATAGCAGGTTTGGAGAGAGACAGAGTGCTTTATTCTTAGTGTCTTCATTTTTTTTAAAAAAAATCCTATGTTCTAATAAGAATGTGAAATTGAAGAGCAGGTAAAGCTCTTAGGAACATCACTTGCAGAGCATGCAGCTGCATTCAAACCTACAGTTTCATAGGGATGTTTTACGGCTGTCTGAGCAAGAATGGGGCACCCAGCCATAGGGTGAGCCCTCAAATCGATGTTCGACATGCAGCGGTCCCTCCCTCCCTCCACACTGATGCCAACCGACAAACCCAAACAGATACATGGAAAACAAAGGTTGGTGTATTTGTTCTAAGTGTCAACGCCTGACTTCCTGATGCAGAGGCAACAGTCCCAGTAAAACTTTTATTGTGGTAATTCCAGTAATTACCCATAAGCTTTTACTGTCCCAATAAAACTCCGCAGAGAACAGATTAGAACACAGTTCCTTGAGCAGCATCAATTTATGAGCGCCACAACAAAAGACCCAGTCAGCCTCGGGTTCAGCTCACAGAATAAATCCAAATGAGTTTAGACTTCCAGCCAAACCAGGAAGGTCTCCAGTTTACAAAGGTGTTGCTCTCAGCAGCCTCTACTGCCTTCTTGCTCGAGTTTAAATATGTGGGGGAGCAGCTGAGGAAGACCACTGCCGTTCAGTCCTGGGAGGGAAACCTAGTTCACAAGCGTGTGACCCTGTGCCTCGCCAGACGCCTCCGCTGTGCCCTCTTGAGTTGACAGCGCCTCTTAGGACACACCCCAGAAGCCGCCTCTCCCGCAGAGTGCTCCCCTTGCTGCCCTGCTTCCATGGAAGACATCCCTGGTTGAGAAGAAAGGGCCAGGCAGGTCTCCCAGCTATGAAGATAGGCTGTAGTGTATCAGGACCCTGAGTTTCAGCCCCGCTCGGCTCGTGGGCCAGTGGGAAGCCTGGTGGAGCTGAATCCTCAGGCGTCCAGCTTCCCCTGGCTCTACAGCTCCCCCTTCTGACCCAGAATCGGTGTCACGGGCAATGGCTCCCCCTGACAGGGGCAAGGCCTCGCACAGAGTTGAACACGCGATGAAATGGACGTGAATTTGCCCCACGACTAGCTGGCAAATCAACTCACATTTAGGGCTGAGGTTTCATTGACTTAAAACTGGGGTGGGCAACTTGTGGCCCTCCAGATGTTTGGGCCAACGACTCCTATCATCCCTCAGCACTGGCTATGCAATTAAGGCAATTCTTCATGGGCCCTTATGCAAACATTTCACTGTTTTATACTGTTTGATTTTATCCACAAGCTGCCCTGAGAGCCCAACGATACAGAGCAGGATACAAATGCTTTAACAGATAAATAAAATGAATGATGTGATTTGGCTCTGCTCTGTGGAAAGAGCACATCCGCTTTTGAGGAAACGGACAGGTTTCCCACTTGTCTACTGCTTTACATGTCACCTAGGGTGCAATCCTGCACCCTCCAGAGAGTGTCCCATGTGATTCTTCAGGGTCCCCCTGCCCCCACGAGGCTGTCGGCACTGCTATGGCCTCGGAAGGGGGACAGTAAAGGCCACAGAAAGAGCTGTGCCAGCAGCGTTACGGGTTGCATAAGCCACCTGGGAGGAGCTCAGAGAGGCCTGGAAGTGGTGGGTTGTGGTGGGCAGGGCATGGAGGA